>NC_086283.1:26735423-27062923 GCF_021018805.1 Prinia subflava | reverse complement strand
TTCCATCAGGTCACTGTAGTAATAATTATGCATGTATGCAGTTAATGTTCCCTGACTGCCTCTGATCCTCCGTGCCTGTTCCCTCCCTGTGCTCTCCCGTGGAGATCACACGGGCAGGATGGAACACACAGGCTGGTCAGAACTCCACGCCCTGGAAAATCTCGCAGCCCCTGCTCCTGGAAGAAATATTCCAACCAACTCAAAATAAAAAAGAAAAACCTACAACCCTAAATGCTAATCTGCACATTTATTTCCAACTTCCCCCCCACCCCCCCCCCATAACATTTAGTACGTGTTGTGATAGAAATATCTGAAATGGCTTTGATGTATTTTCTGTGATTATCCACAATTTCCTGTTATGTAAGGTATCTCTCAGGAGACTTCAGACTCAAGAATAGGTTGCACTGGGAATTATCACTAAGATCTGGCCCAATCTGGTTTTTTAGCTCACTGAGCATTGCTGTTGTGCACAGCACTGTATTTTTCCTATGCTGTTTAGTCTGTTTATATAAAATATTCACTCTGAAACTGAGAATGCTCCAAATTTATCCTCTTGTGGTACATGTGATCTTTCATGAGATTCCAGTTAAATATAGGGGGGTTTGTTTGGGTGGGGTTTTTTTTGTTTTGGTTTGTTTTCTTTCTTCAGAGAAGATATTGTCAACTTTGGTCTGGCTTTCTTCCCCCTCCTGTTTGAAGGTCAGCAATTATTAAGGACAGATTTCTATCATCCCCTTCAGATGCTAAGGCAGTGCTTGTAGCAGGAGACAGGCCATAATTTATCAGTGATTCTCAAGCTGTGTTCCAACCCCTTCCTGGTGAGGTGGTGCAGGTTCCATTAATGTTCCCACTGGATGATGGTGAGTATTTATTTCTGTGTGATTTCAGTCTCCAGCCTTACACACCCCTCCCAACCCATCAGGACTTATTGCCTGCACACTAGCAGTGGTGGATAGAGAAACCTGATCCTTCTTGCCCTTGGCCGCGTGCTGGTGTCACCTTTGGGAGCAGCCTTAGGAAGAAGCTGGACTTGTGCCTTGGAGCCACCTCCTCCTTCCAAGCATAACACAGAACATAAGATCATCCTTCTCACATTCCTGTGTGTTTATTGTAGCATCTCCTTCTCAGCTCCACACCTGGCAGTGTCCTTGACTTTGTGCTCACCTCTCTCTGTCCTCTGAGAGCTGCTGCATTCCAAGCCTGTTCTCCCAGCTTCATCCTACCCTACTCTTCTAGCACAAAACAGCCTTGAGCAAAGAGCATGTCTGTCTGTTTGCAAGTATAAGTGCTTCTACAAAGACTTATCAGCATATTCAGGGTTTTCTCCCCCATTATTTCCCATACCTTATTTCCCCTTCTTGACATATTTTATGCACAAAACATTGTGAGATAACTCCTTCACAGCTCCTTGGCTCAGTGCAGAAATACCTATGGCTTTCAGATTTTGCCAGTAAAATGTTTTAAGACATACTTAAACTGTTAAATGTGTCAATCACGTTAACTTTTTGTTAACCAAGCTGGCTAATAACACACAGATTTCCTTTGTGATTTCTGCCCTACCTGTCTGGAGAAAACAGGGATTCAGTTAATCCCTGCTTTTAGTGCTTTCCTTTTCTCCATCCTGCACTACAAAAGGCAGCGGAGAAACCTTCACACTCAGTTAAAACTGACTAAAAACCCTGTACTTCTCACTGAGACAGACAGAGCAAAGCCAAGACGTGGACACCTTGCAGCACTCTCAGAGGAGCCAGGCACCTGTGTTGTCATGCTGCTGGCCACTGCCACACACCCAGACACACCCTGCACATGATGTCACATCAGATTTTACCTTGCCAAGGAGTTTTTGTTGACCCTGGCTCAGATGGCAGCGATCCAGAGCTCTTCCCTGGCTCAACACGTCCCCAGCACAGAGTGCGGCACTGTCCTGCACCGTCAGCAGGCAGGGAGCAAGAACCACCAGGATTTACAGCTCTCCAGATCCTGCTGATTCATGGGCAAAGCCAGAATTAAATTGTACCATATCAGAGCTGTTCACGGCCCTCCCACCCCTGTTGCAGGCTGCAATATTTCCAGACTCCTCTCATGGTGACAGGGGCTGAATGTCACCTGCGCTGCTCGCTGACCACCCTGGAGCAGGGACCACCATCAGCTGCTTACCCACAACTTCACTCCTGTTTGTGGGCTGGGATTCTGCTGTGTCAAACTCTGTGAGGAGGGTGACATCCAGATTTACAGAAGCATTTCAGAAAAAAAAAAGTAAAAATTAAAGGCTGCTGTTTAACTGGGATGAATCATGGATTGGCGTGGTGGTACAGGAACTGCATCCCAGCAGATGAATTTCCCTGTTGATGCTCACTCAGGCAGCTCTGGGATGCTGGGATGCTACATTTGACCCTCAAGTCTTTCCCGACAGTGTCTGTGGTAGCTCTGTGGATTGGTAAATGATATAATGAACATGGTAAAAGGAGGGGATGCAAGGGTTAATGAGCTGCTGGCATTTCTCCTCTGCTTTGTGGTCTGCTGAGTGCACAAAACAACTTCGTGCCAAGTTCAGCACGTTCAGGAGCCCTTATCAGAAGGAAATCTAAACTTGGACATGAAAGACTTATGGCAAAGGGGGCATCCCTCTGACAAGATGTGACTGCAAAGAGTTCAGTGATGCTGAGACTGCTTGTGACAGGGAAACAAACACCTCTGTGGCTTCCCAGCTCCACTCCCAGGAGGGGACCCTGGCACCCACTTCCAGCAGCTGGCAGGGGACATCTTACCCAAACCCTTTTTTTGGGTACCACCACAAATGGAGCCCTTTCAGTTTACACAACACTTTGAAGAATTAAAGTGCTGTGCAATTAGTGCTGATGTTGGATTGCTCAGGCAGGATCACGGCTGCGTCATGCTAAGCCCTTCCAGACGGGTAGATAAAAGTCTCTGATCCATAAAGTAGACAAGGCATTAGTAGAAATAGAGGAGATAAAGCTGAAAAAACAAAAGAAAGCCGGGACAGCAGCTCACAGGTTTTTGCAGGCTGAGAAGCTGGCAGTCATCTCACATGGGACAGAGAAGGGGATGAGGAGAGGTGGCTCTGCTTGGCCTCACAGAGCACTAACAGTTGTTACAATCACTATCAAAGCTGGAGGAAATTGCATCCATTTTACTGTTGAAACATACAGAATGTACAAAGCTTCCCCAGTATCCATAAACAGTTAAATATATTAGAAAACAGAGGACAAGAGCTTGCTGTTGTTCTTCAGCCTCAACTTGTATTGCTTGGAGTGGCCATTTCACCTCAATAAAGACAGAAGGATCCAGGCACAATGTTTTTAATTACAAGTGGTATTTCTAAGCCTTCTGTGGTCAGTGCCTAATCCAAAAAAGTTACTTTACTTTGGACTCTGGCATTGTGGATGTTTCGTGTAGAAGATGGGCTGCAAACTGGTTTCCATCCTGCCATAATAGTAGGTTCATGATCCAAAAAGGAGCTTTAAACACTTTGCTTCAATATTCAGACTTGAAGTTTTCTCTCTGTGAAGGGTTTTATAACCCAGCAATAAAAGACTGCCTTTGAAAGTTGACTTGAAAGGTCTTAGGAAAGCTGGGGATTTTTAGATTTGAAGCCTCCAGTACTTAACTGTTGAACAAGAGATAAACAAATTGGCAGCTTGAATGAGCAAATCTGCCCTGACCAGGTGAGATGAGTCAAAATAGAGTCAACTTTGCACAGTCAGAGCGTGCAGGATGCTCCCATGCAGGAACACTTCCAGCTGTGCTTGCTGCAGGGTGGAGCAGTGGGGAGGGGAGCTCCTGGGATGGGGTTTGGTGGGCCACGACACCTGCAGGGCAAAAGGCACCAGAACCAGGGGGAAAGGAGAGACAGTGAGCAAGAAATGCAAAGAAGAGGACCAAGATGAGCACTGAGGTCTGGTTTCTGGTGGCAGATGGCCAGGAGAAATATTTCTCTACTGGGTGGATAAGGGCTTGTCTTCTGCTGAGGTGTAACCAAACCCCACTGAGGCTCCCACGAGCTTTCAAGGAATTGGCAGAGACCAGGGGAATCCATGTAGAAAAAATTCCAGTTTTTATCCAAATGAGATGTAAATGTTCTGATGGATGAGCTATTCACCATTTCCTTTGAGAACATTGTCGGACATTCACTGTGAGGAGTTTTCCCTTTATTTCAATGACTTATGTATATTATTGATTTCCACACAGTTTGCCTAGTTATGCCATTTTCTCTGCAGTCAGCTATTCTGTGTAAGCCCCAAGGATCCATCTTTCCCTCAGGAAGCTCCTACTGGAGTCAACTGCAATATCCCTGAATTGACTGGTAACAGCGATTCGTGTTTGTATTCTCATGGCCTCTAAATACTGGGACCTTGCCAAACTCTCATGGTTGCCTTTTAACCAAGCTATTTTTACTGTATATATATAAAAACATAAATCCTCTCACATCGGCATCTGGACATTTCTGCTTTGCTCCTTCTCTAAAATTACCTCTGTTTGTCAATACTTTTTCCAGGATGATGCCTTCAGAACAAGATGTCAAACCACAGCAGAATATTTTATGTAATGCTTCTGTGTCATTTTTTCTGGACATGGAGGAACAAACCAGCCTCAGCACCCTTTGGAATTTGAAAAGGGCTCTCTTTAGTGAGAGTGCTTGAAGAATGTACTGCTCAGAGAAGGGAATTCTTATGACTTGTTGGGAACTTGGGCACTGAAATCAAGATCCATAAAAGACTATTTCTGTAGGAAAGAAACACTGGCAACGAGAAGAGTAGGACAGAAATAAAAATTTAACCTGAAAGAGGTTTAAAAAGGGGGAATACCAAGCATGTTATGGAGTGAGGTAGGCGTTACCTCAAAGATGAGGCAGGTGTGTGGCTGCAGGCAGGAGGGAACGTGCCTGCAGCCTGCCTTGCCTGCTCCTCCCAAAATAGGTCTGGTCAGCCTGGATGGCAGCTGCTCTGTCCCTGCCATGTCCTGGAAAGTGACGGAAAGCTGTCTGCCTTGCAGTGGAGTAATTCCTCAGTGCCTTGGAGAGCCATTGTGTCCCTACCCAGACACACAGGCAGCCCTTGCGTAGAGAAATGGGAACATAATTGTATAATCATTTCTATGGTGACAAGGAGGGAGAACATAACTTTGAGATGTTTAGAATAATAATGTGCCTAAGCAAGTGCATATTTTAAAACCTGCTGCTTGTGCATGAAAAGGTCCTGGGCAACTTCTGGCAGTGAAGAGAGACAGTCTGCCATAAACCTCCTCACAGCAGCCTGGAAATTAATTTCCAAAATCAAAACTGACCACAGAGCAATTTTAGCAGTAGTTTTTGCTGAACCCTTTGTGGTAAACATCACTGTTAGCCCAGCACAGAGTGACTGGACTTCCAAATGAAGAGCCAGGTCTGCAGGCAAGGGTGGGAACACCACAGTGCACGTGGTGAGCTCCAGCATCCCTCATTCTGGGGTGCACTGACCTCTGAATTCCTACTCCAAGTGCAGCTCTTGGAAAAGCAGGACAGGCTGTACTCATTCACATTCACTGCTTGCCTGGAGACTTTCTGAAAAATAAGTCCTAAAATATTTCCAATGTATCAGTTTAGAAAGGGGTTTCCAGTCCTCTGTCAACAGATAATGATTGTTTGCAAGCAACAAACAAACGCTTTTGGTAGCTTGGATCCAAATGCAAGACTTCTTTGGGAAATGCTGTTGATAGGATTCAAATTCAAATTGCAAGACAAGAACCAAGACCACATATGTGTATATATATATATATATATAGATAGATAGATGTGTATATATATCTGTGTGTTCCAGGAAAGATGCACCAGGTTATTTTTAAAAGGAATAGGAATAGATGGGAAAGAAATAGAAACAAATAGGAAAGAATGGGGTGAATCTTGCCTTCCCTGAGTTTTTACATGGCCCTGTATGAACTGGTTTTCCTCATAAATCTTTGAAAAAAAAAAAAAAGAATACCATGACAGAACCTGTTAATAGCTTCAGGAGATAGCAAATTGTGTGAAACACTGGCCATTCCTATGACTTTTGCCTTGGCCTTCGCTTTGGTCATTTTAACTCAAGTCTTGACCTGGTTGTCTTCCAATGAACACTGCAACAAGGAATGTAGCACGTATCTTTATCTCTAGTGCACTTCTCATGGTGTAAGATATTCTCTGTGTTTCAGATAGCTTGGACAATGTCACCAAGCTTGTCAGATTGCCCTTCTGTTTTTCATAAACTCCTACAATATGGCAGGGTTAGGCTTCATCCTCATGCGGAGAAACATCCAGACCCATCCAAAAGATTGTTTACATTGACATCAGAGAGCATGGAAAACAAATTATGACATTTGTGTTTGTGTTAGGAGCCAGATACCACTGGAACCATGGAAATCAGGGACAACATTCAGACTGGATGCTAGCATCTATAAATCTATTTTTAATTTCCAAGCAGACCTAATCTGGGAACCTTGAAACAGTTTATTAATCCCCTACTGTTCTGACATCCGTCTGTCCAAGTACTTCTCAAATGAGGAGAGGGCTGGGTAGTGGCTGTTGAAAAGCTACAGATACATATGAGGAAGGTTCACTGGAAGGGTTTAAAAGGAAGATTTTCTTCACTGTTTCCCTCATGGCCTTCAAAAGAACTTGAAGTTTGTTGTTTCCTTACTCCTTAGCAGCAATTCCTAGTCCTACACTGTTCCAAACAGCCCTGGTTTCAATGGTAAATTCACTCCTGAGCAGACAGTATGATCAGGCCTGCTATAGCTGAATTTAGCATGTGTTGTTTCCCCAGACATGACAACCACCTATGGAGGTGAAAGGGGATTCATAAAACTCATTGAAAGAGAGGAAAAAAGTCCCACTCTAAAAATATATATATATATATATATTTAAAAATTGACTTTAAAGAATCAGCATGTAGGGGAAAAAGAGAAATATAACATAAATTGAATCTCTTTATTATTGTGTATTTCTTTGCTGGATTAATTTGCATTTCCATCAATGTGCAAGTTACGTTTAATACTGACAGCTCTTTTTTTAAAACAAGGACTGTGTTTGTCAGGATTAAATGTGCTCAACCCGCAGTATCAAACCCGGAACAATCCTCAGGAGCAGCCACTGATTGATGATAGAAAAGTGGAGTGCTTGGGAAGCCACATCACTGCTGACTCCTGATTCCCCTTGAGGCAGCAAGAAATCAGGGCCAAACTCTTTAAGGAGTGGTAAAAAAGGAAGACCAGGAAGCAAGCTGGCACATGGAACATGAGCTGGCAGATGGAAATGAACTGGTTCCCTGATTCCTTGGTATTCCAGGCAATTTCTCCTAGTAAAACATTTTTATCCCCACAATCTTAAATAACATTTTTTCCATTCAAAGGTGGGACGCTTTTGGGCTTAAGAGAAATTTGAATACACTGAACAGAGAATGCTTCAAGTCCAAAGTATGACCCAGACCTTTGCTGGGGACACATCAAATAATGCAGATCTCCAAAACCACAAACACACATGTCAAGATGCGGGAAAAGCCTGGGTATTGGGGCAGACTGAAAAATGGCATTAGAAGGACCAACTGTGCAGGGAAACAACGATGGTTTCTTTAAGAGAAGGTTCATGATCAGACAGAGATGCCAGTCTCAGGATTGCTACAAGGGTTTTGTGCTGGGCAAAGAGCAATAACAAACAGAAGAACTTTTGGCATTTCAACTTTATAGAAAAAGGGTACAAAGGAACCACCTCTGGATATTGTAAAACTCACAAATAAATTCTTTACAGCTGCATGAGGGAAGATAACAATGAGAGCCTGATATTTCATTCCTCACACAGTAAAAAATCCTATTATAGCCAATGCAGTTAGGGGTGCATCAGCTGTATTATGGGAATTCTATATAACTCCTGCCTCTTTCTGGACCAAAACCCCCGAGGCCAAGGAGGGAGATTAAAAAGCCCTCCTCCTCCATATACATGCCCTTCCACATCCCTGTTTGCTGGTCAGTGCCTGGAATGGAGTGAGTTGTCATAATGGAACACGATGCCCTCCCAGGCCATGGAGGAGACTTTCCAGACCTGGCTCCCTGCCCTGAACTCCTGTCTGTTAGCAACAGCCACATAAAAAAATGCACATCTTCCTCCCTCACTAAAATCCATACCTTGGGATGCACTGGTCAGACATATCTTGTGCTGCTGGAAAAATATTTTGGGTTTTGAGGTTTTTTTAAGCACAGGAGAAAATGAAGGGGAAAGAAAAACAGAACATGAAAGGAAATGGAAGGAATTAAAACATCTCTGCTTCTCAAGGCCACTTTTAAATCACCAGGGGAAAAAGGGTACCACAGGTCAGGCAAGTGTCATGAAGCTGGGCTAGAAATTTTGACCATAAAAGAAGGATATTTTAAACAACACAATTCGCCTTAGATTTCAGGCTCCTCCTTACTCAGTTATCCTAGGAAAACACCATGCCAGGCAGCAAGTATGTGGAGAACTCAACAGGAGAGAACAGATGGGAGAAGGCTCTGTTTGTTGCACAGCCCTAAGGCATCCTTGTTCCCTTGCTCAGAACCTGGTTTTGTGACCATTCCCGCTCTGGCTGCTCAGACCAGGGTTAGGCTCTCCTCACAGACTCACAGCACCACATTTCCTGGGACAGAGAGACACCTGGGGAGAAACCCAGGGGCTTCAGCCCCGAGGACAGCTCTGCCTGTGTAAACAGATCTCTCAGAGGCCAGAGGGGCTCATTGTGTTCAGCACCCTAAAAAACAGCACCAGGATTAGACATGGGGAGGACAGCTCAAAAACCAGCAGAGAAGCCATCAGCAAAGGGTGGGGGGATTTCAAGCATACCATTTATACCTGGAAATGCAGAGCCAAGAAACCTTTTAGAGCTCTCAGTTCAGTCCCATGACTTCTGCAGGCTCTCAACAGGCTCCCACAACCATTTGGGTGCCAGGAGCTCCTTTGTGCCAGAAATCCCCAAAAGGGTTAACTTTATCTTAGACCCAGCAGTCCCTGGAGACCCTGATTTAGGGTTATCCTCTCTTATCCACCACACCAAATTCCCAGCACTTGGCTTAAAGGAAAAAGGATATTAACAAGTCCTTTAATGTAAAAAAAAAAAAAAAAAAAAAAAAAAAAAAAAAAAAAAAAAAAAAAAAAAAAAAAAAGCAGCAATGTGCTTAACCTTGGTATTTAACTTCAAATTCTCACTGAACTTGTCTGGAAGTGAAGCCAGGATGGACCTGAAGTGGATATACACCACAGTATAGACTGGTGGTGCTGGTTACTTCTATTCAAGCATTTGTGCCAAGTAATTCTGAACAAACATTTAGGGCCTTTCTTCTCTTAGAAGCCAGGAGTGATTTTTTTGATATTCCCATACCTCCCCTAGCACGCTGATATCAAGGCACTTAATAAGTATTTCAGAAGGGAAGTCTGCAGATTCATGTGACATTAGTTTCTTAGTTAAATAAATAATTGCAGATACATCAATGAAATGGATTTTTTTTCTATCCTGAATGTTCACAAGGTGGTGTCATTTGACCCTCACTGCAGTGATTAAGTAAAAAATTGAAAAACTGGGCTCCACTCCTGGTTTGTAGTTCATCCTGGACTTCCACAAAGGCAGTTTCAGGACAGGGACCTCAGAAAAGGAAATGATGAAGCAGAAGTGCTGAGAAGAAAGGAGAGAGAAAGGAGAAGAGTTTGTTCTTTCCATTAATATTAAACTGTCCATTTCCCAGCTGCAGGCTCATGAAAAGGAGACTTCTTGGTTATTACCCAGTAATTCAAACCTTACAAACCCACCTCAGAACACACAAAGACAAGGTAAAAAAGGATTTTTTTTATTGCAGTTTCATGAAATCTGATCCCCAGCAGAGCTCACAGAATTTGCTAAGCTTTTGAACACATATGCAGACTGGTATCAATTTCTTTTTTTATTTCTTCCTTACCAGATGAACAATATATATGAACAATATCACGTGTGTGTGTGTTGAGAGAAACAAAACATACATAAGCATAAATTAATGAATAATGCTGTGATTTCCTTTCTTACTTTTAACACTGCTCTGGGCCAGCCTGTTAAACAGTCAGTCAGACCTGGTACCACTTTGATTTGACATGTGCCAGTGCTTTTTATCATCACCACCCCCTCCTTGGGCCACAAGTCCAGAACAGTGACATTTTCTCAGTTTTCAATATATTCCTAGATGAAGACAAAAACCTCAAATGGTCCTTAAAAAGCAGAAGCAGCTCAAATCTTGGTGTGGAAAACCAGTGGAGGCACACTTGGTTATCAGAATCCACTGGCAAATCCTGTACTTGCTGAAAAGCAGAGAAAGTCCACAGAAAATTGTTTTATTTTCTGTGATTCTTGAGAAGTTAGCTCCTTGGAATATTAGCCCCACAAAACAGGCTGGAATGCTCTCCATCTTCTGTGGTTTACATACATCAACGAAGGCAGGAAAGCTGCAGAGGGGTTGGATGTACTGACAGAAAGTGGCTGACATACGCCATGGGGATGGCACTTAATTCACCAGTATGTGCTCAGTAAATATGTGGAGAGAGAGAGGGAGAACCACTTTATGCATTTTCTGAGTTAGATAGGAACTTCTAACACAAAGACCTACCCAGAGGACAGAACATCACACATGTTTGTTTTATAAAACTGTGCAAAGGTTTGCCAAAACTGTCACAGTGCGATAGCTTTGGCCATTTATTTTCCCAAATCTTCACTCTGAGCACCACTGCTTTCTTTTTTATGAGCAGACTACGAAATGTAAAAATCTTGAGCATCCTGTGGAGGTTATTTGCCCTAGCCATGGTTAAATCCAGGCCAAAGGGGAAGACTTTCTGCTGTCATACTTGTGCAACCTGAGTCCTGCCAGCCCCACAGCCCACTGCAGGCAACTTTGTCCCTGCAGCTTCACAAAACCGCATTTTGACTAATCCTCAACCCAAAAGAAACAAATGTGTTAAATAAGCCTGTTGAAGTCGACAGCAGCCTGCATATGTCAAACCAACTCGGGAATTATCAGCAACTCCATACTGGGATCAACTTTTTCCTGCAACATATTGCGGAGGGTACTGACCCTGAAAATAAAAGCAATTTTGATACTGCTTATGTGATTTCTGGCTGGGATTATTTATTTTTTCTTTTTTAGCCCAGCACTAATTGCTTAAAGTGGCAGCTAAGGCACTACAGCAACAAAGTCTTTTGTTACAAATCCCTGCACCAACATCATGAGAGATAGATCTGCCCATGTGGAGCTTCATGCAGGACCAGGGTCCCATTTACCCCCACATCCACCTGTATCCCCAGTTTTCATGCTGTTTTTCTTCTGTTTACTGCCACACACAGCGCAAGCAGCCACATTCCTGATGTAACACATCACTGAGCCAATGGTGACTTTCAGCTATCCTTCAACTGATTTATAACTAAGGCAATGAACTTTTTTTTCATACCTTTTTTTTTTTTTCCCACAAACTGGGTAGTCTGGTAAAATATAGTTTCCATCAAATGGCTTAAAACAACCAGCTAACCAATGAAATCAGGGAGAACTCACATACTGAGGGTGTTTATGTATATGTAGACATCATTTTAACCCAATTATCAAATACACTTCACCAAAAAAAGTATCTGTTCCTGTTCTAGAAGTAAAAATACATGACTAGGGAGAAGAGGAAGACTGGATTTGAACTTTTCCTCATGAGAGGCAGCACGAGCTCAACCCTTAGGCAGCACCAAAGGCACACAGATGAGTATCTGTGACAGCCCCTCCAGTGGAAACAGTGCCAGAGAGGGCTGAAACCACATAAAAAAGCAGAAGAAGGAGTCATGGAGGAAACCGGTACACACAAACGTGTTTTTTTCCATTGTAAGGTTCAGACCGTGAGGCACTGGACGCCCTGTACAGATAATTTCCCCATTCTGAACTGCACGTGTGTGCAGTGTGTCAACAGGCACAGCACAGCCAGTGAGAGCAATAAACCCACGGCAGGTTTGTTCTTAGCCAGTTTTGCTTCCCAGCTGATGGTATTTGTGCTGTCTCTGGCCCCTTCATGGATGAACTGTGTGACACGAGGCTGCAAAATCACTCTGGCTCCTTCTGCACAGACGGGAGGGAATTGTGGCTGCTGCTGGAAGCAGAAAGTGCAAGAGGTTATTGGGTTATTGGTAAGCCTTTCTTTGAGACCCAGAACCATAGAGTATCTCAAGCTAGAAGGGACCCACAAGGATTATCCCTCCCTACCACTGAGCTATAATTTCTTTTTATTTTTTTCCCTCCTGGGTGGAAAAGAGGGGCAAATAAAGATTTTGTTTTAACCTACGCGTTCCTGCTCTTTCCATTCTCCAGTAATGATTTAGGGCTCGTTCAATCACCTGAGCAACCCCTGCTCATCTGTATGGCACAAGAATGAAAGTCTGCAGAATGAATCTCATAGTTAGACACTCCACAGGAAGATTAAACATTCTACAGAAGGACGAAGGATTCCTCAGAAAAGGCTTCAAAGCTGCCTGGGTCACGTATCTGTTGAAAAAGACTAAACAAAAGCGTCTCTCTCCCATGATATCTTGCCCAAAATATCTTCCCAGCTACACAGCAATAAGTATAGATAACTGAAATTAAAATAAGGGAGTAGCATTTACTGACTTAATTTCCTGAATAGCCCTTTGTTAAGGGCTGTGTGAAACCTGCCAGTTAGATTAATCGATGATTTTTGAGGATCAACAGAATGGGCAGAAATACAAAGTAATTGTACATATTACTGTATCTTTAGAATTGCGATCCTGTAATGTGACATTGTTTAAGTCAGTCTTGCACAGCCACACAAGCAATGTTTCACTGCAGATATCCTTAACATTAATCCATAATGTAACTAGCTGCAGCAAGAGAGAGGGGAAAAAAAAACCCACCACCACCCCACCCAGTTTGGAGCTATCCTATATCTCAGACAGGGTGATATAACACAACATATGTTTTAAAATGATAAATACTTCCAAGAATAAGACACGGTTTCCAGAATACTATTCATACACGCCCAAACAAAAGCAAAATCCTGTAATAATTGAATAATTGCAGCTTTCTGTATCCAAGAAAAAGTTAAAGGAAAAAAAAATCCAGCCCAAATCAGCCCTTTTCAGTGGCTTAGCTGGTCAACACTCTTACACACAAAGCCCAGTGCTCTTCCCTAAAACCGAAGAATTAATCAGCATTATGTAAGAGATTTTTATAACACTCTAAAAATACATTGTGAATTCCTTTCCAGTGTCGGACTGAGAAGCTTTAAAGTACTGCCACCCCTCATCCCCTTTTGTAACAAAGGCTGGATCTTAATTTCTGATATTGGAAACTCGAATTTTGTCTCAGTGTTTGCGCCTCAAATCTCATTAATTACAGCGTTGGCCTCATGAGATACAACTGCTCCTGCTGAGAGCCGTGTTTGTGCTCGGAATGACTGGAGCAAGGGCAGAGGCACACGGGGATTGTACGTGCACCACCGCTCCGAGGAGGAATTTCTGACGCACCGAAGTTAGGAACACTGTTTGGGTGGTTTTCCACGTTAACTCATCTGCTTGCTGAGGTAACTTTTGTCCCCGCTTTAGTGGTGAGGTTTTGTTGGTGTGGCGCTGATAGGTACCACCCCAGGACAGCCTTCCTCCGAAGGCAGGGGTAACATTATCCTGGCGGATCCGCATCGTCCTGCGAATGCCTCGCTCCTCGCTGTGCCCCGCATTTCACATGCACGATAAATAAGGGTTAGCACCATTTCTGCGTTTTCCACTGAAGGATCTCTAAGCAAAATCACAAAGTCATCACCTGAATGTTAATGGTAGCTTGGGAGGCAGACCTGTGAAGAGAAATAGTTTTAACAGCTAACATTTTACATTTAGTGTAAATGTAAACACGGTCCCGATACTGCTCGTGTCCCAGGGCCCATCCCCTTCCTCCAGAAGTTCATCCCGCTCTCCCCCAAATCACGATTTGATCTGGGAACACACAACCCATTGGCCGTCCTTCAGGCCAAAGTAAACCATAGGGATGCGAATAAATCACATGAAAAACGGGAACAAAACATTTTCAGCTGCAAAAGACCCGTCCTGGGATGCATATCCAAAGAACATTGCTATCTCACCATCACATTTTTAAGGAAACACCTCAACATTGTCCTTTTCAAGAGGGAAAATTCTTCCCTTACAGGGCTGGCACAACACTGACACAGCTGCCTTCCCGAAATATCCCCCACACCCTTAAACAAATCAACCAAAACCATTGAGGCAAACAAAAGGAGAGGTTTGGAGGATTGTCCTGCCCGGGAAGGATTTCGCCACTGTTATCAGTTTCGTGTGAAAGCCCTGCTGATACCACGGCTGACGGGTGGCAGAGGGGAGCCTTGGAGAGGAGTTACTCTTCGTGTCTGATGGGTGATCCCGGCCCTTCCCCAAGGGCAAGCAAACATTCCAATGGAAGTTCTACTCTGGACGATCTGTACCAAAGTTCCAGCTGCCTCTATGGCTTGACCAAGGACGTCCACGCTCACTCCTTTCCTCTCCTCAGCAATCTTCTTTTTAATCTTACCCACCGCCCGAGTCGTTCTTTGTTCTCCGCCCCGATTCTCTCTCTGTGCTTGTCTGTCTCTGTGCCATGTCCTGCTGCCCGTGCTCGCCCCGGGTGCCTCCAGCCGCCTCCTCAGCCCCGAGGCACGACTCGTGTGAGAATCGCCCTGCCCCAGAGCGGGTAAAACGCGTCCCTTGGGTTCACCCTGCAGGAACTCCTCCGGTTCACTCCCTAGTCTTGCCCTCCTTTTACCGCCCCAATTCACTGTGCATTGTGCTTTTACTTCTCGCATCCTTCATTTCCTCATCCTTCATCTCCTCTGCCATCTTCTCCTTCCCTTCCATTCACTCCTTCCTCCCTCTTTTTCTCCTTTCCCACTTTCTTCTCACACCATAACCCTGGTTTCCTGGGTGTAACTCGGGAGCAGGAGCCTCGGTCCCAACCAGGGTGAATGATGTCAGCCTGATTTACTTCTTTCCCTAGATCCACTCCAACCACACTCTCACGCTGTTAATAAAAATAAAAAAATAATTCATAGAATGGGGTGAAAGCCCGAGACAACCAACTTTGGCACAAAATGGCTTTCGTTGCCGTGTGCTTTAATCTGATGAATTATTGCGGTGGGTTCCAAGAGCACACACATCCCACGCCGGGCAGGGAACTGCCACAAGCACCTCGGATTCTCCAGCCTCTCTCACTCCTTCCTGTTGTCTCTGCTACTCCCTCGGTAATTTGTTCCAGCCGCTCATTAATACTCTCCTAATCCCCCCCTCCCCAGTTTCACCTCACCAACCATTCCCTTCGCTCCACCAGCTCAGAATCCAGAGGATGTTTTTCCCCCCTCGCAGCTCCAACAATGATAAACAGATGCTGGTGGTCTACGTCTGGCACAACTTCCCTGCTCGAATTTTGTTCGGGTTTTTCGCGGCCCTGCTTGTTCCTGACATTTGCCTGCCAACGCGACGGGGAGATAGATGTTGGGTGCATTTGACCAGAAAAAGAGGGCTTGTCATTAAACACCTAAAATATCAAAATACTAAAAGCCCCCCTCCCACGGTCACACACGGGAGTGGGTTTACAAGGCTAGCCATAGTTTAAACATAGGCAGGCATCAATATCTGCAAAATTTGGGACTGTGGTTGAGAAGGAAGAGCGGAAAAATTCCAGAGCTTCGGGTACTTTAAAAAAAAAGAGAGAAATCAAGTAACAAATGGCCCCAGTGGCTGCTCTCTCTCTCTCCCCTCTCTGCGGAGCACGCTATTATTGCCATGTAACTTAAAAAAAAAAAAAATACAAAGCATTTCCTTGAATTTTCTTCAGACTGTGGGTGTTTTTTAATTTGGTTTTTTTCTTTCTTTCTTTTCTTTTCTAATTTTTTTTAAGCTACTCTAAGGCACACTGCTTTGGTTCAGGAAATGTTTCCTCCCCACCTCCAGCTCGGTCCCGGCTATCGCTCTCGCTTTCCCCCCTCGCTGCACGGTCCCTTCCCCCGGGGGCCCCTCTGAGGTGAGGGGTGCGAAGAAACACTCGAGGGGGCATTTGTGGGGTGTGTTTGGGGGTGGGGGACTCGGTGCGGGTGCCGAGGTGGCCGCCCGGGGGGTCCGGCGGGGACACGGAGCGACCGATCCGCCGGTGCTCGGGCCGGGGCGGCCGTAACTCCGGTCCGCAGTTTGCGTCTCTCCGGCGCGCTCCCCGCTCGGCGGCGCGGCGGCGGGGGGCGCGCCGAGCGCCGGGAACAGCCGGTTGTTTAAAATCCTTCTCGAACCGTTTCTAATTCCCCCTCGCGCGGGGAGGGCGGGCGGGCGGGAGCGGCGCGCGGGGGGGGGGGCGGGGCCGCGCCCGGCCGGATGCGCGCCCCGTCCATCACCGCGCGGGGGGCGGGCCCGGCCAATGGCGGGCGCGTGTGGCGCCCGTCACCGTGGCGACGGGGCCGGTCCCGGGGAGGCGGTGATGGGTTGACAGGTGCGTGACAGTCGGGAGCTTCTCCGCAGGCATGTACGGCAAAGGCAAGAGCAACAGCAGCGTCCCGTCCGACAGCCAGGCCCGCGAGAAGTGAGTGCCCCCCGCGCCCCGGCCCCCGCGCGCGCAGCCCCCTCACAAACTTTGCGGCGCTCCGCGGCCCGGCCCGCGGCGCCGCCGGCTCGGTCACTCCGCGTCGGGGGCTCCCCGCGCCGGGACGCGGTGTCCGAGCTCCGGGGAGGCGGCGGCGGTGTCCCACCGGCCCGCCGGGGAAGCTGCCCCGCCGTGCCCGCCTCGCAGCCCGGCCCCGCAAGGTGCCGGGACCCCTCCGGTAACAAAGAGCCCGGGCAGGGGGCCGGGGCCGCGTCCCGCCGCGTCCCAACTCGCCGCCTCGCAACTTTTGCCGCGGCCCCCCATTGTTCGCTCTCGGGGGGCTCCGCGCCCGCCCCGCCGCACAAAGGGGAGCGGGCACCGCGCCCCCCGCCTGGGGCCGGCCGGGCTCCTGCTGCCTGCCCAAACTCATGCTGGGTTTGATTTATTTTTTTATTTTTATTTTTTTTAATTTCTAATTGCGCGTAACCCGCCCGGGCGAGCCGCGCTCCGGCGTTCTCTTGCCCACTGCCCGACGAGGAGGGCTGGGGGTGCCCCCAGCCCGAGCACCGCCGGGAAAACGGGGAGGAAAACCCAGGTTTTCTGGGAGTGGACGGCGTCTCCTCAAGTTGTCCTGTAGCGGCTGCGACTTGGCGTGACCGAGGCCGGTTTGGCACGGTGGGGGTGGAGGGGAGGAAAAGCCCGTGCGAGGAGGAGGAAGAGGAGGAGGAGGGGGACGAAGTGCAGCGGGGGTGGGAAGGTCGGGGTAATGCTGCTGAGGGGGTCCGGAGGCGGAGACCGCCGTGCGGAGACCGAGTTCGCACCTCTCTGTTCCAAAATTCGCATCGCTTCGGAGCGGGTTCAGCACCGGGATCTGCGTTCCGGGCAGCGCCGAGGAGTTTTCCTTCGGGCAGCTTGTCTTGAACCTTCACCTAAAAGTTTTTGTTGTTGTTGTTTGTTGGGTGTTTCTCTTTTTTTGGTGTGTGCGTGAGTTCAGGAATTTTGGGTTTGATTTTTTTTTTTTTAATTTTTTTCTTTGTTTATTTATTCTTTTAATGTTGGGTTATTTTCGTGCGTTTTTATTTTTGGTTTTGTTTGGTTGGGTTTTTTTTTGGTTTTATTTAAGACTTCCTAATTCCAGAGGCTGGCATGCACGCTTCCTGCAACAGCAGCAGGCCAGGCATCTCTGTTTCTACAGGAGGGGGAGGTGGTAGGGGAAATTTAAGGCGTTTGACAATTTCACACCTAACTTTGCCACGGGAAAGTGGAGGGAGACGGAGGCAGCAGCCTGACGGGAAGCGTTAATTGCTGAGATGGAGCGGGAGACACAACTTGGGATCTGAAATCTGATCAACTAGTGGCACTTCTTAGTTCCAGTGGAAGGATAATTTTTAAAATAATTGCTTAACCGGCTAGTGGAAGCACTGTTTATTTGTCTTAGCAAAATTAGGGAATTAAACCATTTCCTCGTGCTACATGGTTGCTGGTGTTTGTCAATACACTCGGTAAATCACTGAAGGGCACAGTGGGATCTCACAGTGGGACTAAAAACAAATCCATCGGGCTGCTGTGCGTCGGATCAGATGAAGATCATGTTGTTTTAATTCTGCTTTGCAAAAGCTGCCCAGTACAAGCCACACACACAAAGTGCTCTGGTCGTGGGGCTGAAACTTTAAACTTTTTACTTTCATGGTAGCTGATTTTTCTTGGGGGTTCTTGGTGCTGTAAAGCACATAATATTTCGTTTGGTCTGAAAGTGCCTAATAATTTTCAGGGCAAGCTTGCCAAACTGACTTATTGCCAAGTAGCAACTGCCCTCCTAAGTAAAGTTGTGAGGACCTGCTAGATGGTGCTGTTCGATTTAAATACACGTTTGTCTCCCACTTCAAACTAACAGCTGGAAATGTGGGCTCCTCACGCGTACGTAGATTATTTTATGCAAAACACTGAAGTAGTTTGTTTTTATGTTGTGGACTTGACAGGTCAGAAACGTCGTGGTCGCATCTACTTACAGATGAACTCACCTGGGAGTTAGGAACATCCTCTTTCTCCCCCTTCTCTTTCCTCCTCTGGGGAAAAAAAAAAAGATAAAAAAGCTTTGAGACTTGCTTTATGATGTGGAATATCATTATGTGTAGTCTACATTCCAAGTTTTTTGGTATTTCATCTGTTAAAATTTCTTGTTTCTGATCAGATCACATCCTTGGCATTTTCATATACTTTCTTTCTGATTTCCAAAACCCTGTGGTTGCATTTTTTTCCTCTCAGGACATGGTTTTACAGCCACGCCATGCTTGTCCCAAGGTAGTGCATGAGTTTTTGTTCCACTCTTAAAGAAGCGGCTGTCCGATCACATACCTACCAAAACACAGCTCTGACTTCTGCATGAGACTGTGCTATTTTGAAAGCCACAGAGAAAAATACATATGTTTGACTGATACAATAAGTACTTATTCAGTCAAGAAGAGTGGGATTATAATTATGTTTAATATCAAAGTTTTTAGAACAGAATATTCAACTGAACACTGGTGTGTCTCCTCAAGATTTTAAGTGCCTAAAATATGTAGCCAGTAACCAATCTCCAAAATACACTTGCAATAATTGAGGAAATTTTTTTTTTTTTAAAAAATTACACTCCCTCAGTTTTTAATGGCCTGATTATATGGCTCTTCCCCATGAGAATGTGTGCCAGTGAGAGGACCAGGGTGTGAAAAGCTTATTTACCAAGTGTGGGAAAGATGTGTGTTGTTCAGCTGCTGTTAGTGATATTTGTTGTGATAGATTTTACAGAACAACCCAGTGCCAAGTGTGTCTTGTAGCACGGTATCTTGCTGTGTGCTGCATTCAGTATTTGCGTCCTTTGAGGTTATGTAATTACTATAAAAACGAACAAGTTTTGCCAGCCATTTGTAATAGCCCTTGGCAAATTTTCAGTTCCAAGATGGCATTTGTTTTATGGTCCCTCTCCCTTGACCTCTGGGGTAAATTGCCTGTGTTATTTAGCTCCAGAACACATGGGAAGTGTGGGCACATGAATTGGGGGGCAACGATACCGAAGTTTGTGCCAGAGAGGTGCAGCACAGCTGGGTAAAACACTGAAGGTGAGAGCACACGATGCCTGTGAGGCATGAGGAAGGTGAAGAGACAAAAAAATCACAAGAGAGTGTGTGCCCCTTCCACAGTCTGGAACAGCTGTGCCTTAATTTTGGGCTGTGTCCATCCTAGTTGCTCAAGGATAGAAAAGTTGTGTTAAACAAGGGTAGCTCTTTATCACCGAGATTGTCAAAGGAAAATGGCTAAAAAGTATCTACACATCCTTTACTGTTATATCTTCACAGCAACTGTGAACAATCTTTTTTTATCTCCCCCCCCCCCCCCCCCCTCCCAGTTTATTCCTTAAAATAGGACTATTTCAGATTAGGAGTTTGGAGCTGCCAATGCTTTACTGGATGGTGAAACTTTGTAAACTTTTTATCTTTGAGAGAAAAAAGAAGACTAGACCACACAAGTTTCATCTGCAAATGCAACTATCTGTTTATATATAAATAATAATTCAAGTTGAAAATATATATGTAGAAAAGCAGTTGTAAAAAAGCATGTAAGGGAAACTAAATTCTGGTGGGAATATATGTTTTGAGTTCAGTTTTCTTCGTGTTCCAGTGGTCTTCCAAACTAGTCCTCTTCCTAAGAAGCCCTTAACCTTCTTGAGGCTTGGCAGACACCCAGATTTTGTTAAAAACTAACTGGATGACTAAAGACTGTGACTTAATTTGTTTTAAAAGGATGCCTTATCAAAGTATGGTTTCTCTTCAGGTCTGTTTTGAGAGGTTCGTTTGTTTGTATGTACAATTCCTTTCAATGAGTGGAGTTCTTTGGGTTTCTTTTTTCATTTTTTCCCCTCAGATTTAAAAAGACTGCATTGCACAAGTTTACATAGTTAAGTCACCTTTTTCCAATGCAGTGTTTGTAAGCTATGTAAAAATAAGATTCAGATAAAAACCTACTGGCTTCAGTGATGAGTTTGCTACTCATCCCTGGGAAATGGCCAGCTATTTTTTAAGTTCCTAGTGGTAAAAGATACAATAATTCCGACACCCCCCCCCCCCTCCCCCACTTTGGAAGGCGAATCTGGTAGTTTAACCCTGCCTGTTTTAGAAAGTTTGGGGTTGACATTTATCCATCAGGTCTAACGTGTAAAAGTTGCAGTTGTGCTGCTCAGGGATTCCGTGAACATCAGGCATTTTAGAAAAATATACCTTTTAATAAGCTGTGCAGAAGGGAGGGCTCTGTAAATAGTAGCTATTTATCAGTATTTGTTATTGGCCATGTGCTTCAGGTGCTCCCTTACTCTCCACTGGTGTCTTGGGAGCACACGAAAATGTTTCAGGTAATGTATTTGCTGCCATTTGATTAAACAGGTATGCAGAAGAAATTAATTCTGTTTAAATTACAGACATATGATATAGTCACAAATATTAAAGGAGCCAAGATTTTAGTACCTTTGCCAAACTTCCACTGTTTGGGTGCAAAAATTACAATGCAATATTTAAGCCTTATGCCGATTTATTTAACTTTTTTCTGTGTAAAAAATCAGCTGAAATGTGACCGGAAGTCTTTGCCCGTTTTGAAAATTGGTCAAAGACAATATGTTTTCCAACATTTTAAAAGTTTTCTCAAGTTTCACCGTTGAAGACTAATGATACCCCTCTCCTTCAAAACACTTGAAATGTGGTTGAAAAAGAAAAGGATGAGGGATTTGATTCCAGAGATGTGTCTTTCTCCCATTTGCATGACAAAGCATCTGAATTTAGCCAGGATACAAGGCTTTTCAAAAAGATCCATTTGCATATGCTTAGGGCTTACTGACTGTAATCGCTGAATATTTCATCTTCGCTGGGAGGCAGCAGATCCTGGGATCAGAGGGGAGGAAAATTGGTGCTGGGTGGGAAGGAAAGTGGAGATGTGAGCAGCTGGAGCCTGCAGCTGTGAGGTGCTAGGACACAGGGATAAAGGGAGCATGGAGGAAAAGGGCATGGAAATGGCCAGTCTGGAGAGGGGAAACAGAGAATTGCTCCCTGAAAGAACTGGCCCTGGGATTGGGGGTCTGGGATCAGGGATCTGGGAGGAAGGGTCTGGGATCTGGGGTCAGGGGTCTGGGATCAGGGACCTGGGAAGAGGCTGCAGCATCTGGACCAGGGACAGAAAGCTGAGGAGAGGGAGCAGAGGCAGGACAGCCAGGAGGCAGGTCAGGAAGTGGGAGGCTTTTATTGAGTTAGGAGGAACATTCTGTCCCTTCAGGTGCTGGGAAATGGCCATTCCTTTGCTGCCAGGAAGGACTTGATAGAGCAGGAGTGTAAAATTGTTGTCTCCAAGGTAAAACCGACCCACACCTATGAGATGGCAGCTGACGGAAGGGTGTGTGGCAGTCCTGGAGTTGTGTCTCAGGGATGTCAGAGCCCCAGGAGTGAAGGGTAGGATTTGCCATTCAGAAGCAGCTGGAACAGTGTGTCTCTGCAGTGTCTGGGTGCTGTACTTGCATTCCCAAAAATGTTCTCTTAACTTGGAAAATGCAGATTTACACTGAACATATTTCTCACTTTGCCCTCATTTGCATGTTCACTGAACTTTTTTTTCCAGAAGGGAAAAAAAAAAGGCAAAAAAAGCAAAAAAAAAAGCTCTGGGGTTTTTGTTGTGTGGAGAAGAGCATTGTTTTTGTAATGAGCAGCTATTTGATAATTTGCTATTTTGCTGTCTAGCGGTTTGTGCCTTATGGCTGCCTTGCTGTTTCATAATACGGCTGTTCATACAGGAGGATTGTGTTGTTTCTTTGGTGCCCAGCTCCACAGTGTCTGTGGAGTGTCACCTCTAAAAATAGGCATCAAGCCACTCCTGACCGACAGCCAGTTTGGAAGAGGCACTAAGGTGCAGAAAAGCAAAAGACAAAAATGTTTATCGGTTATTGGGTGCCCAGTTTGAGCTCTGTAGCCCTGAATTTTTTTTTCCTTCCTTTTGGAGAATCACATGCAGAAATGCATATAGACAGCTTCCACTGTCTCTCTTGCCACAGGATGAGATGCCAAAAGAACTTGTAACAATGTTGTGTTTTTGTAAAACTGCTGTCTCTTTTGTGGATATATTTCAAACTGGAAAATACACTCAGAATTATCCAGGGTGGAGAGTTGCTCACTCACCTGCAGCAGGGCCTCTCCAGGCTGCTGTGCTTAGGGAGGGAGACTCACAAATGTGTGGTTGTGTAGTTTGGGGTGACTGAGCATAGCCACTTCATGGAGGGTCACTGTCCTGAACAGCCTCCTGTGGTGCTCTGCAGGTAATGAGCAGTGGGCTCAAAACACCTTATGTTTAAGAATTTTCTGCTAAGGCTCCTTTGGGCAAAACCAGATGGCATTTTTTCTCCATCAGTGTTCAGGAGCTACGTTTACAGAGCCTTCCAGCTGCGTTGCTTGGGGTTAGGATCGCTTGTTTCCTGCTTTTTTTGCTGCACAAACATTCCAGGAAGGAGTGCTGGTCCAGGCTGAGTCACAGCTGAGGGTTTTTTCTGCTCAGTTGAGCCACTGACCCCTAACACCAGGTTGTTCAGGCAGTGGGCAGGTGTTGTTTCAGCTCCTGAGAGAAAATCATCCTCAGATACCAACAAACTTGTTAATCCAGAAATCTTGATGACCTTTTGTTCATGCTTCTCCAGTCTTAAAAGGTTTTTCTCACTTCCAGTTCCAGGAAGGGAACAGGTGAGAACATAAAATGTCCCTTTCTAAGAAACTGAAATATGGTTGTAGTCAAGACCACAGAGTCCTAGCTTTTCACTTTCCATCAAATATAAGAATAAACTGATCTATAGATAAAACAATGCTGTTAATACTCCCTGGAACACTTGCATGTTTATTGTTGTTATTGTTGGGGGAGTTGTTTGTTTGTTTGGGGGGTTTATTTTGTTTTTTGAATAATCCATTTTTGCAGTAATACGCTCTCCAAGTTCTTTTTGCAACACAGCTGCCTTGCCAATTACTCCCCATTTCATATTTGTGTCTTTGATTTCTTAGTCCTGAACATGGTACTCCACATTTGTCTGTATTGAATTTTCTGTTATTAACTTTCCATATTCTTTTCCTGTCCCCAGAAGAGCTTCTAATCTTTCCTGATTTATCATGTACACTTCTGTATTTCTACATATCATTCATTAATGGAAGTCTTTTAGTGGGGTTGGCTTAGGGTAGGAAGAGCTTTCCTGAAACATTCTCTTTTCTGTAGAAACATGCTGTTAGTAACTCTTTTAGAATTTATTTTATATGATTGTACCTTGATTTTTCATTTCATGAAGATGTTTGCCAATGAAGGCATCATCTGATAGGCTAAGAGTCAAAAGTCAAAATACTAACTTTTCCTCCACTGCCCACTCTCTCAGGTGGACCAAACTGAGCTGACATTAATTTTTCTTGACAGAAAATGTTGGCCTCTTGCCTTTCTATTCTGAAGGTGTTTCTGTCCCTTGAAGCCCTTCCTTTCCTCTCCCTTTGCCTCTCTGTTCCCTGAGTTTCTTGTGGAGAAGCCTTTGGCTCCTCCAAACCCCAGCTGCATATAGCTTTGACACACACATCTTCTCTCTAAGAAAACCAGCCTACTTTGTGATAAAAGAACAAAAATGTAAATTAATATAATTTATTTGCCCATGTTTTCTCTAGGCTTTCCAAAGTTCTTTCAATCTTTCTTAAGCAAGAGTACCCAGAGTTTTTGTGGGTTTATTTTTAAGTTGGAGCCACTTGTGAAAAAAACCAATGACACCACACTTTTTTTTTTTGCCCCGACTTGTTTCCTGTGCAAATATCAATTAAAATTTACAATTTGAAGAAATCTCAGTTTCAGAAATCACATTTCTGATGGCAGGTAAAGTTTTTCAGCTGCGGTTGTGGATAGTGAGGGTTGTTTTCAATGCCTTGAATTCATGGGCTGTTCTATCCTGTCCTTGTTAGACTTTAAATCTGCTTTTGAGCTTATGTCTTGATGTTTTTTGGAGTTTGTGTAGGTCTGGTTGAAGTACAACCCTTGATGTTAACCCCAAACTCTTAATGGGATTGATCAGGCCTAAACTGCCAATGAATTCCTAACTTGCTACTTAGGCTTGACTGTTTCTTTTCCTCCTTTTTCCTATTCCTAAATAAAATATTGTCTTTGAAAGCAATTTCCGTCATGAAGAAGAAATTTAAGAAGTTACTGATTACACTCTGTCCTGTGTGTTGCATTATTTCCATTTTGTTTTCAGTGCCTCTGAATCTTGGGAGAGATTTCATCTTCAAACCAAACCAAACCAAACCCCTCTAATTTTCATAGGAAGAATCCAGTGTTTTGAAAATACAGAAGCAGTAGGTAATCAGTATTAAGGAGTTACCAGTACATGGAAATTCCAGTGCATGCAATTTTATTTTTATATTGCTATTGATAATGTCTTGTTATTAGCCAGATGCATTTTTATGTTGATATAATGAGTTTGGAAAGTTAGTAAGAATGTTCCACAGCTGGAATTAAGCATTTTTACAGATAGTAAAAGAAAGTAAAATGCTGTCTATATTTTCTGTGATAAACACCTTAATGCTTATAAAAAAGTGTTGTATTTTAGTCTTGAAAACCTGTTTTAGAGGTTACAAAAAAATTCCAGCAACATCAGTGGCAAACTGAGGGAGCCTGTTTTCCTTTCCGTGAGAGGGATTGTGCTTTCTGAGTAAAATACTGGAGTGAAGAAATAGAAGTGTAATTCCTTAATAAATATGTTGTTCTTGACAGTGTTGGGACAGAGTGGATCAAGTAGCTGACGGGGTGTCTGATTGTGTCATAAATATGGGCAGATTTGTGAGGATTGAGGTGATGCTGCCACCTGATGCCCTTCAGGAGTTATGGTGCTTTATCAGATCCCTGTAGCAGCAGCAGAGGATTTGAGAAACCAAAGCCCCACCTGATTTCTCCATGCTGTATATGTTATTTATGCTCTTCTCCCAGCTAACTCCCAAGGAGTGAGGGCCAGCCTTGGATGGCTCCTGTTTGGGTCAGCCTTTGAGCTGAGTTGAGGTGGGGAGGTGCAGGTGCTTTTTGAGAGGTTGGAGTGTGGGGAAGGTACTGAAATTTCACCAAGTCTATCAGGAAAAATGAAGCTCCCTTGCTAAATCTGAAACTGCCCTGGAAGCAAAGCTTATGACTCTTATTGTGTGTCTTTTGAACTGTTGGGCTCCTTTAATTGTTTATTGTTTAATATTCCTCGAAATGTGAATTTGGAGAGGATACATGTACATGAAGGTGATGTTTAAAAAAATAAAAGGCATATATTCCAGCCTAAGGAATTTGCTTTTCCTGTGTGTTTGTATGCACACTGTAAAATAATACAAATGTAAGTTGATTTTTTTGGGTTGGAGTAGAACTACATGATCAACAAATAAACACACGGAGCTTTCACACAGGACAGTTGTTTAACAAAAATACAAAGTTGGATTAGATGAAGGTGATCTTCTGATCAGGATATGAAGAGTATTGTTGGAAGTTTGGAAATGTGTCTCTGGTGATGGTAATGGGCTTGAGGGCAGATCTGAAAGCTAAAACACATTTGTGTTCCTGACTTCTGATGCAGCGCCTCAAATCCAGTGCCACTTCTAATTTTGCTAATGTACATCTAATTCTCTATGAAGGAAAGATGTTTACTTTTACAAGACCATTATGTGTAGACATGTGCATCCACAAACCTAGTTATAGAAACTTCAAAATATTTTCAGAAACAATGAGGTACTGTAATGCAGCAAAACCCAAATAAACAAACAACTCCAACGCCAAATAGAAGTGTAACTATCTTACACTTCAAAAATGCAAGACTTAAATAATTTGTCTAACTGTAGTTGGGGAACACAGAAAAAGTGAATGAAAAACTATTTTGAATGATTTCACAAATTACCTTAAATAGATGATTAGAAACAAAAGCAGAGTGGAGTATTGGATGCAGATGCATTCCAATTAAATCTAATTATTTTAAGAAGTTTTTAGTAAAATGTTCCCATATTCCCCAAACAGACCTGTAAATAATTCCAAACTAAGGGAAAAAAAAAAAAAAAAAGAAAGATAGAAATTGCCCAGTGTTCTCTCCAATTCTGGGTGGGATTACTCACTTAGGAGAAAAAAAAAAAAAACCCAAATAACAGACTGAAGATTTTCTTGTCATAAAACCAGAAGTATTTTTCCTGTAAAACAATGTAAGGGGATTGAGCAGTTTTTCACTCATATCACTATCTAGTAAAGCTCTTACACAATACTTCAAGAAGTCAGAAAAGGATTCAGTGGTTTCAATACTTGGACTGTGAGCCAAATAAATGCATTTGAAAATGCAGGGTCATGCCTGCAGCAGCTTGTGGGAGTACCTGTTCCATATTTCAGAGAGCAGGTCATGCATAAGGGGCTCCCTGGTAGAGCAGCGCTGGGGATGATCAGCTGCAGCCACAGGGAAACACACAGAGCTTGTGGAAGTATTTTGGTATTAGCGTCTGTTTAATTTCTCTTTACACAGTGTACACATTCAATGGACAAGGCATAATTAGAGGGGCTCTCTGGTGTGGTGTGTTTTTACAGAGAGCTTTGCCTTCTGCAAATGGTTGTGGGCTGAAGTGAGCACAGGCACTTAATGCTCAGCACAAACATTGGAAATCCTCAGTAATTCAGGGCACAAGTGAAAAACTAATTGAGGAAAGCGTAGGGAAACCGAACCCATGGCAGTGTCAGATATGCCCTGGCTTCCTGACACCTTGTTCTGAGGGTGTTGTGAAAGGAACCAAGAAACAAGATTAAAGGGACCAACAGTGCAACTTGGCAAAGTATTTGCTGTGTATTCTGCAGCCTCAAAATGGAAATGTTTTCATGTTCTTCCTGCCTTTGTTATTCTATTGTGGATTTCAGCTAAACTTCAGTCCAGTTTTGTGACAGGCAGTTTTTAAAAAGCCCATAACTTTCTTGGTGTTTCTCATTTCCCAGTCCAGGACCGTATTTGAAGAGTTAACATAGCTGAAAGAGAGAGGCCTGTTGAATTCTCCCAGCACCAGTTTTTCTCACTATGTTGCCTGTGTTTTTGTGTGTTTATAGGTGTATGCATGAACATATATAATAGTATTTATGTATCGAGGGTTGATATCTTTGTCTTAGGCAAATGGGCATGACTTGCATGTGTTGAATCACAGAAGCAGATTGGTGGGGAAAAAAAGACAAACAGTTTTGATTCAAATATAGAATAAAATTAAAAGGGTAATTTTCAGAGTTAATAGAATAACTGCACTCTTGGTCCACTTTTGAGCTGGTTCAATATCAGCCTTACACCAATGTCGTGTTGCCTGTTATGAAAACACAAAATTTACTGTATTCTACCTGTTGGTTGTGTAGTGACTGTAGTTATCTCACCACAGCTGATTTTATGTTCAACACCTGTATTAACTTGCCTTTAGGATCAATATTCAACACCTGTATTTATGTCTCCTCAGGACCAACAAAAGGACTACCCAACAATCCAGCTTCTTAAAGCAAAGTATTTGTTTAGAGCAGTATGAATGAAAGCCTCTGAAAATAGCAAAAGCAGTCCATATTTGTAACTTTTTTCTGCATGGGAATGCATTACTCCCTTAATACTAATCTGGTAGAACAACATTTTAATTCCCCCATCAAGCTTCCATCCATGTTTCTCCGTGGATAGCACCCCCAGCAACTGACACAAGTTTATCCAAAAAATAAAAGAGTTTTTTCTTACCTTTTGACAGACCAAGTAACCTGAAGAAGCTTTTGTGCTCCAACAGTTTATTCTTTCTTGTTTGCCTACTTTTTGGTTTCTGGTGTTTTTATTTCCCTCCAGCTCTCTTGGTTCTGCCTAGGTGTATGACAGAACCTCACAGTCGATTCCAGGGCTTGGGGGAACTCTGAAAGCAGCATGAAAACCAGGATGAAGAATTCTGTTCTGGAGGTGGTGGAGGGATCTCAGATTGGTGGAGAGCTTGTCCTCTCAAGCCATCTGGCAAATATTTTAGCCGAACATGAGCATTTGAAGAGGACGGTACAGGTGTACCACTGTTTAAAACAATACAGAAGCCATCTCAAGGATCAGATTGTGTTTGAACCCTTTTTTTGCTGTAAAGGTAACAGATAAAAATTCTGTGTGTTCTAAGCTAATACATAATGTGCCTGGGTACTCAGACGTGCTGCTGGGACAAACTTTCCTGTCTCTTCCCTCCACCCAATGTTCAGCACAGGAAGCTTCCTGGAACCTCTGTGTGTCTTCCGCCAACATGCAGAATTGAAAAATTACCAGTACAAACTGTTAGAAAAAGTTGTTTTGGGGATGTGATACAATCCATGAGTTATGCTGTGACACTCCTCAGTGAAGTTGTTGAGGTATCATTGCATCAGAGTCAAGGTTTATTCCCTTTATGTTCAAAGACTCAATTTTGGTAAACAACCATTTTCCACTCCTACTGTTGTGCATTTGTATTATAGAGTCCAAGAATATTTCTTTCTGAGGTGGCTGGGATCTGAGTGTTTCCTAGTGGCAGCGTTATATTTTTTTTACTTACCTCATGCAGTTTGTAAAATTAAATAAGTTTCATCAATCTTTTGGGCATTCAGGTGATATTCAGGTACAGACTTGCACCAGTATTCTCTTTCTGTCCTGAGTTTTTATTTCTACAAGAAACGGAGATGTTGGTGGGCATAAGCATCCTACCCTGTCATGGGATACTGCAAGGAAGGAGGCACTGGAGATGACTGAAAGGTCCAAACGCTTTTGAGTGTCTCTGGAGTGTGACCCAGTGTGATGTACAAATACCAACTATGGGATTATGACGTGGTGAGACTTGTGATGTGCTTTAGGCAGAACATTTCTCTTTATGCAGGATGCTCCATCCAGAATGATGGAATGGGATGCCATTGTAAATTATTTTCTGGTTTAGTAGTCCTAAGACAACATGTTTGCTGTGTTTCCTCTGTAGCTGAGACAAGCCCAACCTGTTCAGCTCCTTTTTTCTTGTGAGTGTGGAAGGCTGTTAAATGTAAGTGGTTTGGGCTTGCTTTTTGATACCCTGCCTGCCCAAAAAGGAAAGAATGGGGTGATGTGCATGTGTCTGCTTGCAAACCAAAGCCAAGCTGGTTCTGCTGGTTCTGGGTTTTCTCATTGGACTGCACCAAGGTGAGTTTGAGAAATATGTAAGAAATAAAGAATGCAGCCCATGTCTGGAAATATTGTTGGCTAAGAGGTGAATTTGAAATATCCTTGCAGTTCCAGCTGTAGGTGTTAGGAGCCTTCTGGAGCAACATCTCACTAACCTCAGGAGAAGGCTCCAGGAGCAGCCATTTACTCAGTGTGGTTATTTACTGTCTCTGGAGCCCTACAGGAGACACAGGGATCCCTCAGGGCAGGGGTGCATGTGTGACAGAGCTGTTGTGGTGACCCTTCGAGGAGCTGAGCTGGAGCTCGGAGTTCCTGCTCTCCCAGCAGGACTCCTCCACTGGGTTTGCGTCCCTGTCCCCCCTCCCCTCCTTCCATGCACTGTGTGCTGCATGTTGAAAGGGGTGAGTCACCTCTTTTATTATGTTTTGAATACTTTCCTCCCAAATGTAGTTTATTTTCTGCAGGGAAAGGAAAGAATTTATGCTGTCCTGGTTCCTTATTTTTATCAGAGCTCTTGCTAACAACTTCCAGCTGAGGGAGTTCTTGATATTTTTAGCCTGAGATATTTAGCTATTTGAGCCTCTCTACATGTTTTCCTCCTGATGTATATTAACTGGAGGGGGAGGATGGTTCTTGTCAGTTAATATATTCATGAGCATGCCTGCCAGATTGCCCACACTGACTCCCAGGAAACTGAACACTTCAGCATTGGGGGGAAGTTTGAGTCTTGGTCTGAGGTATTTGTATCAGCTTCTTTACTCCATTCTCTGACTGATGCTGCCATAGCTGTGTTCTCACTGAAGCTTCCTTTTTATTTTAAGAGGTGGTGTTTGTATAAAAAAATAGACGTAATTGATTTCTGCTTAAAAACACAAAGAAGTAAATAAACAAAAAAGTGGAGAACCATAAAATGGGGAAATGCATTAAAAATATAATTTCTTTGGAAAATATTCCTTCTCTTTTTTTTTGTTTTTCCAAGCAGCAGAATCCTCACTCTTAGTACTGTTAATGTTACTGTTTTATTGGTTGTCTGGTCTGTGGTCTGATGGAGTTCTTCAATTTTCCAGATAATGTACTTGATGGCACATTTTACACACAGCATTTTCAAGTTTCAGAATAACCTTACCCTTCCCTGAAACCCACATGAACACTCTTTTGAAAGAAAATATTAAAAATCACTCACATTGAGCTTTTGCCACTTCAGCCTGTTTAACCATAATTTTACAGATCTCACTGTCATCAGTTCTTTTCCCTTTTCCTAGCAAAGTTTCAGACTCAAGAGGAAAAGGTGTAGATTTGCCTCAGTGAAATGCAGTGATTCCAGCAACTGCTCCAGCATTGTCCTGGTGGGGGTGAGAGGGGCAGGTGGTGAGAATCATGCTCGGTTTAAAATGAGAATTAAATGGTATTTGCTGTTGAATATAAATGGACCATGGTGTCTTCTCTGTGCATCCCCTCCAAGGTGTTTATATTGGACAATACATCCTATGGCCCCTGCTCTGCAGAGTGAGGAGATGACTCTGCCTTCTCTGCAGAGGCTTTGTCTAAGTGCTCTGGTTCCATTCTGCTCTGTGGCAGGAGCTGGAGCTGCTCGAAGGCTGCCGCAGCCACCAGGATGTATCCCATTAACTGGGACCAGCTAGGCACACGTCTGCACTGGCAAGCCTGCAGCACCTCCTCACCACCCAGCGAGTCCCTTAGGGACGCGGAACCTTCCAGTAGCCATTGGCAAAACTGAATGAAGCCTTAAAAGTTGGCACCTAAAATAGCACTGTGAGTGGTGTGTTTATTTTTTTGGGGGAGGGGAGGAGTGTCCAAAGGCTTTTACATTTTTTTAGTATATTGAAAAAAGAAGTGGTTTAGTTCTTCCTGTCCTCCTCCCTGAGACTGTGCAGTCACAAGTCCCTCCTCAGACACAAATCTCTGCTACGTGCAGTTCACTATAGGTGCACCAATTCTTTTTCTAAAGACAGGTTCATGTTGTACCCTTAGCTATCACCCTGCCTTTTGGCACAGAGGGTCTCTGTGCGCCCTTGAGTGCATTTATACATTACAAAAGGTTGTTCTAGGCGAGCTGCTGTTCGGAGCTGTCAGTCTCCTGCTCCATGGTAAGTGATGCTGCTGAGAAGCTGTGGGGCAGCGCTGCCGCCTCCAGAATACTGTCTGGTCCGTGTGAGGGCGTCTCTAAGGGATTAACCAAATAATAATCTTAAGCTTCTTAACAACTTAGTGAGAAGTCAAAATTTCATTACTTTTAACTGTTTTGTAGCAGGCCAATATAATCACACTGTTGGCATCTTGGTTGGAAATTTCTTTCTCTTTGCAAATCCAGTTCTAATAAAAGGTTTTTAATGTTTTTAATATATGTTGCTGACTGAATTTCCTATGCAACTTGTTTTAAACCGCCCTAGAAGTAGCAGGGATCCTAAATAAACTGAGCAGCTGACTCATTATTTTTGCGAACAAAACAAAACATCTCCGTTTCTTGTAGAAACAAAAACAGTTTTGTACAACTGGTTTTTTCCTGTGGTCCTTCATAAACATAAGTTCTGTAAAATCCTTGCAGGAAAGGGATTTGTTACAGAAAAGCTGCAGTGAGCGACTTCAGCTAGGTGTATAAAAGTTTGGTAGTCTTGTTTCAAGCTTATATTCTAAATCTCTTGTTCTGAAAATGACCAGGCCGGCTCTTGCTTTGCTGATAAGACCTGACAAGATCATTATCCACGTGATTTCATTTGTTGTTTTCATGGCAGCCCTGAGGAGGGAAATAACTGGAGCAGGAATGAAGCTGTGCCCTCCTCCAGAGCAACCTGGGCGCTGAAAACAGCAGACATTTTAACAGATAAATATGTTATCTGTTAAATATGTTTAACAGATAATATGTCGAATGCACATAGAACGTAGGCATCAGCAAAACCTTTAGCCCAGGTGGGATGAATGGGAGACAATCAGTCTCCCAGGGACCAGGAGGAGCAAGATGCACTGGAATTTGGGGAACCCTAAGTGCTTTGTCAGACTAGTCGTTATCGAGTCTCCTGTTAATCTTCCATCTCCAGGCTACTGGTTTTGAAATTTAGTTCCGCTGTTGTAAACTTTGCACCCGCCCATTGTTCACCTTGAGGGAAGTGTGAAAAGCACCTCAAGGGGCTGATGTTCCCCCTCTCACCTGCAAAGGTCACAGGTTGCATGAGAAAGGGAAAAGCACCAGCCTCAGGAGGTCCTCTGAAAAGCTGTTTTTAGAATTAACACACAAATACTTGGAATAGAAGCATCAGGGGAACATATTCCTAGTTTAGGGTAGTGTGTAGTGAATGCTTCAGCTGGAGATTGAAGTCATAGGTACTGATATTTGGGAATTTGAGGATGTTATTGTTGTGGTGGTGGTAGTGGTGATTTGGATTTAGCTTGCGTGGGGTTTGTGGGGGTTTTGTGTTGCTTGGGTTTTTGGTATTTGTTTCTTATTTGGTTGGGGTTGCCTTTGTTGGGTTTTTAAAAATTTTTGGGTTTTTTGGGGGGTAAGTTTGAGGGGGGGTTTTGTTTGTTTTCAGTGGTTTTGGGTTTTTTTCTGGGCTGCATGTGCTAGCTTGTTGTGAGGAGGATGATACTGCCTCAGGATCTCTCTGTGCTTGGCCAAATCCACATCATTTTTATACCCTATCCAGGCATTTGGTGCCTCCCTATATGAATAATCTAGGCGAATGGAATCTGTAACAGGCATTAGTAACTTTCTGAATCAAAACTTCACATCTTTATCAACACCTGTTGTGGAAACAGCTGACACATCTTGAAATGAGAATAGTATTTTTCTTCTACTGTTTTAAATGAAATCGTTTTGTAGGCTTTTGTGTGAAAAAAGCAGGAAAGCACATTCACATCTGAGGCAAATTATGAAAAATTGCAGTCTCTCGATAATCTTTACTCCTGCATTCCTTATAATTATTTCAGTGATGTTGGCTAAGGATAGATATAAAAATAAACTGTTACTCCTTTTATTTTTCTTCCAAAAACCCCACCCAAAACTCTAATATTTGAATAGTTTAATGAGATCGTCACTGTAGAACTGCGATCAAACTCGTGAACAAGCAGCAAATGTTGTCTTCAGTAATTCCGTGTGAGGTTTTCACAAACAGGCAAGCAATGGCTCATGTTTATTAAAGTGAATGGGTAAGATTACTTAAACAGTGAAAGGTACTGAGAAAAAGTTCCTCTGTTTCAGTTGAGTGGCCTTCCAGGGAAATGAGGAGGTGGCAGTGACTCTTTTGTCTTAGATTTTTTAAGTGTAGCATTGAGAGTTGAAGACAGAAGGGCAAAGCTGGGTTTCCTGAGGAATCTTTGTGGCCAGTGCTAGTGAGCAGCTTGTCCGTGATGTCCCCACAGGTCTGGACAGGAGATGGAGCAGAGTCTGGCTTCTCTTTTGGGGTGGCAGAGCCCTGGGAGAGTTGCCCAGGGAGGGTCTCGGGACCCCGCTCTCTGGAGACATTCCAAGTTCCTGTGTCCTGTGGAGGAGACTGTACATCTCCTAAAAACCCAGGAAACAAAAAAGATGTGATAACCACCGGGATACTCTTCCTGTTCAGCAGTCAAGGCCACTGCTGTCTGTGTGTGGAGGAGTAGGATTTGTAAGGAGATGCTGCTTTTCTCTTCTTGGCCATAACAGATCTGGTTGGTTAGAGGTTTGGTTTTCCGGTTTTTGGATTGTCAGGATGTCTGGGTGAAAGGCCCAATAAAAGGTAAGCACTCTTAACTTTGCTCACTGTCAGTCCCAGAGCTCTCACAAGACTTCAATTTGTTCTGATGGTTGATGCCCATAATAAGCTACCTTTGGAAAATCTATTAGAAATTATCTCTATGGCTGTTGCACCTTCAGGGAGGATTGGGGAAATTGCAGGAATTCCTAACAGAAATAATTTGTAAAAGTAGGCTGCATGGGGCTCAGATTTCTGTTACTTTCACAGCAGCAAAACTTGTGCATCTCCAGATACTTCCTTTTTTCTCGTGCTGCTCCCTTTTTCCTGCAGTCCCACATTTCTAGGAATGAAGAGAGTCTGAGAGACACCATTTCCATCTCTTGCAGTCTCCTGGTTGGTACAGTTCGAGGATTACCCACGTCTTGTCCCTTTTCAAGGACATTCTATTTTGGAGTTTTTGCCATTTTCTTTGAGGCACAAGAAGCAGAGTGCCTGGGTTTAGGTTTCAGTCACAGTAAGGCTTGTGCTCTCCTGGAGAGAGGGAGCAGTGAGGAGCCATAGAGTGGCCACCTCCTGAAAAGCAAGGACATTATTTAGGTCAGAAGCACTGGGAAAGAAACACATTATGAAATAATGAGCAGTTTTTAACTGTGCTGATCTTGCCACTGTTGGCTTGAGGTTCCTGTTGCACTTCACAGATCTTTATCTCAGATTTGCTTGTTCAGTTGTTAATCCCATACATGCATTTTTTCCCCCCACCTAAGATTGTTGCTTTGTAGTCTGAGGACACCTTCAAAGCTGTGCACTTCTCTTCAGAAAACCGGATAGCTGCATGAAAGTCCTGGAAGGGTTGTGTTCATCACGCTGAAGGGTGCTTAAGACCTTTTTAGTGACTGCAAGTCCTGGGTGGGCTTGTCTTGTTGACCAAGCAGTGGGAAGATTGTACAATCTGGTACAATGGTGATGGAAACACCAGGAAATTCTCTGTTGTGTTGGCACTTCCATTTCCTTGCTAGAAAGAGACCAGAGGCTGCTCATAGGGGATGTTGAAGTTCTTGCACCTCAGTGTTGTCATGACAGCTGTTTTCTGTCCTGCTGCTCTCACTGCCAGCTCTGCTCCTCAAATTCCCATCTGGTACCTCTGTCTGTCTGGTACAGCTCTGGTCTGTCTTACCAAGGATCTTAAATGCCACATAATGTATGTCATCCTGTAGTTATTCTTCTGTGTTTTTCTTAATGTTTTCTCTCACCTGAATGTTCTGTGTTACCTCTGCTTACTTTTTCCTTACACATCTTAAAAAACAAAGGTAAGTCTTGTCTTTATTGTAAACTTAAAGCTTCTTTTCTCTTTTATTCAAATTACACAGTTATTCCCTTGTCATCTTTCCTGTGGGCTTCATATGGGCAAGAACCTGTTGGGTCTGTTTTTCTGTTAGTGCATTTTTATTAAGTGAGATGATACATAGAAGGCATAATTTAGATCTGAAGAGAACATTGTATTGTTAAGGACAGACATTTTTCACATGCACAAAGAGCAACCTTGATCGTGATTTGTATTTCTCATTGACTTTAAACAGATGAGTAGTTTTGAACTGTATGAGTTAATCTTACACTGTGAGCCTTTCCTGATGCAGTGTTTCTTTCCCGAATGAATCCAGACCACTGGGAGCAAGGAGTTAAAAAACAGTCTGTGCTGTTTAATGTGGTCTTACTTGCAGTTGGTTCTCCTGAAAATGCTGTCAGAGATGAGAAACACAGGCAACACATACAGCACCACTTATATTTTTGGGGTTGATGTTCCACCAGTTTGCTCAGATCTTGTGCTGCTCAGAAAAGGCATGTCCCATGAGGAAACTTCTGAGTTTAATCAGAAAAACGCCACAAGTTTTAGCAGTGTTACAAAGCTGTGGTTGATTACTCACTGAGCTGGAGAAAAATCCCAGAAAGGAGAGGTACAAACAGCAGTCTTAAAAACTGAGGGGAGTGTTGCTCCCCCATGTCTTGCCATAAAGGAACTTTCCTTGTGTTTTGCTGTGGTGTAAGTATTTGCTTTAAGTATAATGTTCTTCTCACGCAAGAAGAATTAACATTCATAGAAAAAACTAAACTAGTGCAGTGCCAGAAGGAGCCACAAAACGCCTTGTACATGCTAAGACTATTAACTGATTTTAATACTAAAAATATGAGGAATATCAGCTGGTCTGAAAGAGAAGACTGACCCCCAGTTAACTTATAACTTTATTTCCAAAGTTGTTGAAAACTGGAGTGGCAAAATACACAGTTTTCCTAAAATTTTCACTCTCTCCTGGGCAAGCAAGGCACTCTAGGCAGCTGTGCCTGGGGTGATCTTGTTAAAAAGAGTATTTGTAAGGCACTCCAGCCTACCCAAGGTGAAAAATTAAACTTCACCAAGAGATGCATGACAGAGGTATGGAAAAACTTCTTCTATTGCATCTCAACAGGGCTTCAGTTTTGTTAACAGTCCCATCATAACCATTTCACATAAATTTCTGGGAAATACCCTGCATAATACTGAATTCTGAGATAAATGATGGACTGTGATATTTGGTTATATTTTGATATCTCCAAATGTGTATTGCTGTTAAGTTCTTTATAAGTGGGGTTTGCTTCTTAATGCTGCAGTTAAAATTCTGCAGACGCCTTCGTTGTGGGACTAAAGGCCAGTCCAGTCATGCTTTATAGTTAGAGTACATTTATAAATTGTTTATAGAGGGCTAATAAATAATTAATGTCTGTTATTAAACAGGTTACAGGCATGAAGAATGTGTATTGTGTGTGGCAATAAGCACACAGTAGAAGGTGTTAAAGACAGTGTTTTGTCTAACTGCTGCCCTAAAACGCATAACAAATGACCCTTTGTTAAACATATATATTAAACATTAGATTTACTCAATGCAGATTTATAAATACTTTATAGTTAGTGCTAAATATAATTCCAGGACTTGACTCCAGCTTTCTAGTAAAACCCTTCTGAGGAGGGAATGGCTTTTTGAGGTGAAATTGAAATCCAGAACCTGTGAATGCCTGGTGCTGTGCTGACAATCTGTCTTCTTGTAATGTACTAATAAAAGGATATTTTAAATAACTAATGTGTGTTTTCTAAATAGACACAGGACCAAGTCAAGCATCAGTAATTTGGAAGATAAAGCAGGGTATTTTAACCTGAGTATAAGATTTAGATTCCAGTCTCAGTCTGAGTCGCGTTGAGAGTAAAAAATTCTATTGCTAATGAAAAAGAATTTCTGTGTTTAAACAGGCAGTTACATTTTCTTTCTTTTTGGTTTTATTGCAGCCACTGGCTAGTGTGTGAATGGAAGAAACCAGATACTAGGAAGAGCAATGGGAAGCTGATGTTTGGTAGCAGGACTAACACAGTGTTGTATTTACTCATACATGAAACAGGGAAAACAGGCAAACCATTTGTCACAATAAAAATGTTGCATTTAATGCACATTTCTGTATATATGTACAATTTCTTATGAGATCTAGAAGTAGATCTTCTAGGGTTTTTTTTGAAGAGAGAAGCTTTTGCAGGTAAAATATATATAATACTGAATTGTGACAGATATATTGTGAAGCTGCTTTTTTTTTTTTTTTTTTTTTTTTTTTTTTTTTTTTTTTGTCATGGTTCTTTGTGGTGTACCTTTTCTTATCCTTTTATTTTTGATGGTAGCTGGTTGGTTTTATTCATTTCAGGTATAGTCTGGTTTTCTCTGTTTCAGTCTGTCTCCAGGAGATGTGAGACAGAACTGAAAGATATTCACCACTTAGCTGAGAACTGAAAATTTAGTGGGTTTTTTTTTTACTTTGTTCAATGTCAAGTGAACAGTTAATGCAGAAACAGGACAGTTCTTTAGTAAATCACGAGTGTTGATTTCCTTTTTGCTCTAATGCTATTCATTACAAGTTTAGTACTTGTTTTTTCTTCACTCAGAGTTTTTGCAGTTGTTCAGAATCAATACTTTTTTTTGGAAAAGTGTATATTACAATTTGATTCATAATTTTTTTTTCATATGGCATAAACATATTTTCATGATTTGAACATTATGCATTGTAAAACTAAAGTGGTTGTGCCTGAAAAATTCTATCTTCTGCCTTTCTTTGTATAAGAGGTGAAACAGGGAGGCATAAATTGATTTATTTGTGTACGCTGATTAAAAATATATTGTTGGTAGAAAGAGTAAAAGGATCTTAATAGGCTTTTGTTCATCAGTTGGTGCCAGAAGTGGCTTATGCAAAATCTTTGGTGGAGTCTTGGAACGTCTCCTTTCCCTCTCCCACCCCTGGCAGTACCAGCACCCCACCACAGTGCAGCAGAGAGAATGCTGGCAGGCTGCAGGAAAAGCAGCCGTTTAAAGAAAGTCTCTTTCTCCTTCCTTCTGCAGGTAAGAATCTTGTTGAAGATAAGGATCAGCAAAGCAAATCCCTGTTCTCTGCTCTCTGTAATTCCCATGCGCTGACTTCTTACACCGAAATCTGCTTTTGAGAGTTTCCAGAGTAATTCAAGATTAGTTTCTCTTTTACTGCTAAGAAGCAGGGAAAATGAAGAAAGGAAGATAAAGGCAATAAATGAAGCATGGGATAGCAGTGTAACTATTGCAATGTGCTCGGAAGTGTCCAAGGCCAGGTTAGATGGCTTGGAGCAATCTGGGACAGCAGAAGGTGTCCCTGCCCAGGATGGGGTGGGGACAGGATGAGTTTTAAGTTCTCTTCCAACCTAAACCATTCCATGAATCTGGTATTCTATGTGTGTACTTTCATGACTCATGATTAGAATCTCTTTAATACCACATAAATATCTCAAATTAGTTTCAGGTAATGTATAAACAGCATCCTAAATACAAATATTTGCTGAATCTTAATATTTATTCATTTTTAACTGAGAAATGAAAAACACATGAAAGTTGTGTAAGTTTTTTTTAATGAAATTTTCTGTGTTCTCAAACAGTTTGATCAGAATTCTTTAAAATGTCACTGGGAAGGAATGAAGATTGTGCTCAGGCAAGAGTTTGCATGTGAGCAGTAAGCAAACTGGTTTTTATATTTAATAAAGTATTTTTCAGTTCATTTTGAAAGGTAATTTTTTTGCACTATTATTATGGAGGATTTTTACATGAAATGGCTTATCACTCATGATATTTGGACAATGTTTTCTGCAACTCTCCTTAGTAAAACTGCCTGAAGTTCTTGCATAGAGCTCACAAATATTTTTAATCTGTAAACCTTTGATTCCATTAAGACATCTTCACTAGCTTTGTCCTTTTGATCACAAGCTGAGAGTTTTAAGTACTTCTCTGCTATGCCTGAAGTGCCAGGATGGTGATCCCCAGGGGTCTTGGTACTTGAAATTGTTGTGCCATGGCTGTGGTCAGGTATTGGCTCAGTCAGGTACATTAATAGGGTGGCAGTGTTAGAGCACATCAGCTCACTGAAGCATAAACTTCTGGAACCTTAACTGTCTGGCTGTGAAGAGCCTATCTGGATTTATTTTTCCGTAATATTTTTTTTCCCTTTTTTTCTCCCTCTCATTTTTATTCCCTCCAACCCCCTTTTTTTTTTGAACTTCATGTATTTATGTTTATTTTTACTTTTCAGTGCCAATTTCTGGCATCCTTAAACCTGTCGATGCCCAGTCGAAGTCTCCCATTTGCCTGTTTACCTGCTGCAGAGATTGCATCCTGACAACAGGACATTGACTTATATCCTGTATTTCCTGCTCTGCCTGCTTGTGAAGTTATCCGTGAAGTTAACTTAATAACTGAATCCAGTGTGGGTTAGAGTATTCTAGTAATACATACTTAAGAAAATAGAGAATTTTCTTTTTTCCCTGTAAAATGTAAGGCAACCCTTTTTTAACTGAGTATGTCCTGTACAGAAATGCACTAATAACTTTTAAGAGCAGAACTACCAGTATGAGTTGGGTCCTCTAGAACTGGAGTCTTTTGGATGCTTATGCCCTTTAAATTTTGATGTAGCAATTAATGCACAGCCAGAGATTGTGTGACAAATGGTTTGCCTGTTTTCCCTGTTTCATGTATGAGTAAATACAACACTGTGTTAGTCCTGCTACCAAACATCAGCTTCCCATTGCTCTTCCTAGTATCTGGTTTCTTCCATTCACACACTAGCCAGTGGTAGCAATTTGGAGAGGAATTTCATTCAAATTTTCTAGACTGATAGTCAAACATATGGTAGTAAAAGTGCAGTACTGCAAGGTTTTATTATTGCTGAAGTTTTACAAACTTTGGGGGTTTCTAATGTGTGGATAAACTTTTTGTGAGCCTGATTTTCAAATATCTTCCTCCTGTTGTTGAGATTCTTTATTTGGAAAGTATTCTTACTGTAAAAAATTGTGGGAGGATGTGGAAAATCAATGACTATTTTTTTATGTCCTGTATTTTAAAAGGAAGGTGTTTCTGGTAACTTTCATTTCAGGGTCTTAGCAAATTATCTGTAAAGTTGTAAAATACACATATTTAGGTATTAGAGCATCCCGTGGGCAGTCTGAGAGGACTGGAGGCTCAGCAACGTCATCATGTGTCAGGTGTAGCTCCAGTTGGGTACTTCAGTTTATCTGGAGATGTTGCTGAGTCGAAAGGTTGAGGAATTGGGGGTCTTGTCTGATCCTTCTGGGCCATGGTCCAGTCTGGGGGAGCAGCGAGAGACTGCTTCCAGCTCCCTCTGTCAGCAGGGATGGGCATGAGGAGCACGCAAGGGTGTAAATCCTTGGAGCAGAGTGGCTGAATGTGTGAGAGCTCAGAAGGTGAGAGCCCAGCCAGATGTGTGGGGGCTCTGCAGGCAGGCATGGGTCTGGCCAGAGCAGGCTGCATGCAGCTCTCCTGTGGGTGCAAACTGCAGTTTTTTGAGGAAAAATCTGTGCTTCAAGCATTGTGTCTTCTGTTCAGGTGTGCTCGGAACTCCACAGGTGTGTTTGCACTCACACACAGACACCTTCTGCTGTCTGGGGTAGCCGCTGTTTTGGGTTTTTTTTGTAGGGAAATGCCTTGAGTTCCTCCACCTCAGTCCCCAGTGCAGAACTTGCCACTGCGCACCAGTGGCAGTCTCAAAGCCACAGGTGGTGGTTTGTTCCCAGGAACAGCATCTCAGCTCCCCATTTTGGGGGGGAACGTTAATGGTTCTGACAGAGGCTCAGCTATCATCTACTGATGCAAATACTTGAGTGGTGTTAATATTTTTACATGGCTTTACTTTCTTCATTGTTATTGCAATCTCAGATCAGTGATTAATTTTTGGATGCAGCCAGAGTAACCTCTTATTATTTCCTATTTATCTTCCATTGATATTTAACATCAGTTTTTTTTAATTTAGCCTGAAGCACCTGATCCTCGTATTACATTTCTTTTCTCCAGATTATGTATTTTTCTGAAGAAACTCTCTCCACCAGTTCCCTGAATTTCTTTGACTTCTGGGGTCTGATAGGTTCACTCTGATCCTTTCAGAACTTACTCTCTGTCCAGATGAAAGTTTTACTGCTTCATAATAAGTCATAAAAATTACATTCTACCATTTCTTTTTGGATAGATACTCAGGGAATTTCATCTTGTGTGTCACCACCCCATATGATTCCCATAAAATTCATGAGGTGACCCATTACTGTCTCTTCAGAGCATCCTACCAAGCTCTAAGTGCAGAGTTTGCATTTAACAGAGTCCAAACACATGTCTTGGTTTGGAAAGACAGGTATCTGTCAGGGAAAACTGGAGTTTCCCTTGGAATGGAGAATGTAAAACCTTCCCTCAAAATTATTACAATTTTGCAATTAGGAGCTTTCAGGCAAAAATATGGGAATAGGAATAACAATTCTTTACTAGGAATATTAAAAAATTATAAATGCAGTAATACAAAAAACCAAGCAAGCAAACAAACGAAAGTCCTAGAGAACCCTGGTGGAGTCAGGAATATGACTTGACACCCTGTCAGCCAGGGTGTTGGAAGCAGTCCAAATAAGTCCTCCTGGAGTGACCCATGTGGTTCTGTTGGAGTAGAGATGGTCCTGTAGACGGGTTCAGTGGTGGTGAGATGAGTCCAGCCTTCCTCTGAGAATCCAGTGGAAAAGAGGATGCCTGGGGTCCCTGTGTCCCCATTTTTATCTGGGTAGGGAGTGGTTGGCTCCTCCCCACTGGGTGGAGCATCTCACCATGGGATGATGTAATGTGTCATGTCACTGGTGAGCCTTGATGGCCCATTAACAGAAGATAACCCCCCGAGGGTGGACAAAGTTGATGAAAGAGATAAGAAATACTGCCCCACCTGGTTTTAACAGCTGGCCTACTGTCAGAAGGCATCCACCCTCCTCCCCCCTGGAGTTACAAGAGACAAAGAAAAAGGAACCATCCCCCAACTGCTTTCTACAGATAAAATACAATACACTTTTTTTTTGGTGACTTAACCCAAGACAACACATAACTGGAGCATGCAGTGGTATTTAACATCTGCATCTGGGTTTAACCAGCATCTTCTGTAAAAGAGCAATAAACTCTTTTGCCTGACATTATTGATGACACTTACAAGGGAGACTGGCAGTCCAACCCTGAATATCCTGGGATACTTTGGACAGGATATTAAATGTACACTCTCTGAGAAAGGCTGGGAAAGCTACTAGAATAATCATGGGTACCTTGTAGCAGCCAAATCCTCAGAAATACTGATTTCTTTCTATGAATGAAAATCAAATTAGTTGCTGTTTGCTTGGTGAGACTGTTGGGCACTGCATGTCCAATCAGTGCTGATCCAGCTCATCCTTGGGGAGCTGCTCTGTGCATTCCTGCTCCCTCCTCCTCCTCAGCCTTCTGCAGGGGATGCTGTAGACAGTGTTTTCTACTCAGAGCAAGTAGCTGCTTCAGGAACAGCTGTAATACTTTAGGATGTAATATACCAATCAGTAATTCTTGATTTTAAAGCTTTAAAATTTTCATTTGGTCAGGTCTCTGCTTTGCTCTCTGATGGTGATTCTCTCCATGCCAGCTCTTTGCTGCTGCCTTTGCTTCCTGCCAGAGCATGGCATTAAACTCATTAAATATGGCAAATTATATACCAGGGACAAAATACCATGTAAAAACCCATTACTGTCCCACTGAAAGCAGCAGGGAAGACAAGGTTACCACCTTGACTATCAGGAAGAAGTGGAATCTCAAGTATTTTTATTAAAGTCTCAGCTTACACTTTAAAATGTATTTTGTCAGGTAACTATTTTCTTAGCTGCCACTTGGAATATTTTATAATTATGGTGAATTGTGTAGTTTATACAAGTTAAGCCCAAGAAACTACTTAGAGACTACCTTTAAAAATCCATATGTTTTCATAAAATGTGTTACTTTTTTTCCCTAAACATGGACTAGGAAGCCTGTGAAGCTACTGGAAATCTTGAGGAATATATGTGCCAAACATAGGTGTAAAAGTGACAGCTTTTTATTTGAAATTCTGGAGGTCATCAAAAAAACTTGCCTTTTGATGAAGAATTTGGAAATTGATGGAAATTGTCCAATTCAAGATGGAACCTTCAGAAGAGTGTTTTGGTTCTGCAGTAGTTCGTATCTGCAGTAATTTCTACAAGCTGACACTTGAGACAAAAAATAAATGTGAAATTCAACCAGAGTCAGATAAAAGCAGTATGGGGAATGCTGCGGTGTAACAGCACAGACCAAGGCATCCTTAGCAGATAAAAATCTTTAGAACCATGTGATTAAGTGCTTGTAGGGGAGACTGCAGACATTAACAGGACACACATCTCTGATCTTTCCCAAAAGATCAGTGCATACCAAATACCTATTCAGTGTTTAGTTACACACTGGTGCTCAACTTAACATGTGGTTGGAAATGGTTGTGCCAGTGCTTGAAGTCTGCAGGAGTTTAAGTAGCAAAAGCGTGTGACATTAGGACACACAAACAAGGTGTGAGCTGCAAGTATGTGGGTGAACTGTAAAGCCTGCTGTTGTTTATGGTGCTGTCAGAGCAATAACCAGGGGGAGGGTGGGCACACTTCAGGAAACAAATTTTTGGGGTCATCTTGCAAGGAGTCAAGTGGAAAAGAGATGAGAGGTGGGTCTGCCTGCCCAGAGCTGTGCCGGGTGAAGGCTTTCCCTGTCTGTGAAACTGGGGTGACCTAGCAGAAGCATCAGCTTATTTGGGAAGGTACCACTAGGCTCATGTAAGGCCCCCATTCCTCACAGCACTTGGGTGCAAGCCCTATGTGCAAAGAAAGTTGTCTTCTGCTGTGTGCAGAGAGAGGGAGAAATACCTGGGTGTGAATCATGTTGAACACACTTTTACATTGGCTGTATTTGCAGGGCAGTGCAGGAGCTCTCAGGATACTTCAGTGCCAGATCGAGGATCTCTGCCAGGACTGTTTCCTTGACCAGTGGTTGGTTCCACTGAATACTTGGGCATTCCTAAGAGCACCAGTCAGACTCCTGGTGGGACACAGAGCATTCACAGTGACACAGATCACATCTTGAGCTGAGAGAGGGAGCAGTAGAGTGGCCTGAGTGGAGCCTCTTGGCAAGTGTAGCCTGCTGGCTGAGGCTGAACAGCCCAAAATGTCAGTGGTGTGTGGGATGTGAAGGTTGGGGTTGCTGCTTGTGCTAGGGTGTGTAGGGAAATCAAGGCCCATCGTGGAGATACCTAAGCACAGGGATAAGGTTTCATGGACTTCTCAAGTAATGCTTGAATTTGATTCAAAACCATGACTTATCTGACCTCTTGTCCAGTCCTCCCTCAGGTGAGTGGTTGACAGCAGACTGAATCACCTAAATCTCAGGTGAGATGAGTAGGAAAAGACTACATATACACACACACACATAAATATCAAAAACTTTAAATAAAATTAAATAAAAATAAATATGTAGGAGCAAATTATATTACCATATAAATATGCTAAAAGCAGAGGGAGAGAAGTGGGGAAAAATGACTGTCAGTATGACCAAATAGACAAGAAAGCGTGGTTTGGCATATTAAATAAACTTCCTCAGAAGGATTGTTTACCAGTGTTTGTTGAAACTTCAGCTCACCTCCAGGAGCTTTGGAGAAGATTTTAAAGTACTAGATTGATTGATTCAAGAAAATCTGTTCAGAAAACCCCGCTTAAAACATGTGCTAAGATTCAATGCTACTTGCTCTTGTTTTAGAGAATGGGATTTGTAGTTTGGATGCGAGATGAGTGAGATTCCTAGGATTTGAAATCAAATATGGATTTGAACTGAAGCCTATAAACATTCTTGAAAACAACAGAAAAGCTACTTTTCTGTGCAGTTCAGAGTAGTAATTTGAGAATACATGAGGTCTTCTGAAACATGGAGAATAATATTTAATATCTCTTCTATGAAATTGCTTTTCATTCTTGCTTCACTCAAACTTACAATTATCTATGGATATTGATTTTCTAGTTATTTAATTACTGTTTTGAACCCATCAAAAGTTCAATGGATGATGTGCCATATGCTAAACTCTCCATACAGGAAGATTTTTCAAAAAATTGTGTCCTAACAATCTAAAAATGCTATAAGTATCTTGGTGATGCTCAGATCTGGAACGCTCCCATTATAGATACTTCATTTTTTTACATCCAGTATCAGATGTTAGCAGCATAATGGCTCTTAGTGACGGAGGAAGTGGTGGGAACACTTGGGAGATGTGCAGTCTTAGTGTTTTGATTTGGAATTGGGTGAGTTCACCATGTTTTAGTCAATGGAAATGCTGCTGCTGCAAGGCTTGAGTTGTAAGTTCTCATTAAGCTAATTGCATCTCCCCATCTTTAAAAAGTAGGAATGCAATTTCCATGGCACAGTTAGAGGGATTACTGTTTATTTTCTGGTAATATTCTGATAAATGCTTGACTTGAACAACTTAAATGGTTATTTTCTGTGGAATTCAGTAGCTGCTTGTGGGATGTAGGAATGCCTTGTCCAATTAGAATAGGAACTTCAGGCAAAGTGTACCAGGTTAGCAACATGAGTCAGACAGTAACCTTTTTTGTTTGTTAATGGAGTGAATATATCATCAGGGTACAGATGAATGTGTGCTCTAATTGTCTTGGCAGGGAGGGAGTGCTCTGGCCTGTGTCATGTCTTCAGCAGAAATTGCTGCAGCATTGTCATAAATTGATTGGAAATATTTTTTCCTCACATTACTCATGGGATGTCAACAAGTATGCAAATGTGAAAATTCAACATATGTCTGCTTGCTGCTTCTGCACGATTTCTCACACCAGTTTAATGAGTAAAAACTGTCTTTTTAAATTGTCACTTCAAACCCAAGTCTTTTCTGTATTGAAGACCACCTCACTAGTACTTTCTTAGTCTTGTGCCAGGATGTGAAATAGTTTATTAAGTTGTTCATTTTACACCCTTGAACTGTAGCCTGGTTTTTGTCTTATTCTGTCCGTTACAGTTTGTACATTTGGTACTCCTCCTTGTAACACAGTGTTGTACCTTTTTGGGCGTCTCTGCTGTCTTTGCCCAGAGCCTCAGTTTCCCATTGATCTTTCGGCTGTGACACAGTGAAATATTAGTATCTCTGTTTTGATCTCTGCGGCAAATGCATTTATTTCCGAGTGAACCCATAACATTGTTACATTCTATAAAGACTTCCTGACAGCACAATAACAAGGGCTGGGGCGTACAGCTTAGTAAGACCCAATGGAGTTATTCTGTGCTGTGCTCCTATCCCACATCTGTTGGTGAGAGGTGGTCCCAGCTGTCCTGGCACAACCCTAGGCAGCCTGGGGTTGACCACAGCTAGATCAATCTAGAAGCCTAAAGCTTGGCTATTCTTTTACTGAAATCTGCCACACTTACCCTCCATGCACTCATTAAACATTATTTCGTTGCATTGCTGGTTGGCTTAGCCCATGAAGTAACAGCATTTACAGAGAGCTGGAGATGTTAACAGTTTCCATCATGTTTAATTAGCACATTCTGTGTTTAGGTCAAAAGTGTTAGGATTGTCTTTTTGTTGCAGTGTTGAAATATCTTGTGTTTTTGGAGCAGGGACAGTGCAGACAGGCAGGGATGTTGGGCTGTGCTGGATCACTCTGCAGGTCCTGAGAGGAGGCACAGATCTCGCTGGGCATTGAAGTCTTGTGCTGTCAGTGGGGGCATCAAGGTGCCCTGTTTGCCAAAGCTCTGAGTCGATGGCAGATCCATGGGGGTGCTGTAACCCCCCGCAGCAAACCTGGGGTTTGTGCGGTTTCACTTTCCTTACGGGGCAGGAAGGATGTGATCACACAAACCCTTTTATCTGGACTGCGGGCTTGATGTTTGAATAAGAACAAGAAAGGGACTCTCATAAGACAAATGAGGTGCTTTAAAGCATTGCTGGGTATTTAGGATGTATTGGCTGTGGCAGAAAAGCGTTTCTTCTCTGTCTTTTACATCTGTCTTAGATTTAGTCTACAACATTTATTGCTTAAAATTTGCATGGTAGTTGAACTGGGAAGAATTAAGTCAACTCTTAAGAGATCCTCTCTCCCCACAGTACTTACAGAGTTCAAACTAAAACTAGTCACATGTTTAAATTATATATATTTAATTTGAGAAAAAAACTACATCTTTGCTTTTGAAGTTGGACAGAGGGTAAAGTAACATGTGTATGTATTGCATGTACAAAGTACAAACAACTAGTGAGAACCATTTTTGGGGAAGGCCTCTCTGAGATTTTAGAATTTTGTACTTGATGGATCACTGCAATAATTACTGCTCCATCAGAGCCATGATGACAGGGGTCACACAGAACATGGCATGGGGTTTTGAACAGGAAGACAGATCCTGTCCCTGTCCTATTTGTGTAGTTATTATCTACAGGGTTTTTGAAAATGGATAGTAAGAATGTTTCAAATAAGAATAGTTGTATATCACTAGGTGCATTCAAATACATTTTACTTCTTAGAAATAGCACAGGTAGCAAATATATAAAACATGTCTTCTCCTTCTTCTCCTTCTTCTCCTCCTTCTCCTCCTTCTCCTCCTTCTCCTCCTTCTCCTCCTTCTCCTCCTTCTCCTCCTCCTCCTCCTCCTCTTTACAGTAAGCATGCTTGCTCAGAGCAGCGCTGGGTCACTTGTTAGCTCACTGGGCCCTTGTCCAAATATTACAAATGTTGACATTAAGTAATTTGGGGGCTTAATAATGTTTTAATTCCTGACTATTTAAACACCTCTGGTCAAATTGTCCTACATGTCTAGTTGAAAAATTCTGGTAAAGGTAGTAGACTTAGCAAGTTCAGTGCATGGTGGTTTGTGCAAGGCACTGGGGCGTACCTCAAACTTGTGATAGTCCTTTACTTCTGAAGAAGAGGAGCAAACAAATGCACAATAATAAATGTTGTCGTTTCTGTTTATTTTTCAGATTAGCACTGTACGTATATGAATATCTGCTCCATGTAGGAGCCCAGAAATCAGCCCAGACATTTTTATCAGAGGTGAGTTTTTTTCCTTCCATGGGCCTGCAAGTGAAATAAATATGATTTGGTCTGGAATATAAGCAGTGAGAATCTTGGATATCAGTTTGCCTCAATCCACAGTTCCTAATCCTCTGAACCCCAGTTTGGCATGTCGTTTTACATGATTTTGTGTAACCCACACAAATGGGGTTTGTTATCCCCATTCTACAACGGGGAAGATTAATCCATTTTCTCTAATACGTGGACATGTTGGAGAACACTTCAATGGTACTCAGTATTGATGACCTTTTAACTTACTATTGATATCTCCAATTGTGAATGATGGGCCCTTCTAAATATATTTTACATCCCACTGTCATACACTATTAGTTCTCCTTCTCTGAAGCACTGCTGATCTCTCTGTGCTCTCACCATGCTTTTAGCCACTTCACTTCTTTTCATCTGTTGAATCAATGATGGCCACAACCACTAGATCCTGCTTTTTTAAACACTTCCAACTGCTAACGGAATTTTTACCTTTACACAGTAGTTTTGGGGTTTTTTTAGGAGTCTTTTCAAACACTTCATGTGCATCTTTTGAGGGTTGAAGTAAATTATGTCTCCTCAGCATTTTACTTTTGCCCTAGGATATAAATGTATGCTGAACACATTGAAGTCTTTTGAGTTTATTATTGTTTTTAATCTTTGACAACAACATATAAGATAATAACAATAATAATAACAACAATAGTGTAGTAGTAGTAGGAATAGGAATAGTGAGCAGAATTTGAGAAAAAATAGGCAAGATATTGTCCTAGGAAAATTTGCTGCTTGAACTGATCCTCCTCCAAAAGTTAATAAAATTATTATGTTGGGGATGACATTTTGAAGATGGAAGAGGCAAAAATGAAAATCCAGAGGGTTGTTTGTGATGTTTACACAAAACTGACAAAACAGAGATAAGGAAAAAGAGTAGAATTGTAGCAGGATCGGATTTTGTTTATAGCAAAGCATGTTTTTGACAATTGTTTTATTTCTGTGGTAAAGCATTGGATAAATAAGAGATAAAATAAAAAATAAGAGATAAAATAATGTAGAGTATCATCTTGGCTTTTCCAGAAAGCCAAGAAAACAGCTGTCATTTATAAATAATGCATCGCACAAGGTAAATTTTGTTTATCTTTGTTTTTATGGTGTATTTGCAAAAGGAACAGTTGGCAGAAGCATAGCTGGTGTGACATCTGGATTTCCTGAAAATATTAAATACAGTGTCTTGAAACTCAGCTTTTAAAACTAATTGAGTCTTGAGTTACAGAGAAGCTCTCAGGTCTGAACAATGAAACATAAGCTTATATCAAATCTTCAAAATTAAGACTTGTACTCATCAAGAGATGGTCAACAGTGGTCAGGGACAATTAACAGTGCATAGAGTGGGTATGAGGTATGAGCTGTGGGTTTTCTTCCCTCACTAATTAGCAGCTCAGGAGGGTAAATGTGCTGACAGTTCTTGTGAATAGTTTGGTGAGGGCTGCACTGGATGCTCTCTCAGTTTGGGTGGGTTTCCTTTTAAAGTTGAACAATTCAGGGTAACTCTAAAGCTGAGTGTTGGGGCTTAAAAGAAGAGCACGCAGAGACTGAGCTGTAGGGCAGCCGGTGGTGTTTGAAGGTGAAGGTCTCTCTCTCACACATCTGCCAGGGACTGTGGCTCAGAGGACTGGAACCAAATTAAAGGCAAATAGAAAGAAGTTGGATATCCATGAGTCCACTGTGATACTCTGTAACTTAGGGTTGTCCTGAGCATCCCTGTGTTTTTGTCATGCTTTATGTCTAGTTTGACTTTTGTATGCTTCCCTTGAAGAGCTGATCCTTATCCCACATATCTTCTATCCTGGAAGTCAAATTTCCAGCCTTGAATAATTCCATTAGCCTGGCTAGACCAGGTTGGTGGGCATCCCAGTTAATCATTCCCTGGCTACGAGCTTTACCAGTACCTTTGCCAATCAATGAAGATTTTTTTTTTCTGTAAATAATTATTCTTGATAAGTCTCATTGATCAGACAGACAACATCTGCCATGTTAGACGTAAGTATGGATATTTTGAAAAAACAAAACAAAAATTCTTGAAAAGAGTCCCAAACTTCCACATTCCCTTTAGTTTCCTTCTCCCAATCAGTTTCTCAGGATGACGTATGTCCCAAGACTCACAAGAGACCTGAACTGGGTAATTTCCTCACCAGGCCCTGCTTTGAAGAAAACAATCACTGCTTAAACATAATGTGGGTGTTCTTCACAAACATAATTTTTACCCCTAAGTGAACTATATTTCTGCTTCAGGAACCCCTTTTTCATTTTGGTTGTACAATGCATCTCTTCATTATGTTATTTTGAACCTTCTCAGAGGTACTGTGTGTTCCTGATTATTAATACAAGTACATTCCCTAGGGCACATGAGGAACAGCTGTGCCTCAGAGAAGTATATTTGAAGAGTGTGTAGTACCTTTGTAGTGGCTTTGGCTTTCAAATGTTCATCACTTTTTTCTGCCAGCACTTAAGCAGGAACTTAGTAAAATATGTTTTTGGTGTATTAACTACTGTGACAGGGATATTGGTTTTCATTCTGCCAGCTTTATCAACTCAAGTGATAGGCTCAAGGTTATCTTTTATAAACAATTAAAAATAACAAAATTATTTTTGAATAGTTGTGTTTATATAATACATCAAAATTGCATCAGGTTTTTTTCATGTTTGAGATTTTTGTATATGGATTTTCATATAAGTCCAAACAACATTTTTAGGTGTATGAGCTATATATTCTGCTATTGACAAAACTTGTATATGTTTAAATTTCCCAAGAACTGGATGTGGAAATGAAGTGGGAGTTCAGAATCTTAAGTCTCTGAAAAATGCTGGTTTTAGGAAGGCCCCTGGCAGTATGAATACTGTATCTACTTTTAATATTAAGCTTTTATGTACTTATATGTATATGTATGTATATGTGCATGTGTGTGTATATGTGTGTGTATATGTGTATGTGTATGTATATGTATATATCTAATTCCTTTCATAAAGTCTGTTTAAGCATTTAATTAAAATAACCTTCTTGTCTGCCATTCCTTCTGTCTCAAGAGAAAAATATGGTTTGTACTTTTAACAACTCCTTTTTTAACAGTTTGACAGGAAATGATGCCGTGTATTGTTGTAACTGGAGGAATTTGCAGTGCACACAGTGCCTTAGATCCACCAAGTTCTGACATGAGACATTCATCTGGACAGTGTTGTGTGGACTTTATTAAAGCCCAAACTATTGATTTTGGATTTCAGGACAAGCTACTGACTGCCATTGAAAAGATGGTTGTGAGATTATAGTTGAGGTACAATGTTTGGGAAGTTTTGCAGAGGGACAGATGCTGTTGCTGTGATTGGTGTTGTCTGATGGGTTCCCTGATCAACAGCAAATGTTTGAATTCAGGAACTGAGAGTTCTTAATCTGCATTTCCTTTGAAAACAGCATCAAACAAAGCCAGTTTCCTTGGTGGGAAGGAAGTCCCAGGCAGTACAAGTGTTGAGGAGAGCTTGTCAGCTAGCCAGCTTGTCAGCTGTACATTTTCCCTGGGTGGTGGGAGCTGGGTTATGGCAGTGGTGCTGCCTTGCTTTTGCCACATTACTTGTGACTGAAGCACTCCTTGAGGATTATAAAACACTGTTGGCCCTGGCTGTGGGGGGAAGAGTGCCACCTGCTGAATCCACAGCATCAGTCCTGTCCAAATGGGAAAAGATTACAGGTTTAAGGGTACTTTATAATCACTTTTTTAATCATGCAAATTTGATCTTAAAATAATACACAATATATGCCAACTTTTAAAAACCCCAAAGAATAAAATTCTAAATTATGCTTCCCTAGCATAAGAAGAGCTAATTTTAAGTATCAGCTATATCAATAAATGAGAGATTTATTGGAAATGTAAAAAAGTAAATAAATAGGGCATCCAAATTGATGACCATAAAGAGTCTCATAACCATGAAATCTTCTCTTCCTCATCCTTTTTCTATCTGAATTACGTAATGCTTTTTAGTCACAATGATCACAAGAACGTACATCTCTGTTTTTATCACTTTGTTTTAGATAAGATGGGAAAAAAACATCACACTGGGGGAGCCCCCAGGATTCTTGCATTCCTGGTGGTGGTAAGTACCAGTTTTCTTCTGATTTTTTTAGAATATGTTGATGGCCAGTGCCAACTGCTGGAGGAGATTCGGGTGAACACTGTAAAAAGAACAAGAGGATCAGGATTAAGAAACATTCTCTTGTTAGGGAATAAAATAACAGAAAATTAGATACAGAAAAGGAAATAGCATAAAAATATACTGGATATTGGATACAGAAAAAAAGAAAATGTGCGTAGAGTATTGATAAGAAAGGAGGTGGCCTGGCTTTCCTTCTTCACCACCTTCTAACACATTTTGCAGATAAGGGATCATTCTACATATTGTAAATACTTTCATTTGGAAAGAAAATGCAGTAAATAGAGAGACCCTGTGTAGATGTGAGCTTGCTCAGCTTGCAGTCCATAGCTGTGTGCGTAGAATTCCCCAGGGGAGAAGAGTGTTCATAGGCACTGCTGTGTAGCTGTGGTATTTATTCATTATTCTAATATATTGAACAAGCCTGTGTTTGAAGGAATGCAGAAGTGCAGAGAATATGCCCAGCTGTTAGGAGTACAGGAATTCACAGGTTTTGAAACAGTCCCATTTAAACCCAAGTGATTTCCACAGCTGCATGGGAAGTGGGGTATCCTTCTTTGACCATTCATTCACAGCTTCTTCTGTGTGATGGAAGCCTGGCAAGAATGTGTCCCTATTATCTCTAATGTCTGCATTATACTTGATTGTCTGCAGCAGAGTGTTCAAATTGTCCATAAATCCCTATTATGGTGCTAGATTAAGTTGCAGAGGACTAAGTCTAAACCAGTAAAAAACTGCAATGAAACTCCAACAAATTTTATTATCAAATACATTATTAATTCATTCTAGCGTACACTCAGTTTCATTCCAGAAACTTTGTGGTAGAACTGATTGGTATATAATTCTAGTTGAAGGAGTTTGTGGGGGAAGACCAATGGGATGATTTGCCATAATACCCTTCCTTTCACTCCTTATGACCTCAGAACGTGCCCATCCGTTTTCTGTGCTTGCCCAGGCACCACATCCTCAGGGAGCTTTGCATTAAGCTAGACTGGACATTTGTCCACAGAAGCTGTGGCTGCCCCATCTCTGGAAGAGCCCATGGCCAGGGGGCTCAGGGTAAACTGGGATAGTGGAAGGTGGTGGAGGCTGGATGGGCTCAAAAATCTTTCCAGTCCAGATAATGCTGTGATTCCATGAAACTTGACCATGGAAGGATTCCCAGGTTTCTCTCTAGTTTCTTTTTTTTTTTTTTTTTATATTATTAGGAATTAATTCCTTCCCATACTTTGTGGAAGTCATTTGAGCAGTTGCCAGAGCGATAAGATTAAACCCACAGTAATATTTGTTGTACATATTAGACCAGATTCTTGGTGTGTAATGCAGTGGTATTAAAGGAGTACAGCACTGCTTGCCTCAGAGTTCAGGTGGCAGGACTTGGTTCCTCAGATGATTTACAGATCTAAATTCTTCCTTAGAGGTGAGTGTTCCCATCCTTTGTAGAGAAAGTGACGTTCCTGTATAGGAGCATCCATGTGGGGTGTGTGTATGCCATAAAATGCACATGAACGTCACAGTGACACTCTCACCATCCCTGTAACCTCTTCCCTTGCAGTGTGTTCTGGGATCTCTACTGTGCAGCTCCAGAAAGACGAGAAACATGTGAACACTCGAGTGAAGCAAAAGCTTTTCATGACTACGTAAGTGTTGTGTGTCTTTACCATGGCTTCATTATTTGTAAGTATGAATGTGATAGAGAAGTATTTCTGCACTGCAGTGGCTCAAAAACACAGGTATTGGTCATATGTAACTCTCAGTTTTCTGGGGATACCTTAGAATTAGGAGTTCTAATTCCTTAATTGCTAGCACAATATGAGTGACTCCTGGAAGCTGTCTAAGAGATCAATATTCTGTCCCATGTGTTAATGCAGAATAAAGAGTGTCCTTCTGTCCCCCATGCCGTGGACTCATCAGGCTGGTCAGAAAGGCACGGACAGACGGAAGCATGGATGTGACCGACCCAAACATCTGTGCTCTGTCAGTACTAAAGGAAAGACCGTTCTGTAGATGATCTTTGGCTTCTGTCAGGACCACCCTGGCTGAAATTAGGGTGGTTCATATATTTTTGTATCCTGAAGTAACCTGAAGATTTTTCATCCTAATAAACAATTAGGCATCAAAAAATAAGTTAAATGTAAAATCAGCTGGTCCAAGACAACAGGAGCAATAAAGGACAGAAGTTTCACAACAGTTTTTGCTGCCTTTGAGACTTAGTTCACAACACAACAGGGAGGGTCATGAGTGAGAGTTCTCACAATACAATGGTGAAACCTTTTTTCTTGAGTCTTTTCCAAGTCTGTCTCATAAAGAGTGTCTATTTATGAATGTGCCAAAAAATATTTCTATGGATAAAACCGGAATTAGACTGCCTTAGCCCAGCATCTTACAAACACAGATCAGGAACAGCAGAAATGACTCAGCAAAGCGACCATTTTCCACTTTCTGTTGTCAAAATCTGGTAATGGCTTGGCATCCTACAGTGTGTGAGTTAATGGTGATCTTGCCTTATTTGCAGTAAACAACTCCTTAGACTTGATGGTGAATGCACCATCAGCACAGTCAGAGATGTCCAGCATCTTTCACCAGTGTCTCTTTTAACACCCTGTAGTGGTGGTTAAATTGTGAGGGTGGCTGGTTAAGGAGCTTGGACAATGTTGCACAGTCATGTCCAGGCTATGCTGACCACTAAACATAATTAATAAATGAAATAGTTATGAGAGAGAGGAACAAAGTTTAAGGACATTTTGTACCCACAGAGTTGTTAAGGTCAGCCAACTTAGTAAGGCCCATTCCTCAAATTAAAAATGAAGTATCTCTTGCAAGTAGAATAGCTGTGGTAATTTTGTCCTAATCTGTTTTAAATATCAAATTGTTGGAAAAATAAAACATTTAGCAATTAGTATTAGCTGCTTGGTATTTTGGTTCCTTGTTATTAGAGGGAGGTTTAATTCCCCACTGAAGGAGCAGTTGTCACAGGAATAGTGTAAGACCGTGAGGAATGACATTAGATATTTAAATCTGGGGAGATCCAAAGCACAACAGCTGACTTTAGTGGGGGACATTGTGTTCTCAAAATAAAGTGTATGTAACAAAAGCCAAAAATCTGAAAAATGTAAATATTGTTGTGAAACAAGATTGTGAAACAAAATGATCAGCATGAGGAAATTTCAGTGAAAAAGCATTTGGCGTCTAAAAGGAGTCTTCAAACCTTTAAGCTCAGGAGAGTTTAACCACTCAGTAAGTTCACTGTTGAGTCTAAATTTAGATGTATACTAAGAATGTGAGTAGGTTAATCAAAGTATTTAGAAATATCCTTTAGCATGTCGATTAGCATTTCTAATTTCTACAGCATTTCTAATTTCTAAATTCTAATGGAATATTACATGGCCTTATTGCTCAGTTCCATCTTCATTTATGATTTGTATTGTCATAATTCAAGAAAAGTGAGAAAATGCAAGTTCTGTGTGTCCTAAAATTTTGTGATTGAATATTTAACTTATTGTATAAAGTTATGTTTGATGAAGATAAAATCATGGTATGATCCTATTTGCACATCAAGACAGGATGAACACTTATTTTAGAAACAATTTGATTTCTTTTAGAAATTAATTCACCTGGTGTTCATAAAACCTATTCTCTCAATATTTGAAGGTGGAAGGAAAAGCTTTGCATTTTTGTCACAGTTGGGATAAATTTATTTAATACCTCACAAGACTCACGATCCTCCTTGTTATCACTTAAGTTTTGCTTAGGGCAGTCTTCATCATGGTTTTTGTGTCTGGTATTTTAAGGTAGCATTGTAAGCTCATGTCAAAGAACAAGAAAATGGTTTTAGGATATAGGCAAGCAGATCTCACAGCAGAGGATGATGAACATGTAGTAAGTGAAATCTTGATCCACACAGTGCCTTGTCAATAGCTTGTCAAAATCCCAGTGTCAGTGGGGACCATCGGAAGCTGCTGCTGGATTCTGTCTCCTGTCGAGGCTGAGGGGCCTGGTAAATCAAAACTCTGCTGCCACATTGCAGGTCAAGTAGTAGAGCATTTGTAGCTGTTCTGTCATATCTGAAAACTGTTGTTGTACATACAAAACAGCACAGAAGACTTGTTTATTAATTCATACGAGCAATTCAGAATTTTTTATTAGGCATAGGTTCCACTTGACCTAAGAAAATCCATTCCTGCTTGAAGGGGCGCATGGTCTTGCTGCTACAGATACGGCAGCTGTAGCTGAGTGGGGTGTGTTTGGAGAGGAAATAATCTTGTCTTTGCTTTTATCAGAAAGAAAGAGAGAGAAAGGCTTAGGAATGCTTGATGGAGGAAAGCACTTGCAGATAATTTAATGATTTGGAAATATTGCTGCCTCACTCAACATAGCTGCAAGTCAGACAGGAACACCCAGGTTGACTCATAAAATGAATACACAAAAAGACTGAGTTTAAGTTTACTTAAAGTTTTATGTTATCTGAACTGCAACTGTAAGATTGATGCTGTTTGGTTTCACTCCCCCCTCAGACACTGCATTGTTGCTTGCAGCACTACAATGCTCATCTTACTAAAAATCCACTAAATAGAAAAGCAAAGCCCTATTCTGGCTTTATAAAGGAGATTTTCCATGCTCATCCTGACTTTAAGTATTTGCAGTTCCCCTGTATTTAAAATGGATTGTATGTTTATTTTCTATCAAGATTTGCCACTGGATATGTTTTCTTCTGAGTGAACAAGATTCTGAACTGATTAGGTACATTTTAATAATTTTTTGAGGCTTGAAAAGATGCATGTCATGAATGTGCATGTACTGGATCAGGGAGATAGATAGGTCCTGGCCTGGAAGTTTTGAGATGTATGATGCAGAATTAGAAATTGTTTCAGGTGACTCAGGAAAGAAAACTGTTGCTTGCTCATTCAGCCTGTTAATGCAGACATTTCAGTAGGAGTAGCTTAGTTTGAAAGATCCCCATTATTCTTTTCTGGGTACCTGTTACTTTACTTTTTCCTGGAGGAAAACCTCTGCACACTTTGAAGTCTTGTGAGAAATCGTGTACATGGATGGTCTGAGGCAAAATTCGGTCTTCAGTGTAGAATGTTTCTTCGCAGTGTCCTGAGGAGATCTGTTCACCTCTTTAGTTAAGAGCTTGTTTTTCCATGTTTTGAGATCTTCTGCTAAGAGAAGCAAGTTCCAACATGCATCTCTTTCCACTTCTTTCCAAGCTGAACACCGGGTCCAAAAAGAGAAATAAAACCTGGAGTTTTAGCAGCACCCCTTCTTCTGTTGGCCAAAAATGACCATCCTGCTCTTCCTCAGGCCTGGCCATTCATCCTCATCTCTGGGTTTGGAGAGCTGGCACCTGAAAATCCTTCCTTACAAGATGATTTCTGTACATAGCAGTTAAGAAATTTTTACTGTCCAGAAATTCCTGTGCTCCTGCTATCTCATGCTCCTGGCACTGGAAGTTTTTCCACATGGTGCTGGTGCAAAGAAGGGGTTCACTGTTTCTCACACGTAGCTGTATTAAAATCTTGATTATTTTATGGATAAGGTTTGATAAGTTCTTCTCCCCAGCTGTTTGAAAGATGACTTCCGGTATGGGCAAAGGTGTCTGGTTAGTGTTTGTGTCTCCCAGAAGAATTCCATGTAATGCACAGGATAACAAACTATTGTTTGGACACTCCTTGCCCCAGAGACTGAAAAGCCTCATGAGCTGGGTCCACATCCATTCTGCCCTGTTGGCACAGTTCAGTGCTGAGCTCTGTGACTGAGGGTTGTCGAGCACACCAAAGTCAATGCTGTCATCAGTTTTGTCCAGATTATTCCTTTTAAATGTCATAAGTATAGAAGTAAAATTTTCCCACATGTTACTGAGTGTTCAGACATTTGAGACAGCTGATCAATCTCTGTGCACCTCTCTTTAGAGAAGTTTGGTCTCTGCATTTATTTCTGTGTTTTATGGGGAGAGAAATTACTACTTCTCTGAACCTTCTCCCTTCAAGAAGCACTTGCACATCCTAAATGCCCCAAGTCCCCTTAATTAATCATTATCAATACTCAGTATTTGATGAGTTATGAATACTTTTATGTCTATTTTGGACTGCAGATTACCATGAAAAGCCTGTGAGACTCTTCTCCCACAAGGACTGTTTTGTTTCTGGTTTCATTTAAACTGCTGTCCTCCTTCTCTGCCTCTTGTGCATCAGGGATGAAGGAACTTGTTTTTGTTCTTGATTGCCTGACCCATCTATTGCTACTGCGACCTTCTGCAGGCAGCCTAGCCAGGGCAGCTTTTGCTTCTAGGTTTATTGCTGAAAATCGAATTCTAGGTCTGGTTTCCAGCTGTCAGGTTCTGTGGAGAATGCATGTTAAACTCTTTATGCTTAAAACAGAAGTTAAGAAAAAAAAGCTCCTCATCATCCTCATCCCCCCATAGAAAGGCAAAAGATGACAAATTATCCTGCTTTGCTCCAGGGCTTTTGTACCAGAGGCAATGCTGGAGATCTGAGTTACTTGTTAATTCCTTACCCAAATTCCAGAAAGTTCTGGAAGGCCCTTTGCATGTTTACTGATCATTGCTAAGTCAGTGATTTCACTCGTAGAATATGTTCTTCAGACAACTGATTAGTCTATTCTGTAGATGCTTCCTGTGTCCAGGTGGAGAACAGGTTATTTCTTAAGAGTAGAAGAAATTTATTAAATGGCTGTAGCATTTTTTTGGTAGTTAATAGGGAAGTGAAAAACATTTCCTCTCATACAGTCATTGTTAAAATTTATTCTTTAGTGTAAGTAGCATTCATATTTAATTTTGAATGAAGTGGATTTCTTTACTGCTCTTTTCATTCTGTGGAGATCATGTCTCACACTGTTCAGGTATATATGCGGTAAAATATGTTCTTAGATATGGAAGCCAGAAGAAAACCAAGAATTTGCATTTGCTTTGAAATTACATACCTGAACACATTAAGTAAATCACATGGTTAAAGATTGCACAACAATAAACAATTAATGAACCATATTTTTTGCAGAATGCTGTTTAGTGTGATCTCACAAGGTGGTGTATCCTTGACATTCTCGTGTGTGTAACCAAAAATGCTGTGAATGTGAAAAACTGGATAAATGTTAGGAATTCTTGTCCTTGGTGTAGGAGCACAGTTTCCTCTGCATGGCGGCCAGTGCTCACTGGGAGGTTTGGGCAGGACAGTGTGAGTCACCACCCGAGGGCCTTACATGGAATTTACACAAGCGAGGTGGGCTGCTTCAGTCTCCCAGCTCCTGAATTTTATTGCTCAGTAGCTGTTCATTAATGCAGTTGTTGGGTAAAAGATTAGTTAAAAGCATGCCCCAGCTCCCAAAGTCTGTAAACAATGTTGGCTGGTGTCAGGTGTTTATAAGTGAATATCAGAATATTGCACTGGAGCTTCAAGAGTATGAAAATTTGTTGGCTCACCAGAATTTTTTTTAAGTTGAGCAATTGGTACTTCCCTTGGATTGCAGAGACTCCTTTTGCAGGAAAATCAGGATTAATTTCCTGTTTCCTGCTAAGAAATCCCCCAGTTGAATTCTCGTTCTCACATTTTCACGAAGCGGGAAGATGAGCTTGTTCTGCTCATACTATCCTCCTTCATAATTCCTTCCCATAAATTAGTCAAAAATATAATGCTTGGATTAGAATTGCTCTGTGTCACAAATGTTAATTGTAAGCTCTGATACAAAAAAGTGTTGCTTCTTACAGCCAACATAATTTTTGTCTTTATAGAGGTAATTTCCCAGGTAATTTTGTGCATTGCTTCTCTTTTAATGTGAGAACTCAGCCACTTGTTTCACAGAGAACAAGCAGCATTTCCTCCCCAAAATTCCAATTGCTTTTATTTGAGTGAATATTTAATTTCCTTCGAATTTAGAAGTAAAATGGTTAATTAGTTTGAGCTCAGTGGAAGCCTCAGACAGGATAAGGAAGCAGCATTTCCCCAAAGGTAATTTAGATCCTCTTTCATGGTTCCCAGAGGGAGGCAGTGGACACATTTTTTTCTTTTTCCTCTTTTCTAACAACCATTTTAGCTTCACTTCCATTGAAAACAATGGGAGATAACAGCCATTTTAATGAGGGCAGGCTTTGGGAACATTCTATGTGAAAAAATAGTGTTTATTGAGATTGGAGCACCAAAAAGAGATGTATACACTGTATGCAGAACCATGCCAAATTTATTAAATTGGATAAAAGTTGGTTTTCTTTTGCTTGGAGGAGAGGAGGGGGATATGAAGCCTCAGGAAGTTAAGGGAGAAGTGAATGGTTGAAGGGATAATGTGGTATTCACAGGTGAGGTAGAGGCTGAAAGACAAAGGGAAGTGACTGAAATGCTCAGGCTGCTTCACAGCCTTCTCGAGTAGCTTATTTTTTTTCAAAAAACACAGATAAAATCTGGTTATAAGTTTGTTTTTTTCTTTAATGTTGATAGACAGACTGTTAACTTACTAGATAACTTCAGTTCATGATAGGTGTCTCCATGGATTTATTTCTCTGTGTTCTGAAGTCAGAGGCTTTCTTTATAATTAAAACAAAGCTGACGTCTTTCTGCTCTAAAGTTGGGACATGTGTCATTGCCTGGAAGAAGGCTCCACAGGAAATTTATGACCAGTTCAATGGAAGTCCCAGGGTACTGAAATTTCTTTTCCTGTGTGGTTGTCCTGATGGACAACTAACTTCAGCTGTTTCTCAGAGTAATGTTGTTAAATGTATCCTGTGTAAAATATCTTGCAATTGAATGAACTCTGCTCATTCAAATTTTAATTTTTTCATTTGCTCTAATGGATTATTTATGCTGCCATAGTGAAGGCTGTATTACAGTTTAAATTTTAAACTTTATCATTTGGAGTAAACTCAAAATCAAGGTTTCAGAGAAGAGAGGATATTTTTTCTTTTACAAATGAAAGCACTTATGCATATACACACTTCATGGGGTGTGTTTAATAATCTAGTAATTCAATATACAGAAGTGTAAACCATCTAGATCTTAGACACTGCCTCGAAAGTTGTAGAAACTTTGTTTACTTTGAACTTATTTCACCTTTAAGAGTGGGAAGAGACAGCCTACTGTAAGTTTAAGTAGCATTGAGAAATACCCTATTTCCAAACTTTAGTTTTAGTAGTTGTATTTAAAAACATTTTGTCACTGTTGACATATAGATCATCCTTACTCATGGCAGAGTGCACACAGTATGTTTTTCCAGAACTCCAGAACATCACTAAAGGAGGTCGAGTTGTAGCTTAGTAACACTGGGAATGCTAAATGGACTAAGTCTGAATTTAGAGTTTGATATTTTCTGGCATTAATATTTAACACAGATTGTACATAATGCCTTACATCAATAGAGTGCTGCACAAACCTTTGATCAATAAGAAGCAAGTGTTGTGTTAAGCCTTGCCAGGGCCTGCTACCTCTGCAAACTCTTCCTTCCCCTCGTGCTCTTCCTCCTGATGGTTCATCTTCCATACCAGAGTCCCTCCTGATGCTTCTGGTTCATGGATCTGCACTGAGCAGTCCCACTTTAGGTGGTCAGATCTCCTTGGGCTGAGGACAGGGGTGTTGTGTGGCTCTTGCACTGCTGCCGTTTTGTTTTTTTTTTCTTTTCTGTGTTCTCTGTATTTTTTGCACATACATTTGTAGCTCTGTAGCTTATTGTATTAGTAGCTAGTTTTCCCAGTAATTTTCCATGCCCTTTCCTTAGGTAGAAAGAAAAAACAAATTCCAGAACTACAAGCCCCAGAGAGTACAAGGCCCCAGTGCTATCTTAGTTCTTCCTTGCTACTAAGATTGAAAACAGCTCTTCAAGATACATTTCATGGACAAAGTACAGCTAGTACCAAGGGAGGGCTCCAGAGAAAGGGGCTTGACCTGGGGAGGATTCCATCACCACCTGTTCTCCTAATTGGTGTTTTTTATCAATTATGCCAATTTCCTAAATCAAATAAAAATGTACTCACCTCTGTGTGGGTGGGCTTTAGTGGATATCTTTCCATAACTGCCACTGAAAGCCTTCAAATAAAGATCCATATTACCTCACTCTTACATTACCTCCTTCCTAATCTCGAGTTTCATTTCCAGCTTGGAAAAAGGCAGCAGCAGAGCTGCCTCCAGTGTGTGGCCATTCCTCTGTCTGCACCAGGTGGGAAGCACAGCTGCACTGATGGGAAGCATTTTCCTTTTTCTGTCTGTCTGGGCTGGAGGCACTTCACCTAAATGCAATCTTCTTTAGCCTCATGAAAAGCAAAAGTGAAAGTGAGAGTCTTATGTCTGCACAATATGCCAAACAGATTTTGTTATCAGCTCGACTGCTCTGTTAATAAGTCTAAGTGACTCATTTCAGACTTGCTTAGCACATTTCTGGAAAATCCAAGGACTTACAACTTCCATCTGCTCTCTAATATGATGAAAGATGAATCCTGAAGATCACAAATTGCAGGAGACGTGCAGCTCTTAATAAGAACAGCTGAACAACAAATGCCTTACGAGAGGTGGTGAAAAGTGAAGTAATGAGGAGGAAAGGCAAGGAGGCCTCCAGAGGGAACACGGATATCCATGGCTGACTAGAACTGTCATATCCAAACACCACACTAAATATGAGATGCACATTATATAACACGAGTCACAGATAATGGTCTTTTTGAATTTTCTGCGGAATTAAGGCCTCAGTGTTACAGGCATTCATGTTTATATGGGTCCTCAGGCCTGCACAGGATGTAGTGCTTGGGAATAGATGTGCAGCTCTGCAGACTGGGATACATTTAGAGGAAAGCTTGGAAATCTTGTTTCTTATTTTGAGAGTTCTGCATTCTAAACATAATAACCACTGAAAACAGTAAACCTGCAGTGTATACAGACAGACAAAATACAACATTTCATCTCCATTTTCTCCCCCCTAGAGAAAAATAGAGGTTGTGGCATAATCGAGGAGAATAAAAAATACTAAACTTGACTTAAGGTGAAAGTCTGCACTGCACTTTGTCCTTGTAGCCTGTTTTATTGTGACCCCTCCTTAACTTAAGTGTACATCTCCAAAGTGCTGTCACAGCAACATCCACACACTGGATTTATGCCACTTAGGGAGGATACCTGTAACAAAATTCAGATGCAGCAGTCTGTAACCCATCAGAGGCTCATTTACCCAAGAAAGTAGTTCTGTGCATAATTCACACCAGAAGAGGTGCATGACCTGTCTGGTTTTCTTTGACATAGGAAGTGGAAGACAAAGTTCTCTATGAGGTGGGAGACATAAAGGATCTGGAAAACATTTTCTAATTCTGCTTTCAGATCCAATTTCCATATTGCAAACCTAAATTTTAGTCTGAAATGTACTGAGATCTTAATCAGTAGATAATTAGGGGAATAATTTAACCCCTGAGGTGAATTTTAATGTCTTTTCTGTTTTAAAGGAGTGGCAGAAAAATGCACAGACTGTGCATATGCATAGAGCTGAGTGTGACATTTTATTTAATAAATCAGTTTTTCATGAGTAGGATTTCAGTGAGATTTCTAAAAGCAGGCAGTGAGTCCCCGTGGAGCACGACCCCATTGGCTTCATCCCAGCTCTGCACAGATGTTGGGATCTGCCTGGGCAGGTCCGATAGCAGGATCAGGGACTCTGGCCCTTGCCTGGCAAACAATTTCATGGTCGAGTAGCATTTTATGTGTGAATACTCTGATTAGAGTCACACATGTTTACAGTAGCAGGATCACAGAAAACAGTACAAATGCAGTGGGTCATTCCTGTTAACTGCTTAATTTTCGGGTTACTTCTCTGTACCAAAACTATTAATTTATTTCATCTTGATTTTTTCTATGTATTTGAGGCAAAAACACCCTTTTCCAGCTTTCCCTACTTTGAAGAAAATCTCAAATTTTCTGTTTGCAAGGACAAAATTGTTAAGGGATGGCTGCTAGACAAACCTTAGATAGCCTTGCCAAAAGCGTTTTGCTTCATCTTATGCCTGTATTTTCATAGTTTTGTGTTACTCTGTGTACAGAGGATGTTCTGTGACTCCCACTGCCCATTGCTTTATTTTTGTTGCTCCAGCTGCTGTCCATCTACTGCTATGTGGAGAACACGTGTTGGATTTCTCTTAATAGGAAAAAATGTAGCTACTTGACATCATTACTGTCTTATCCTGATAATGTGCAGAATTTCTTCTTCCTGGAACAAGATGAGTATTGTTATTTATTGTTGCAGCACTATAGTATGTGAAGGGTTTTGTTGAAGATCCTGTTCCCTAAATCATGTTCCTTAAATTGCACAAGGAACTAAGCTTTCATTATAAAAAACCCCAAATCTTTTTAGCCTGATTATTTAGAAAACATGACCCGAGTGGATGGTGGAAAATAATTAGGTACCAAAAAAACCCAAATTTCCAGTAAACTGACATTGCTTCTATTCAGTTTCCTGAATTCCAAATTAGCACAAGAAAATGGTATTGAAAGCTAAGGTATCCAAGAGGGTGATTGCAGAAGAGGGCTTTAATAGGTTTTTAGGGTTCTGCCCTGTTACCAGATGTCATTTAACCCCACAGGGGTAGTTATTGAACATTTATCATTAATAAATCTACCTTCTTATGTTGCCACTAAAACACACAAACAAGTGTAACTTTCCACTTTTCATGCAATATGGGTAATAGGTTTACAAAGGGTAATCTGTAGTTTAAGATTCTTTTTAAAAGCCTGCTTTTGGCTGGTTTACATTTTCCTAAACTTCAACAGTTGCAGCTGAGTTGTCTGTCCAAGATATCCATCCATGAAATGTCTCTGTGATGTTGCTGTGGCACTCAGGCACCTCTTGAGCTGCCTGGTGACAGAACTGGGGGTTTATGGAGGTAGGTTTTTTTATTAAATACTTGTATTGTGCCTAAATCCCATGCAGACACACAAATTTTGTTGTGTAGAACCTTCACATCCTTCCAGAAGAGTCTCTTAGACCCCCACCTCATTCTTTGCAGTGTTTGTCAGTGATAACTTTTTGGTTAGTCCATGTTTCTGTCTTCGAAAACCCTCAACAAACACTGTATTATTCACTTTTAAGCAGCCTGTGATTTAAAAAGAATATGAGAGTAGAAAGTATTACCTTGGTGTGGTTATTTTTTGCTTTCTTCTCCATTTTACCACTACCCAAATGCAAAACAGTGATGATTTGTTAATAGTGCCAACTGGAAATGGCCCAGGTAGCATTATTAACATTGAGTATAAGGTTTGAAAAACCTCTGGGTTTTTCTGTGCCTTAAAAATAAGAGAGCAGGAGCTCAAACAGGTAGTAATTTGTGTTCTGATGGATCTGACATAATGAATTAAATCTCAGTTATGCCTACCTAAATTTTAGCTACTGGTACATGTTAATATAAGTACTTTGTTGGTGGTTATTTTTTTCTTTTCATCTTTTATTTTTTGACATTAAAATATGGAGTCTGCAGCAGCTGTTCCTGACATGAGACGAACTCCAGAGGTGCTCCAGCTGCTAGAAATCATGCTGCCTGTTCAAGAGGCTAAGTTAGGGTATTTGTCTGTGGTAATAATCTCTTTCCTTAACAAAGAGCCTTTTTTTCTTTTATGCCTTTTAGGCCTGATATTGGATTAACCAAACTCTGTAGACCAGTCACATAAAAGAGGTGATATATCCTGGTTTTGTCAGGAATTCTTAGTTTAAAAAAGTAAAACACAGGAATTCAAATTAGATTGCTTGCAGTTTTCAGAATTTCAAGTTGAGGTCAAAGGAAATATTACAAAAAATAAACGTGCATGTACATACTGGATTTATTAGTGATGAGAAACCACCTTAGAAAATGTGTTTCAGCTGTATTAAATAGGGCCTGGAAAATACTGCAGTTGTTAAGATATTGCCTGGTAGCAGAAACTGAATTTTTGTTTGTGGTGGTGTAAGCACTTCTGCACAACCATCACCTAAATTGGAGAAGAATCCTGTAAGTTAGAATTGTCTTTTTTTGGTAGTAATTTCTGGATTGCACTTTTGCTGGGTAAGCAAACCATGGAGCTGTTGGAGCTGCAAAAGTAGAATGTGTCCATTTTTGTCTCATGGACAACGCATTTCCTTGAACATTTTAACTCTTGTGCCATTTCTTGGTGCTTTATTTCACCCTGGCTCTTCTAATCTTTATTTAATTTATTTTGAAGTTCATGGTGGTGAGATTTGGTTCCTCTAGTTGCCTGCAGGGAAACTGCAGATGCCCCAGAACACAAAATGTTGTTGGAACTGTTAGTCCTAGAGTGTGATTTCTGTGGAAATAAAAAGGCTTAGCAAACCCTTACTGGTGCTGATTCAGAAATCATATTTCATGAGGGTACGAGTTGTGCAGAAATACTTGGTATTCTAGAATCTTTGTGAATTATTATAATTAATAGAGTTGGTCATGAAACAGAGTGAAGTTAGTACAAAAGAAAACAGTGGCAGAACAATGTTTTTAAAATACTGTTGCTGATTCGTCCTGTTTTCCAGAGACCACCGTATAGTAAGTTAAACTTGGAAATCTCCAAATGTATTTATTTATAAAGAATTAAAAATAAAAGAGTTTCTTACAAGTTCTTTTCATGACACAGATGTGTCCTAGAGCCTCCTCAAGTTTTCCCAGTCATTTTATCTGAAACTGGAGTGCTTCTTGCATTTGGAGGTATTTCCTTAGTATGAAAAGAGAAGGTTTTGAACCTATTGCTCCTGGTAGTGCTGTGGCTCACAAACTCTGACAGGCTTTTGGCTGCTGCACGAAAAGACATTTCCATACTGGTTAATTGGTTTTGTGCAAATTGCTAGAATTGAGCTGTAATTCTGATTTAACTAACGGGCATAAGTTATGGGAATTGCTTTTGGTTGCACCTTCCCACCATTCCCATGAAGTACTGAAATACCATTACTTCTTTTACAGATCAGGAAAAACATTCTTTAAACTACTATTTTTAAATTGTTATTATTTGAAAATGCATTATATTTATTTATTTAACTTAAATAATATTCACACAGATGAGGTGACCACTCTAAACACCCTTCTCTGTGTTTGCCTGTGGTAAATAAGCCAAGGCATAGATTGTTCTTTTTATCTGTGTTTTCCTTGCATAACTCACCATTCCAGACCTGTGCTTTATGTCCCTTTGTTTGAGAACTCACTCCTGACTTCTCTGAAGGTGTTCTAAGGTAAGTTAGTTGATGCTTTTATTTTTTGTCAGCTTTGCTGTGTGCAGGCAGATATCCCTTCATACAGTTTAGTGATGTAACAAACCACTTGGGTCTTTATAAAAACAGTAAAAAAATCTCAAGTATTGCTTTCAAGCATGCTGAAATGTCAGACTTCAGACTGGCTATCAGCCTTGACAAAAGACACACATTTTCTCCTCCTTTTCTCAACCCACTGTCACATTGTGGTGGTGATCGTCCACTGATCAGTGATTTTCCTTTTAAAATATATGTTTCTCTTTTTTTTTTTTTTCTTAACAACATGAATTCCTGACAAGCCAAGGCCTCTGCTTTACTTTTTAATGCCAGCCTGACAGACATTCCAGTTCACTCCCTGTAACTGCACTAGAATCAAATATTATTGCAGTTGTTTGATGAACCATAGAATTGGTTCAAGTCTCATTTCCAGTTACTTGGTTTCTAAATGTTCTCTTTGGGGACCCAAGCAGTGCTGTCAATATTCTTTGTTCCAGTTGCTCAGCAGTTTGCAGCTTAATATTGTCAAGGGGTTTTTGTACTGGAGCAGCTGCTGAAGTCAAAACTTGTTATGGAATGGGAGAAATTTAGAAATGGCCCCCATATGCAGTGTCAGACTGTGAAAAAGGCTTTTATTTTAATTGCTGTGCTAGGTATTGATCAAAACTAATCAATATTGCTTATATCTGTGGTCTTCTTGATAGCTTTTTAATTAGCAGCACCCCCTAAATTAAGAGTTCATTATTATATCCAGAAAGTTAAATCTGCTGCCTAAAGTAGCTGACATTCTTTTCTGTATTTCAGTTTTTCCAGTGGGCTTTCTTTCTCTTTTATTTCTGAAGATGTGCAATCAGCACACGCTGTGTCACTGTAGTACTTTTATTTTTGTAGATGCAAAGTGAAATGCTGAACTGTGTTGAGTAATTCATGTGCTGTGGTACTTTTGTACTGTGTGCTGGAACCAAGCTTTCATTTGCTGATTAGTATAATACCCCTTTTTTAGTATTAAATTGCACTGTGCGTGTACATGGTCCTCAAACACTGCTCCCAGCATGGAGTCTAATACATAAAAATTTGTAAATTCATTGCTCTCCAGCAAAATCTGATTTCCTGCACTATAGCAAAGTTCCTGGGAGTTTCAGGAGGACTGGGGAAAAAACAAGGATTTAAATTGTCAGGTCCTGATTTGTAAGTGTGCCACTTCAGTGCCACTACATTGGACATTTGGAGAGTCTGCAAGGTTGTTTAGGATTTAGAGTACTTTAAAAACCTGCAATTTAAACTCCCAGAATAATTGATCAAGACCCAAGATAATATTTTCCACAGGATAATGTATAGAGCCTCTTATAAAAAATCAATATTGTTGTATCTGATGTTGAATTTTCTAGGTAATGACTGAAAAAAAAAATTTTGGAGGTGGTTTTAGGCAACCTTTTCTTTTTTAATTTTTTTCCCCCAATAAAATTAGTGTTGATTGCTGGATTGCACTGCAGTGAAACTGAAATTATGTCTGCAATATATGTAAACATACATACATAAATACATCTGATGAATGGACACATTATAATGCATATGTGTCACAGCAGAACTGTCCCTAATTTCAGTTTTCAGTTGGTGAAATAATGTCAGGCCCACCCATATCTTTCAACAGCACTGGTGCTGAAAGCAACCTATGTTCCAGAATTTATAGTACTGCTCCTTGCAGAGACTGAAGGAGGAGGAGGAGGAAGAGGGTATTTAAGCCTGCAACTATGTGGTGGATGGGAACAGGAACTGCTTGAATGTTGACCTGCTGGAATGTGAAACTGAAGATGGAAAATTCACTGTTCCTGTTGAGAACTTGTGGTAGTGAGTGGGGGATCAAAACCACTTCTAGATCAAGGTGGCTCAGATGTGCAGGAATAGCTCATGAGCCTCCAGCTCTGCGTTTTTATACCACTGAGAAACTAGAATTCCCCAGATCAAAGGGAAGATTTTCTGGAGATAATTGATATTTTAAGGTAATTAACATTGTGATTTTCTGCTTGCACATCCGTCATTTGCTTTATCCCCCTGTGCTGTCTGATAGCAAGATGTGAAATCCCCAGCCAGGCCAGCTCTGCAGGAGCAAACACTGCAGGTCCTCACCCTGTTTGCTCTGACTCCTAGGTTTGTCCTCCTCTAACCACATATTTGAACAGAGCCCTTGGGTAAACTGTGCTGTCCTCTCTTCCCCCCCCCACCCCCCACCAACTGCTGTCCCTGGCAGGCTCCCAGCATCCGCTTCCTCCTGCGGGCTGTGGCAGCACCGTATCCCTGCGGAAATCCTGCGGCCAGCCCCACTTCCTCTGGACTCAGATCCAGCTTCTCTCTCTCTCTCCAGCTCTGCCATCCCTGCACTGAGCAGTTTCACATCTCTACATTCCCCAACAGCTCCCTTGGCTCTCCCCTGGTTCTGGATCCTGCTAATTCTTGGCTGTCGCCCTCCCTTCCTCCTCTCTGTATAGTTTCACTGATATCTTACAAATAAAATCAGATCACAGTAACACACAGTGTGACCTTTCCCCTCCTTTGATCTGCCTTTCTCCCCTCTCCTTGCTCAGTTTTGTTCTGTCACAGTTTTAGGAAGGGGTTGTAGCTCTCCTACTACTTGTTCCAGTTCTTCAGCCTCCTTCTCTTGCATTTTTTGCATAGTTCTTTACCTTTCTCTTATTAATTGCTATTCCCCCCGATTTATAACTAAAGATTTTTAAATCCTTCTTTTCTGTAGGAACACACACACAAAATGTTCTGATGTCCTTTTCCTTGGAGCACATCACTGTCATCAGCTTTTCACCCTTCACTGTGTGTTTGGGGTACCTCTCCTTCACAGGCATGAGTGACCTTCTCAATCTCAGATTTCACTCTTATTCATGTGAAAAGTCTGATACATTCTTAACTTCATTCATCCTGCCCTTCCTTCAGTGCCATTGGTGGCTTGGCTGTGTGTTCACCTTCTTCACCAGATATTCCAACACTGTTTCATACAGTGACTTTTCTTCATCTTTTGACCTGTCTCATCTTTCTGCCCCTTTTCCTCTGGGTATATTCACTCTTTGGTCAGTTCCAAACACAAACACAGCTCTTTTATAACTCTACCTATTCACATCTTCAAAAATTTCTTTTCTCCAAATCAGTATCCTAGCCTTTCTCTTGCACCTTTCCTTTTGAGGGAAATGGGATAATTAAGATTCCAATTTTCTTCTTTGACTGCCTGGCCCTCAGCCTTTTAAACTTGGTATCTCCTTTCCCTTGTTCTTGTCATAGCCAGGAATGCTTTGAGATCTGCAGGTATTTCCCAGTCACCATATAGAAATATTTTCATTCCAGTCTTTCTGTACAGCTGAAATTAGTATCTCTGTGCTTGATCAATATATTGATTATGGAGTTGTGCTTTTCTCCAGCCCTCAAAAATTTGGGGTTGCTGTAGCACCCTGAGCACATCTATAGAAATCCTGCCTCTAACTTGATACTCACTTTCCTTGCACTTTCCATGACTGGTTTTTGATTCTGTGCTTCAGAGATCACACTCTACTCTTGGCAGATACCAATAAAAAGTTAATAACCTGCCATAATACTATTTTTGCCCTTCCTGCGTAGATTTTCAAAACATCATTCCAGTCTTGTGCTTTTCCTTTCTGTTAAAGAGAAGCTCTCTCAATATTCTCAGGCTTCACTTGTTTCCATTCTCCAGATTAATACTTAACCATGACTTTAGTGTCTTTAGGGGTTTATGCTTGTTTTCAATGTTCTTTATACATTAAAAGTCAGGGAAGTGCATTGTTAATATGGTTTGTCTGCTGCCTGTGTGGTAGTGAGTATTTTCTCTTTCTTGCTTTGATTTGTCCTGTTTCTCTGTGTCCTTCTGTTTGTAGTCCTTGATGTTCTGGTAGCTGAAATATTCAGGGTATTTATCTGACATTGTAATTATTTTTGCCTTGTCTTGGGAAGACCAATTACAGATTTCTTCAGAAACAGTCCTGCTTAGAGTCATAAAGAAGAATATGTTCAGTTCGGTGCAATGCAGTCCTCATTATATTTGGCAGAGAGAAAATTAATTCTGGTCTTAACATGATGAGGATGTCTTGACTTGCAGAGCTTGGACAACATCTTTTCCCAGAATTTCCCGTCTAAGCAGGATCTGTTCCACATCAGGCTCTCAGCTGCTGCCCCTCTGCACCCTGTGGACATGCCATGTACAGACACCTCAACCTTCCCTCACATCAGTCTTCAAAAAATTGTTCATTTTGCTCTCTTTCCTTCATACATACACGTTACCAAATAAATCAGTATCAAGCCCAAAACCATTGCACATATTTGTAAGTAATGAAAGCTCTGTTTATATTTAAATGAAAGGAGTATAGACCATTTTCACTTTTTTCAGAAGAGAGTTTATTTTTCCAGATATTCATAGTGCTGTTAGTGTCAAATATTCAGACTTTGTAAGTGATTGTGTCATAGGTAGTAAATGAGAAGGAAAAAATCTCAAAGGGACATTTTTGGAGTTTGATGTTGCAACTCTTTAGAATCACAGTATTCTGGAATCATTGTGGTGCGAGGTATCTCAAAGCCCACCCAGTGCCACCCCTGCCATGGGCAGGGACACCTTCCACTATCCCAGGGTGCTCCAAGCCCCAGTGTCTAACCTGGCCTTGGACACTGCCAGGGATTCCAGGGGCAGCCACATCTTAAACTGGAGAGTGATGAAGACCTTGTGACCAAAGATCGTATATGGAAAAGATTTAAACCAGGAAGTTGAATTAAAATAGATCAGAGGAGTCAAAGATGTGCTTTATTACATTAGTATGTTTTTTGAAAAAAACCCCACTGAATTCCCAAATACCAATGTGACTTGAATTTGAAGAATTTTAGCTTAGTATGTTTTTTGTATGAGGAACTTGCTTACCAGTACAGTGCTCTGTGCTGTGGGTTTAAATATATAAATGGAATTGATTTGGAATTCTGCATTGATATCTGTTCAAGATTTAGAAGCTTTTCTTAACACTGTCCAGTAGTCTAATTTGTCAAGAAAGTCTTGTTAGTGTCATTAACAACATTGTAGAATACAAAGGATACTATTAAATGTATTAAGACTTTTTCCCTGAAACTGATTGCATTTGCATTCAGCTGTCTCCTCTCAGTTCATTCTTTGCAGCTTCAAGTGTCCTGGTTGTGAATCCATTCCTTTGACTGTAGAAGAACAAACTGGTTTTCTCCTGGTGGTTTTTGTTTGTTTGTTTGTTTGTTTGTTTCCTATAAGTCTTTGCCTGCCACTTTTGTACCAATTCTGCCACTTTTATACCTATTCCATGCAGAGGAAATGAGGTGATCCCTTATCTCACAAGGGTGCAAACCTCCAACCAACTGACCAACCAACCAACCAGTAAACCAATCAACCAACCCTTAATATCCCTCTTCAGTGCAGCTTGAGTGCATCTCAGATTTTGGAGAGGTTCAAAAAAACCTTAACATTATTAGTTTGTTTTCTATCCTTCCCAGCAGAAAGAGTAATCCCCCTTGCTAAGAAAAGAGAAACCTATTTTTTAAAGTTTATAGTTGAAACTTGTCATGCAATTCAAAATATCAAAGAGAAATTAAAAAGAAAACCTTAAACATGAAGAAGCAAGAGCATGTGCATCTCTTCCTCTCTCTTCTGTAAGAGGAGTTCTCAGAATTGGATCTGGATAGATCTGAGAAAGAAATTCAGGAAGGATTATTCCCCTCGAGTGCACATGTTTGTTTTTTAAAACAATGATTGAGTTATTTTAATACTCTGGATGTTCATCCTCATATACAGCACAGGAAAAATAGAATAAACAAAGGAGAAAATATTTTCCACTCAGCATCATTGAGAAGATGATGTTTTTTGCTGTTAAGAACTGTTGCCCTCTCTATGCAGATTTGGAAGATCTTGTCTGAGTAAAATAGGGACTCCGTAATATTAGAAAATCTAAACTTTTAAATAATAATTATAATAACAGTAATGATAAAGATAAAAAAGATAAGATTGTTTTAACATAGTTTTAACCTCTTCAGTTAAGCATGATACAACCTGAAAGTAAACTCTAGCCCACAGGTTCAGCTCTGGAAGATGAGCTCTCAGGTAATATCTTATTATCAATGTATTTTAGTGAGCCATTTTTAGATTTTCCTACTCTGTGGGTGTTGCTTTCTGTCTCTTTCTTCTCTAAAGGAAGGACTCACCTGAGCAGGGTCTCTCCTTTGGAGAGGAAAGAGACAGAAAGAAATCTTTTCTATTGCTACAATGGAGAGGGAAATAAATTTCTATTTATTCTAATATAATTCTAATTATTGTTCTGCCACAGAAGAAAAAGCAGTGGTAAAGCCACATTATACAGGAATTGAAAAGTCCTCTGGGAAGCTATTCCTGGCATTGCCAATGACACAGAATTTTCCTGTTTCAGTCTCTTTGGTGTGTGTGACTGATTTCTTTCATAATTCACCATCAGACTTTTAAGTATGAGAATCACTGTGTTTCATGTATTCCAGAAATTACATTTGTCAGGCAGCATGCAGAATAAAGAACAGGTATGATTGCACTTACAACGTTTATTTAATCAAAGAATGTGGGAATAAGTTCAGACAGTAAACACAGACAGTAAATGTTGTTCCTGGTCTTTTCAAGTAGTCTGGGTATAAGAATTTCACTAAGTTCTTGAAATGGGAAAACAGTAAATGTTAAAAGCCATAAAAGAGAGCACTCAGAAGTTGTTGAGGGTGGTTTTCAGGTCTTGTGCATTTTGATGAATTCCATTTCCATCAGCTGATTCACAGGTAGAGGAATCCTTTTATTCCTTCCCTTACAATGTAGAAGGAAAGGATAACCTTGTAGTTATTTATACATCTTTATCTCCACATGGGAGTCAAGTGGGGAGGACTGGGGAAAATGCCCACCTCTGAGGCAGAATTCTGTATGAAGATAATTTCTCTGCCTCAGGTTCTTATGTGTAAATTGGGCATAACTGTCCTTTTCTCAGATCTCCTGTCTTTGTTTAAAGCATAAATTATGTATAATAAAAATTACCTTCTTCTTTTTCTTTATACAGCATCCCCCATAATTAATTATGATTTGCCTGTGTCTTCTTATCAAACTGCAAGTGGTAGGTGATAATAGGCTTGGGGAGCTCATTGCAAATTAAAAAAAAAAGCCTTAAGACAGGCTGAAATTTATTAGTACCTGCAGGCAAAGTTTAAATAGAATATAGATGTTTTGGTGCATATTTTCAGATGTGCTGTGTATTTCTGCATGGATGTGAGAAGTGAGGAGTGGCAGTCAGTCTATAGCTCAAGCAATGCTTATTTTATTCAAGTTTCACTTTCTACTTTACACAGCCACTGTCAGCTGGCAGATTTAAAGCCTCTCAGATTTTCATTCCCAAGTGAAAGAAGCTAAATAAACCGCATAATCCAGAGATGAGCCAAGGAAAGGATACTGGTGTGCCAGCAGAGAGGGATGGAGAGTCTGCTCAATTTTGTCTGAATTGTTACAATAATGGAGGACTTCAGTTAAGAATTAAGTGTGTGAATAGAACAAAACTTCAGGTGTGCTTTTCCAGCACTTAACAAATGTCTCCAGAACAGTTAGCTGGAGAGCCAACATTATTCTCAATTTAATATTAAATACCTGACTGAAGTTAGTTTCAAATGGACTGGCCGACCCACCAATTTAATAATAATTACGGTATAAATAAATTCAACATCCTAGGGGGAGATAGAGAAGCAAGAGGCAACACAGAGAAGGCTAAGCTTTAGAGGAAGTAAAATCAGATAGTTAATCAGAGGAACACTGAGGTTAAAAGCTAAAAAGGTCTAGTGGAGGCATGGCCTGAGAAGAAACCAGCAGTTTCTTAAAGGTCACTGTTTCACTGAACAGTAAGGTCAGATAAGATGGGCTGCTTAACCAGTAAAGTGTAAAATGCTCTTCAAAGAAAAACACAGAGAATTCTGAAATATTTTCATGAGATGAATAGTAAGGAATGCAAATTTCAGTGAGGAGTGTTCAAGGGAAAACAAGAAGGGAAAAGAGAACTAAACCAATTTTCTAAGTTTATCAAAAACAGCCTGGAAAGTAAACACTCAGTTTTGTAAAAATCAGGACCAACCCCTGAAGTCCTGCACTGTCAGAACAGGCGTAACCTTAGGGGAGACTGGACCATGGTCTGGACGATAGCAGGTTCATTGGGGAGGATGTTTTGCCCTGACTGGTGCCACCACACAGGGTCACAGCTGTTCCAAGCACACTGGGGCAGTGGAAACATCTCCATTCTCTCCAGGGCAAAAGAAGGAAAGAAGCAGAGAAAGTGGGGCTCTGGGTAGAGCAAATAATTTTTTTCTCAAAGTGGGTAGGAACATAACTTCAAAAAAAGCTTTACTTGAACAACTGCCAGGCAATAATAAGCCCATGACCTCTTTTGGTGAGTGATCTGTTTTTAATAATCCTGACTTTTTGGAAACGGCACTTAAGTGCTGAATAATTCTTGGTTTTAACAATATAACTAACCTCTGGCTATTGGATCCTGTGATGCTCCAGTAAGGCTGATGAGCCCTTTATGATCAAAGATTTTCATCTATTTGAGTGCCTGTATTCACAGATGGAATAATTTTAAACAATCTGTTAGGAAGTGGGTGTTGAGTATCATAAATATTCGATTCAGAACTTGTATGATTCAGCATCTTACACACTTCTTAAAATTGTCCTGAAAAGTTCCAGTATTTCCAGAGCTTAGTGAAGTGTTGTAATTGTTGGCATACTGCTGTTTGCTTTGCACTCCTACCACTGAAATGTATAATCCTGCTTATATATAAACAATATATATTAATATAATTGCTATATAAATTAATATATGCAGAAAATAATTGTTTAAAATTTGACAAAATACACCATCTGTAAAAAACACTTAATTGTGTGTAATTGTTCACATTGCTTAATTGTTCATGTGATATATAAATCCAAAGCTTAAACTAACCAGCTTTTCTAACACAAACTTCCTGTATTAAGATTCTCAGGCTGTATTTGTGAGATTATTTTTTTCACTTTCTTTTTGCAAAATGTTTTTCTGAAACTGGGATTTGAGGAAGTTCTCTCCTTATTTATAAAAAACCACCATATCTCTCAGTTTCAAATTATTTGTGATAACACAGGAAAATAAACTTGTGTGATGCTTGCATAATAACAAAGTGGGAATCAATATAGAAAATTTTATAAACTCATCATGATAAATGTGTGTTGAGACCTCATCTGGCTTCTGTGTGCAATAATGGTCACTGCCACCATCAGAGATTTTCTTCTTTCCAACCCCTTGCCCATACTTTTACCATAAAAGTGCTTTTTGGGCCATACAGAATCAGTTTTGGTTTGGGATGGTTTTCCAGAAAGGATTCTGAAAAATTATTTCAAATGGTACATTTGTTATGGGAAATAATTGCACAAAGAGCTAGATTAATAATATTAGATACTACTGAATATTTTTAAAAAAAGAAAATTAAGAATAATTGTGATGCTTGTTGGCTGGGTGGGTAGTTGGATTTTGAATGGTGAGGGAGGAGGCTAATGTTCTCAAAACTGTGCATGCAGTGCCTGTTGCTGGTGGTGACTCTGCTCATGAAATTATTGCTGTTGGAGGGCTGGGGTGTGCTCAGGGTTTCTTGTGTACACACCATGGGAAGCTCTTCAGTGCAGAGCCTAAACTCACAGAAGGCATGGAAACATTCTGAACTAGGGCACAACTAAACCACCTTAGCATAAGATTCATTTTTAATGTAGGAAAACAAATTTTATAGCTTTGCTGTGACACACTTTCTCATTTAACCCCTTCACTGATGAGTTGCTTTTCCAACAGCTGATGCCTGTTGAAACCTGTCTTCTAAAAAGACAGAATACAGTAATATTTTCAGTCATTCCATTACTCCTGTGTAGCAGCACCCAGACTTCTCTTCGCTATCCAGAGTAGTGTCTGATCAATTTGTTTTCATGTGAATGTCCTTAGTTTAAGATATTTTTACATTTTAAAATACTCTTTTTTTATTTGATAATTGCAGATGGCTTTCAGTGGAAAAGAAATTGTGAGATTTCTAGTAAGTGAAAGGACTTTTTTGATTTTTCTTTAATGTAGTATTAATGCACAAAACCCCTTGTATAAAGTAATATTTAAGGCAACTGCAGGCAATGTCTTCAAGACGAAGTATCTTCCAGAATAAACATGAGGTGGTGCAGTGAGAGTGAAGAGAAAAAAAATGTATCTGAGTATTGATGTTTGGATCATTTATGGGAAAATGTAATTCAGTATGAGCTTGAGTACATTAGCTCACCAGCATTTTGTAGCAGGAATTTTTGCTGTTGCTTTACCCATTGTACAGTAATTTTAGTTTTTGGCATTTGTTTGTTTGGGTTTTTTTTTCCCAAGAAGATCATAAGCAGGCATAATTTCGTGTTTAGTGTCCTATCTTTGAGAAAAAAGTAACTATTTCACTATCATTTATTTTCTGTTGTTACATAAAATAGAACCAAACATAAAGTAGTTTGGATGGGAAGGGGGTTTAAAGCCTGTTCCACCCCTGCCATGGGCAGGGACACCTTCCACTGTCCCAGGCTGCTCTAAGTCCTGTCCAGCCCAGCCTTGGACATTGCCAGGGATCCAGAGGCAGCCCCATCTTCTCTGGGTTACCTTTGCTAGGGCCTCAGTACCAGCCCCTGGCCTGGTTAAACCTCCTGAGATCCCCGTGGGACACTCCTGGGGATGTGCAGGTCCCTCTGGATGTCATCCTGTCCCTCAGGGGTGTCACTGCAGCCTCAGCTTGGTGTCACCTGCTGGGGGTGCCCTGGGTGCCTCTGTCTCTGTCATCGATGCAGATATTGAATCACACTGGTGCCAGCACAGACCCCTGAGGGACACCACTGGACACTGATGTCCAGGACTTCGACTTGTTTTCCACTCCCCTGTGGATTTGCCCATACAGCTGATTCCTAATCCACGTAACAGCCAAATCCATCTCTCTCCAATGTGGAAAGCAGGATGTTGTGGGGGTCTGTGTTAAAGGCTTTACAGCAGTCCAGGTAAATGCCATCTGCGGCCCTCCCTTGTCCACTGATGGAGTGATCCCATCGGAGAAGGCCATGGGGTTGGTCAGGCAGGACTCGCTTGTGGTGAGGCCATGCTGCCTGTCCCGAGTCACCTCCTGTCCCCCCTTGTCTCATCAGAGCTTCCAGGAAGGGCTGTCCCAGGACCTTCCTAGGCACAGAGGGAGGCTGACAGGGCAGAGTTCCTATGGTCCTTCTTTTCACCCTGTCTAAAGAAGGGGCCAGTGTTTCCCTTTTTCCAGTCACTGGGACTTCACCTGACTGCCAGGATATTTCTAGTACTCTGGAGAGTGGCTTGGCAACTCTGACATTCTGTCTGACAGACCTGTAGAAGCCTTTCCTGTTACTCTGTGTGTCCCTTGAGAGGTTCAACTCCTGCTCTGCCTTGTCCTTTCTCACCCCAATTCCTACACAACCCACACTCACCTCTAGACTGTTCCTAGGTCACCTCTACTTTCCCACTGCCTGTGCATTTGCTTCTTTCCCTCTGCTGTGTCCCCCAGGCCCCCACTCCTTGGTCTCTTGCCTTCCTTGCCAGGTTCTTGCTTTTGTGGATCTCTAGCTCTTGAACCCTATGGAAGTCTTCCTTAAAGATCCTTAAGATACTTCTATTTAACAAAGAATAAATCAGTTACTGGCATCACATCAGCTGTAATTCTTTATTTTAGAAGACAGTAGCATAGATGTGTATTGAAATTCAAGGATATTCTCTTGATTTTGGACAGTTCTCAAGTGGTTCTTTCTGAAATGGAATTTCCCACTTCTCTAGGTGGGCATTAAAAAAATATATTTTGTCTCGAGTACCGTCCCCTAACCTGCACCTGAAGTGGGTGGCGTAAGATCACCAGATGCCATCTCCTCATCTTGTGGATGAAACAAGACGTCAAGAAAATGTTTATTTCTGAACACGATTGCCTTTTCCCTAATTCCCTCCACTTCCTTTCCACTTTTCCTCAGGTGTTTTTTCTTGGACCCCTGAAACTAAGCAAGAGTTTTTTGGGACCTTAAAAATAATAATCAAACTGCAGGCCTGCTGCAGTTACATCTAGTCATGAGTACAACATGTGGTTTCAGGAAGAAATAATATGATAAAAAGGGTTGGATGTGGGGCTGGGAACTCTGGGATCCCCTGCCTGCACCTCCTGTGGCTATTGTCTTGTCCTGTTAACATTTTCCCCCCAAAATTGCTGTCCTGTAAAATGGGGGAAGTGAACATTGCCATCTCTAAAAATTTTTAATGATCCTAAATATTCAAGAACATACATTATTAGCAGTATAAATAGAAATTGACAGAAACAATCTAATTTGAGTACTAACTTTGTTCTGGTCAAATTTTCAAGAAACTCTTTTCTGTCGTTTTCTCAGTCTTCTGTTTTTCCCCCCGTTCTGTGCTGAACCAGAGTTTGACATTAATATTTTGGGACAAGTTTTCATCTGGGGTAGCACAGTGTAGTCTGATCGAAGTCAAAAGGAGTACAACAATATTTACAGGTCTGTTTGCTAGGAATTCATCTGGACTTATTTTGGTCACAAGAGCCTTTGACCATGTTGCACAAGAGTGTTACAAAATGCTCTTGTGGTGTGGGAACACAGGTATAAGCATCTTTAGCATTTTCTTCAACTTTTAGGAGAGTGGCAGATATAAAAAAGGCTTATGTGCAAAAAAGCCAGAAGATGGCATAAACTTTCTATTAATATATACATATTTTTGTTTTAGTTGATGATTTTGTATTAAAATTTGGGTAAACCAGTTGTCACAACCCCTCCCATCCAAAAACATGAAGAGGGTTGTATTTGTTAATTTTTGGTTACTTTTATACAGCTGTATAAAACTTTGCTTCAAAAGAATATTCTCAATATGAAAATTATATGTCTTCAATTGGTTCTGCCAGTTTTCTGAATGTCCATTGTGAAATTAGTTATGATTAATAAATGGCCATGTAAGACTGATTAGCTCTTCACCACCATTAATGATCGAACCTCTTGCCACTGTGTTTCTTTATTCTGTTACAATCCAAATTAATTTCACCTAATGGTCACAGTTCTCCATGTCCCAGCTGGGATCTCACAGATTATTTCGGAACTGTTGGCAATTTTTTCCTGTTTTCCTGTGCTTTCCAAAATTACTTCAAATTTCACATTCATGTTTGCTTTCATGGTCTCATAGTCACTCTTTATTGTGATGTATTTATTCTGCCATAGATTGATTAAAATACATATTCTGTTAATTTGTAGGTGTGCTGTCCATTTCCCAGTTAACACTGGATAAATTTTATCCCTTTGAGGGTCATCCTGTCCATCTGTTTCCTCACCAGTGATGTTCTGTTCCTTCACTGCTGAGACCTCCAATTTTATGAAATTGCCAAATTTTATTGGTAACACTCTTTTAATGCCCATAAATGTACAAATACCTTTCACCTTCCCTGTGTTTCCCAGTGTTCCATGAAGGGTTTGCACAGGTTCTCATGGGATTGACCTCCTTAGGTCACAGGCAGGCTTGGGTTGGGAGAGTTGTGGCAGTTTTCAGAGTTTTTAGTTAAAAAATAACTTTAACATGAACAGAATTGACAAAATGCTCAGTGTTTTCCCAATCTGAAAGGTGTCACAACTAAAAGAGAATATAATTCTGACAGATTCAAAAGTTTTTCTTCCTCTAAAATTGCTGACATCCAACTCTTTTAAAAGCCTCAGCTGTAAAGCAGACTGGCTCCTGATATCTTATTGAATGATGCATTTCAAAGCATGAGTTGTATATTTTCTTAATAGTAAAAAATAATAAATAATAAATGGTTTGGTTTATATAGTAGGAGAGTCTGAATAGTAAGGCCTTAATAATCTACATATTTACATCTGTTGGCAGGAAAAAGATTATTAATGTGAATATTATTTTAATATAATTTAAAGTTTTGCCTAATATTTACAAATGACAATAAAATAATGGTGCCACAATTAATTAATTTAGTTTTAGTCATACTGAAATGGTAATATTTGCAGTTTCTGACATCTGTCCATATGTCCACATGCTTATACTGTACTTTAATCTGGTTTCTTCACTCAAAGTAGTTTCTAGCACAAAATCAAGAGACAAAAGCTTGGCCAGGCTCACATTCAAACTTCTCCTTACATCCCTAAGTTCAGAATTTACAAGGATTTTGTACTGAATTCTTATAGCTCTGTCCTTGAGTATCCAAGTCCTTAAATCCAGTGAGATGAGGTTTTAAAAGCACTTTCTTTAAGAGATATTTTCAAGTCAGAGCCACTGAATCGGTTCCTTTCATTTAATGGTCTCAGAACAAAAGAAAACAATCAAAAATCGCTAAAACAATCCATAAATAAGCCTTTGAAGAGGACAAAAAGAAAATTCCAGTTACTTCTGGGGTGGAATGGCCAGTGAGGTCCCGGGTGAGATCAGCTGCACTGACAGTGTTTGTTGGGGAACCCCTGCCAAAACTGGCATATAGTGGGGCAAGAGGGGTCATTATGGAGCATGAAAGTTTCTTAGGAGCAGAACCATGAGAGATTCTGGTGTGCACTTCATTTTTCTGCATAATTTTTAACTTATGCAATTTCTACATGCTTCAAATTTTTTTCACCACATAAAATAGCTATTAATTTTATTTCTTTGTTTTGTAAAAGAAAATAAACTTTGGTTCAAGAGTTATTCTAAGAAATCATATCTGTTAACTATTTAATCTGTATCTAGGAATTTTATTCCAGTGTTTTTATCTTTTCCCTTTTTCCCAGTGAAATGAGATTTTAAATTCCACTTATTGTACCTTGGATGGGACTGGTGTGGCTGAAACCTTCTGTTAGTTCCATGAAAAACCTGAACTATATCAATGAGTTTGTTATGGTTTGCAGTCTGGAATTCTTCTTCCAGATTTTTGACGTTCTTGCCTCTCAAATGCAGTGTGTTCAGTGAGTCTGAAGATTCTCATGTAACAATTCATTTCCTCCTCTAATTTAAAAAGAAAATGACAATGTAAATGAAATGGACAGAGAATATGTCTTGTATATTTTCAGGTTGTATGAATAGTGCAAATCAAATGGGCAAATTATTTCAGAAATCAGTTGTACTGGGTGATTTGACCTAAACAAGGTTTGAACAGAACATAGGAAATTCCAGGTAAAAATAAGCAAAACCTTTTTTACATCAATTTTGACAAAACTCTGTCACAAGTTGTCCAGAATATGTGGTGTCATTTTTTAGAATACTCAGAGCTTGTCTGGTCAAGTCCCTGTTTTTTCCCTGTTTTGAACCAGCTTTGGGAAGGCTGGAGTAGAGGAATTTCAGAAGTCTCATCCAACCTAAGTTACTTGGTCATCTTATTGTAATTCCTAAAAATGGGGATATTTGTTCTCAGTGCCAGTAACGCTGCCAGCATTGCAAGCTTTGCAGGGATCGAAAATGACAGATATTAAGGATAAAAACAAAGCTAATAGGAAGAAAGTGGGGACTTGGTTCTAAGTGATACAGAATTTATGGAAGTAAAGGGAAGTAGTTAAAAAATTTTCCTTCTTTTTTTTAAAATGAGGAATCCATGTAATACTCGTTTTATTTGGCTTTTTTCCTTCTGTGGGACCGTGAAAGAATTACTTTTAGTTTACTGCATCTTCTCAGGCTGCCCCACAATGACCAAACTGATGATTCTAGGATAATTTGCCTGATTTTGCGGGATTTTATATGATTTTATATGTGTAAGAAAAGTACTGTCTGGGCAGTAGCAAGAGTTAAAAGTGGTCGCTTTTTAAAATGACACACAGTTCATCTTGGGCATTAAGAACAACTAGTAAAGTAAAATTGTACCTCTGAAGAATTCACAGACAATTATTTTTCAGTTAAGCAATTAAGTTTTCAGTGTAGTATGTTACTAGGAATAAAACACCATGTCATGTTGAACAGTGTGTTACACACAGATACAAATGCAATTATATGTGAATTTTAAAATGGAAACACAAATGTGAAGGTAGTATGCATCATAAATCACAGCTGGATTGAATGAAAACCCCACCATTCATAGAGTAATGTTTTATGTCAGAATGACAAAATCCTAATTGACATTGCTGCAAATATTTGCATTAGTCCTTCTTGATTTTAATCTCCAGCTCTCTGAACCATTCTGCTTTAGTTATGATGCTGCCTCACCTGTGTTCTATACAATTATGATTCTTAGATTCAACTTCTTTGAATGTGAAAGATGTAAAACAGTGTCATGATTAAAAACGTCAATCATTTCATCAGCTCAAGACTGCTATTTATAGGAATCTGAAATTTGGCAAAGGATGACAAAAGTACTAGGACACCTTGGTTGCATTAAAGATTCATGGTTTTTCAAAAAAAAAAAGGTCAGTGGTCTTTCATCTACTTAGGTAGCACATTTCAGGGAAAATATCAGTATGTGGTGGATCTGCAGAATTGTAACCATTAAATGTTCTCTTGTACTCCGGTGAAAGTACAGCTGCTTTATTGAGTTTGGGTAGTAGAATTTTTTACAGTCCTTGAAAGTGTATGTATTTGTGAGAATCTTATATTTACCTACTGCTGGAGAATTTTCCTCCAAATCAAATCCATGAAAATTTAGAGGGAGCAGAAGCAACAGCATCCAAATGCTGTTTGTATGAGTGGGACTCAGACGTTTCTGCCTCTGCTCTGTGCTCTGCTGCCTGGCTGCTGAAATCTCTCTGAGGTCACACCAAAAAAAGGGTATTTGCTTAGTTTGATATGAAATCAACTTGGATATCAGAACATCAAGTCCTAAGTGGTTAAAAGAATCAGCAGGGACCTGCTTATTCATGTAATCTTGCAGTCCTTCCTGAGGGGAACTACTCCTAACATACTTACCATGAAACAGAGTTATAAATCTTCTAATAATTTATTATGGAAATAAACCCACTTCCCTGAAAACAGGAGTTGTAAAGTGAGTTGCTGTAATGTTGTGTGCTGCCATCCTGTCACAGTGTTATTTTGGGTAACAGTTTACATAATATTTATTATATTTTGTCTCTAGATATGTCCTTTATTTAAAAATACAGAGGTTACAGGTGAGATCAACTCAGGATTTTCTTAAGCCTCACCAAGGACTACAAGTTTTTTACTAAATCAGTGATAGGTAGCACAGGTGTAATTAATTTCAACTTCAGAAGATATCATCTCTAAGTACCATTTAAACACATTACACTGCTATTACTATGACAATAATGAGCTTTAATTTATCGTCACTTTAAATTTTGGCTATCTTATCCAGCAACACAAAAAGAAATGCTCCTGTGTTTAAAAATACTCAGCGACAGCTGTTGCTTTACCAGTATGGAAAAAAACCATTACAAAACATCTGACAAAAAGAGGTTTAAATGCTGGATTTTGGGCTTAAATTTGTTCTTTTCATTGTTGGATAAAGGTGCAAGGAGGTTTGGTTTTAATACTTACATAAAATAATGAAATTTTGCCTTGATGGTTTAAATTGTACAAGGAATACACTAGGGGTGGTGTCGTCTGGAAACACAATTAGCCTGGAACAAAAAAAAAAAACTTGCTGGGAAGAAAGCTGAAAATTTAGATGGAGTTAAATGGAGAAGGCAGAAAAATGAATATGAGTTGAGATGTTTCAACTGTTTAAGTAAAAGTAAGGATGGAGTCAGAGGAATCTCAGTGTATCTGGTTGCCATCAACACTCCTTTGCTTCAGATAAATGGCTTCTTTTCTCACTGTAGCTCTCTTTTATTCACTGCTACTGCTGGATTTGTGGGGAGATGTCAGAGTTCTCCATTCTCTATCATGTTGCAGTGCTCGGTGTAGAGCTGTTGAAGACAAGAGTTTTGGGTGTTGTTGAGCAATCAATGACAGTGGTTTTGGTTTGGCAGCAATATAGACTGAATTTCCCAATCACATGTTATTCCAAGGCCAGTAATGTGCACACAGAACCTTAAATACCATCAATTTGTAGATTCTAATCCATGTAATGAGTCTCACACACTGATTGTGTTCAGGTCTTGTTTGTATGAATAAAGAAACAGATTTTCCATATGTGATTAATGGTGTCACGTGCCTCAGTGTGCATGCTGAAATTCAGAAAAAAACACTAAACCAACATTTAAGGAGGTTATCTATCTTCTCCTTTTAGGAAAGATTATAGTGATTTATAACAACTGGGAAGGCCAGTTGTTATAACAACTGTGTTTTTTCCATATATCCAAAAACTTTAGAGTGTGGGTTGTTTTAGTTATTTAGTAAATTGCCGTTGATTAAAAACGGTTGAAAGATTGTGACGGGAATTAGAAAAAGATGTCATTTGTTTAAGTACGACTTAAAGAACATCCAGCTTGGATGATTAGCAACAACAAATACACTATAGTTGCAATATCTCTTAGAGTCTTAGGGTGGAAATTCCCATAAGTGAACTTTATCGACTTTATAAAACTCAGTAGAAATCTCAAGTAAAATTTTCTCCAGTTTCAATTTGCTTGTGAAATTACAAAGAAATTGAAGTATTATTTTGATAATTTTGAAGACCTGTAAGCAAGCCTTGGATAGAATCTGTGTTATTTGGCCATGATATATCTTACACTTTAAAATTTTTATCAGTCTCATAAAAGTCAGCTGTTGATAGTGAACTGTGTCAGGTTTTCATCTCTTAAGTTATTTAAAATGACATTTTTGTTCATGTTCTCATCAAGCAACGAAAATACTATTTAACCAAGAAGTTAAACCATGCCCACAGAAGTCTGCAATTGCATGTAAACATCACTCGGTGTTTCTTGAAAGTCCGTAGAGAGGTGAGAAGATTGTGGAGCAGAAAACCACCATTATGCTTATTCATTTTAATAATTACCCCTTGTAAGCCCCTTCCATAAATTGTGGGCTTTTCTGGCCTTAGAGGTGACGTTCAGAAGAGGTGGCCTCCCAAAACCATGGGGCAGCCTCATGGGCTGCTTCAATGTGGTTTTGAAAGGAACACACTTGAAATAATTACAGGCTTGGATTGTTAGCCAGGTATAGGAATTTAAGGTTTGAGATGGAGGTCCAAATTAATCCCCAGGTTTGCAGTTTTCATTACCACCTTTGGATTATTCATTCCTGGGTAAAACACCTGTCAGTGCAGCAAAACCACTGACTGTCTAAACTCTCATGGGAAAGCAGAGTAAAATGTTTGTGCCCTAGGAAGAAGCCTGGATTTTCCCCCAGCTGTACTCCTAGTACCTTTATTTTTGTGAGACAGGAAAGGTTCTATGTGGCCATGGGAACAGACATGCTGTGAACACCAGGTCAGTTTCCCTCTCTGTATAATTTTCAGCAGAGATTCAAACCCATGTGAACAGCTCCGGATGCAGCATGGGTCACCAGAATAAATTGCATTTTAAAATATTCTTATTGTCTGCTATATTAAAAAAAAACCCAAACAAACAATTTCTAGGCTTGTCTGCCCATATATTTCACAACTATTAGTAAGAATTTCTCCAGCACCATCAGAGACTTGAATGGCTCCCCAGTCCCATCATCACTGCTCCTCTGGCAGAAAGAAGGTTCTGTTGTACCAAATCCTCATGGATTTTGGCTGGTTTTTGTCACTGGACCATGGTGAAGCTTTTTCATTGGACCATGCCATGCAGAGGTTAACCAAGTCCAAGTGCATTTTTTCAGTGTCCTGGAGTCCATAAGCCAACATGGTCACTGGAAAGAGTTGAAACTGGGACCTGAGTGTCTTCTTTTGCCTCTCTTCTTATTTTGGGTGTTTGGCATTTTTTTGTAGCTGTACTCCTGCTTTGTGCAGGCTAAAAGTCCTGGTCCTTCAAGAGAGTATTTGAGGTTGTGTTTGCTGAAGTTGGGTGTAGAGCTAGCAGACATCTTTCATTTCCCATTTCCACCAAGTTCTTTATAAACACTTTGCTGCAGTGATGTTCTTGAGAAAGCCTGTAGTTAAAATCCTTGAGCAGCTCCTATTTTATCTGCTCAGTAGTGAGTCTGGTGTTCCTTTCAGCCTGGTTTCCTGCTGCTCCACAACTGACCTGGATCCAGGCAGTTTCTATCATGGTTTTGCACAGTGCCTCCTAAAGTGCAAAGAAAAAGCTTTAATATTGCTTTAACTCTGCAGGATTTGAGCAAGATTTTTGACGTTTTGAATTAATCTTAAGCAGTGTTTGGGCAAAACGTACTGGACACTCTGCAGTTTGTAAAGATTTTAACCTTGGTGCAGCGAATAAATGAAATAACTATAAGCATTGAGGTCCAGACATGAATCAGGGTAATGTGTGCATTTGAAAATCCTGGATAATTAGCCAAAAGCTGACATCAACTCTCAGATCCTTCTCATTTATTTGAGACTTGATGATTTTCACTTTTTGATTTTCAGTTACTTGGTGTTTTCGGTCTTCTTGTGCGATTTGCCATTCATTGTCATATTTTTCTAAAGATTTTATAACTTTGCATATTAGAAAAATCATAGTTTATATATTCTTCTTACCATTGCTTAGTAATTTGTTTTAAAAATTAGGCTCGTTTTAGTTGTGCTGAATGGAGGCCATGTTCATTGTGATGTAAAAAAGATTGTATCCCTGTTAATAAGGGGAATATGGATACTGATATAATTTGGATGTAGAAAAATGTAGTATACCTTTGGGATAGACTGGTTTCCATGACAACGCTTTCTTTTGTATTTTTTAAGCTAGAAATGATGGGCAGAAGCTGTTTCATTCCGCAGTGGTTAGGTCAGTCTTTGGTTTTGGTTAATTAAACAATGCCAGAATACCCAAAATTGCTTGTGGCCTCTGTGTAACCTGGCTGCAACAGAGAAATAGACTGGAAGGGCCCAGTCCTAAAGGGAATTGGCTAAATATTGGCAATTGTTTTACACTGATCATTGCTCAGCATGGAAGCAAATGGATAATCTTTCTTTTTCCAGTTCTGTGCTCCTCTAATCAATCTTTCCAGTGCAACAGTCAGGTTCAAGGTATTTTGAGTGCTCTGGATGCCTTGAAGCACTGTGAGCCAGGGCTTTTAGTTTCAAATATCCTAGTGACCCAGACTTATTTGTAATCTTTGGCCTTCTAATTTTTTTAATCTTTGCTAATCTACTGTAAATTGTTGTCATATCCTGTGCACACACACATATTGCAAAAACGGTCCCACAGTGAATTCTTCCAAATTCTCCTGACTCCATTGATTTATTTCTCCCTGTGGTTGTGAAATTCCTGTTGCTGTTAATGAAGTTCCCATATATAATATAATGCCATTAAGTTTTTTTCTTATGTAGCTGTAAAATAAATTAAATATAATAATGCAAGTGACCTCATTTGATGAGAGGAGGATGCCAATTATCTAAATAAGTTCAGAGGTGGACAACTGATTTGCTGTATTTTAGAAGAAGAGTTCCACCTGCTTTAATTTTGTTACAAATCCATAACTTCTACAGCTGCAGAATGTGTTCACCACCTGTGACTCTGCAGACTGCCACAGTTCAAGTTTTCTTGTGTAAAATCCAATTTTTTGGGGTGTATCCCTTCTCATTATGAAGGCTCTTCAGATGTTGTCACAGGTTGCAAGATTTCAGTTTCTTTTCTTTTTTTAATCTGATCGTGGAGGGTGTGAATTGCAGACATGCTCCTAATATTGCTTCTTTAGATGAAAAAGAAGAGCACCTTTTAGATTTAATAGATTTTCATTGATTTTTGTACTTTTCCCATACAGCCATTAGCACAGCACCTTGGCAGAATGAGATAAGGTTTTAGCATCAGATGAGACTGTGACTTCAGTTATTTATCAGAGATTCATGTGCTCTCAAATAGCTCTGCAGCCTCTGAGAAATCCAGATAGTAAGTGGTAATTAAAAGCTGATTTTTTAAAATCATCTAAAAATAATATGTTTTATAATTTTGTTTTTAGGACTTGATTTGTATAACTTCACTTTCATACATGTTCAGTTAAAGACTTAAACATGTCTTCAAAGAATAAATTAGGTTTAATTATGAAGAAAAGGCACGATTGATAATGTAATAATCATGGTCATGTTTCTACTTTCCTTTGTATTTTACATTTCCAAGGAGTTCATTTTGCCTTCCTGTCTTTGGAATTGGAGAAGAACTTACTATTTCGTGTTCTTTTCAAGCCTATATAAACTTCATACCTTTACGATACTTTCCTAAAAAATATTTTTATTTACCAGTTTCTTTCTCTCCTCTGTGTTTAGATCCTCAGAACACATGATACCATTGAATTGGAACTTGGCTCAGTAGGATCCTTCTTAAGAATGAATTTTTTAGTATTTAAACTATTTAGGTTTTGAGCCCTGGTTGTCTTCATATCTTCAAAATTTGAAGTGAATGAAGTTTCACTAAATTCCTTTGAAAAAGAAATATTGAAATAAGAGAATCCTTAGGAAGCAGCATGAAGAATATTCTTTATGAAACAAAGAGCCTCACTTTGTTTTTGGGCTTGGCTTCACAGACTTCACGGCCCTGGAATGTCTTTGTGAGGCCAACAAATATATCTGTTTGATACATTTCTGTTCTGAGTGTGGTGGGAAACCAACTCTGCTTGGATTGTGCCCATTACCCAAGGAAGCTCTTTAAGGACTGTTTATTTTACCAACACTGGCCACAATTTTACTCTTTTGCATCAGATGACAGCTGTTCATGTAGAATTTACCTTCTTTACTTTTTTCTTACGGTGTTACCATGTATTTAATTGAAATTACCAAAAGGTAATTAGCAGGAGTCATGTACAGTACTTAATTCCTTTTAGAGTGTGTTTATTGTAAATTGAATATTGACCAAAATTAATACAAGATCTTTTTAACTGAGATGATTTAATGCACAATGCACAGATTGAAGTACAGATAATTCCATTTAGGCATCACAAAAAGCTGTTTTACTGTGACAGCAGTAAAAATTAAATGTAACTCCAGCTGCTTTTCCCAGAAGAAGAGAAGTGGTACCTTCTTCTGGTTGTGGTGATCAACCAGAGCCAAGTGTGGGTAAAATCCTGCCTTGTCTTTCTATCTTTCATCATAATCCTTGAAGTTTATTCTTTAATCCCCTCAAATGAGGCTACTTCCAAATTTCTGGAACAAAAAAAATTGATCTGGAGATGCCTCAGTGGTAGGTGGAGGTGTAACACCTTTTGATGCTGACGAAGACCCTCGTGTGGTTGCTGATTTTGCAGAAAACCCCTCAGGGCCACCCGTGCTCAACACCTGGGCACAGCAACAGGGGTCAGGGTTCCCACTGGAGGGGCTTTTCATGGTGCAAAGGCTCGGGCCACAGCCCTTTAATTCGTCCCACCAACACAGTCTTCAAGCTAATGTTTGAAACAAACCTGTTCTTTAAAGTTCTTCTCAAGACCCCGTTGTGAGAGGGAATCTCTGAAATGGGTTTGTAACCACCCCAGGCAGGAGCTGCTGCTGGGGCCTGTGGGGTCTGTCACAGGCTAGTTAACATTTTTGAAAAATTAAGGAAAAGGTTGCACCACAAGACAAACCAGGAATTTCTCTAAAGACAATGTCAGGTTGTTCCTTGGAGCTTTCTAAAATCATCCCTCAAAACTCTTTAATTTCAGTCACTCACTGCACTAAAAAGGATCAGATGTTCCCTGCCCTCAGTTTTGTCTGACCTTAGTACCTGCTTGTAAGTCATAAATTAAATAATTTTGGAGTAAGAAGTTCTTCTTCCAACATAACTTAATTTTGAATGAAATTGACATAAATCTCATTAAGTGAGATTTAGCTGGGACAGCACTGTAGATGGCTGTAAGTGCACTCTCTTCCTTTAAATTCTGGGAAGGTTTTAACAATTCAGCTTGCCCCATTTCTTAAAAAGAACTTTATCCTAGGGGTTTATTTCCCCCTTTGCTACCAGGCAGTAAAAAGAGTGCAGCTGTACTTATATTTACTCCACCTCTCCTGCAGTGTTAGCTAGCAATACTGTAATTACAGTATTAATTACTTTTGTTTTTCTCCCTGCTGAATGAAATTAATAATTTCTGTTCATGATGTAGGTATTTTTTCTGTAGTATCTGTGATCCTTGGCATTTCTTTGTAAGAGAAGCAAGTGATGTCCCACCCTTAATGTTTCCTTTCCTGCTGCTGAGGGAAGAGGAAGGAGTTGACAGTTTGCACACAAGGTCTCCTCAGTCCCCAGAGAAGTTATATCCTGCTTGGTCTGGAGTTCTTTTCCCCATCCAAGTACAGACTGCTGATTTCTATTAAGATATTCCTCACTGTTATTACTACACCAAAGAAACTGTTATTTATTTAAATATACAATGGGTGTGCAAGATTGTAGGAAACTGTTAGGAACTATTAAGTAACAAGGTGATTTTTCAGAGAAGCTTCATTTGCTGTTTTTGAAAATATGTCAGGAAAGGCTTTAGTTTTATTTTGATGATAGTTTACCCCCTTCGTATTTATTTAATTATGTAAATTTTGGATAGTCTTTGCTATAAAGCTGAAAAAGTTGTTACTGTTCAGTACCAGTACCTCAAAGTGTTGGATTTAGCTTCAAAACAGCCTTGTGCAATGCCTGTATTAGCTGAAAATATTAAAATTTCTGTTTCGGTGGTATTATTTAAAGACTTAACTGCAGCAGTGAAGCACAACTTGACTCAGTTTGTCAGAACTGAGATGTCTTACTTCTGGAAGCTCAGTTCAGAAGGTTTTTGCTGTATCATGTGGCTCTGAAACAGTAATTTAGTGCTACATAATGTTGAGCTTATGCCTTATAAAGGAGTCAAAGTGGTGCACAGCAGGTTGGTTTCTCTATGAGAAAAAGTACAAGGACAAAATAAACCTCATTTTAAATAAGGGTTAAAATATTTTCTGAGCTCTGATGAAATTATTGTTCAGTGTTTTCCCTCTTCTGAAGCAAAAACGGTGCACTCAGAAATTCCGAACTCCGAAACTGCCAGCTCTGGAGTTCAGAATATACAATGGGAACGAAAAAATTCTATCTTTAGGCTTGGTGTGGGAGGCATTCTTTGAATATTCGTATCTTAATTTCAAAGATGTTGCATACCATCAAGATAAACAGATTTCTGTGCCCAGCACTTAGGGGATCTCCAGGTGAAAGGAAACTTGCTCTTCATAGGGATATTAAGTGACAGTGTCAGTATGATACACCAAAAATTAAAAATCTTACTGAATTAAAAATGGATATGAAGCTGTTCTGATTTTTTTTTTATTTTAGCCTACTGGAGCAGTTCTCTGAACAAAAAGCACTACAGGGAGTGTGACCTGAATGATAATATAAGGGTGTGAGAGTAGTTATTGCTTCATTATTTGGAAGTCCTTTCTTTCTGGGAAGGGAAAAAACCACTAGAATAAAGTTTTCTTGTTGTCTTTGTCCTCACCTTTTAGAATACTTACATTTTATCTGTATCTAAGGATGCAGAGTTTGTGTTTTGGGCTGGGGCTGGCAGGCTCAGAGCATTACCTGCAGGCCAGATAAAGGGCTGTGCCCAGGGGAATGGTGAAGTTTAAAAATTCCTGTGTTACATAAAACCCCCTATTTTTAATCTTGGGGTGATCTTTAGTCCCTTTTGCAGTGTTTGCAACATGTTATCAGGAAAAAAAACCCAAATAAATCAAACCAAAGCAGAGAAATTGAATGGTTTAAGGCCTTCGTTTCTAAGTGTAATGTTCATTAAATTCTAAATGAAGGAAAAAGTTGTTGTTGAGTAGTAAGGCAACAATTGGGGGGGTTCTGTGAAGGTTAGATTTTGTTCTTGCTTAGCTGCAAGTGATAAGAAAAATTGTGGGTAAACGTTCTGTGAGTTTACAGTTTGGCCTGGTCTTAGGACAATGTGCTGGTATCAGGAGCCACAGATGCAGACGGGCTGTGCTGGGAGAAGCTGGGAACTGTTGCGTGTTTGGCAGGTGATTAATGACAGGCTCTGTGAGGAGTGAGAAAAACATGCTCAAACAGATATTTTTGCTCAAATTTAGAGTATGTAGCATTTTGAATGTGACAAACAATTTTAAAAAAACCCAATCTCTTATTTTTAGGGGAAATTTTGATTCATTTAGTGTTAATTCCTTGCAGACTTATCCTGCTTTTCTGTGGAATTAACACAAGCTGAAATTTAACCCTTCACTACCATTTAGTTTAGGGGAGGAAGGAACGTGGAAGGTTTTGTGCATGTGTGTACTTTTTATTTTGCTGGGAATGATGTATTGTTTTTGTCCAAGAATTGTGTTGTGCAGTTCTCCAGCTTAGGTAGGGTCCCCATGACAAAACCTGGCCAGTGATGCTGGCCTCTGCCCAGCTCATCCTCCTGCTTCCTGGAGAATTCCTCTTGAATAATTTAAACTTGTTTTGTTGTTCACAACACTCCATAGGTATGTTCAGAACCATGGCCGAAGGCTGCTAGTTCTGGCTGGAAATAATAGCTGTGCTTCTTAAATGGGTAAACAAATTAAAAAGAAATATTTGGGTTCTTTTCCTTTTTTTTCTCCTATCTTTTTGCCTTTTAGCTGTTGTACATAGGCATCACTAACATAGTGTTTATCTGCAGTGAAGAGCAAAGGAATTTTATCCACACAGGTGAAATCGCAAATTCCTGTTGCTTCTAAACATGGTTCTGTGTGGTTTCTCTTTAAAAACAGGATCTTGTAATTAATTAAATGCTGAGATTCCACATGCCCTGTGTCGGGGTGGCTTCTTGATACATCTCGATTTGCTTGCAACTCAAAAATCTGAGTGTCTCAGCTCTTGGTGGAAAGTGAACATCCAGCATCAGACAGACTCTGAAATGTCTCAGTGTGATTATGAAATGGTCCCATTTTATCATATAAGCACAATAAAACAACAGAGGTATTGTAATACTAGGAAGAGGATGTGTGAAGGTAAAATTATGTCAGTTACACTTTTAGCTATTTTGTTTTCTACACCTTGAGGTCTTGTCTGAAATTAAAACTCTCTGATTAGCACGTAAAATAGTTCTGAGCCATAGTTTAGATACAGAAGGTATTACAGTGTACAGAAGCTGGAGAAACTGACTGGAAATCCCTCTGTTCTCATTAGTTTTATCTTTTTGGATGAGGACTATGATGCCTGTGGCAGAGACAGGGTACCAGCAGGGACGTTTTTATTCCCCATTCATTTTTGCCAGTAAGAGTTAATTAAAAAATGTGGTTTGTTTTTCCAGACTCCCATTAAGTCTTAGCAACTAAAGTAAATCAAAAGAGGTAAAAAGGAGTGGTGGATCGAAGAATTGAGAGGAGCCTAAAGAAGGCAACAAAACAAAATACTTGTTGAATAGAAAAGAAAAGGGAGCAAGAACAGAATAAGCCAAAGCAAAAAAGTAGATTTTCCAAGTGCTGCAGCAGTCACTGTTGGTCATGCTTGGGTGGTCAAAAAAGCCCAGTTCATGCTGAATAGCTCTAAACTCACTTATTTTGTTTGTCTGGTGCTCCTTTGCTGGGAAGGTTTGCTCCTGTGAAGATTGAAAACAAGTGCAAAACTTCACTCCTCTGTATTTTTCTTTTAACCTCAGATGGTCCTCCTTACTTACATTTTTGCAGAGTTGCTCCTACAATTACTTACTGTAACTTGATTTAAAAAAACACAAGATGCCAAGAATGAATTGAGGTAACTACAGTCAAAAGTACCTAATACAGAAGAACTACATGGAAAACTTGATGATTTTGACACAAGTCTTAATATAAACACAAAAATATTTACGTTCTGATCACTGAAAAAGCTACACCATCTTTAAAATAGTGCTGAGTGTTGATAACACAGCAGGGTCAGTCACTAAGCTTCTGTGAATCTGGCGTTGGGTATTTTGTTTATTTTTCGGGCTTTGGGTATTTTCTAGATTGGGAAATCTCTCAGTCTAAAGAACAACCAAAATAAACCAAATAATAAAAGCCCAGATTTGGGCTTTTATGAAACAGCCTCTTAAATTCAGAACAATAAAGCAAAATGAATACAGTAAACACATGGAAAACACTCCCTTACAAGGAGCTGCTTTATCTCCTGACATGTTCTCCCAGAGGAAGTGATGAAATCGTGGCTGATTTGGGGTGATTTGAGCACAGGATGGAGGAGACACAGGCAGTGAGGTGGTGCCTCAGGGCGGCTGACCTGGTATTCCTGGTCCATCCAGAGATGGAATTCAGCTTTAATCCGAAACTGTTCAGTCCCTGGTTGCTCACGTAGGGCCATTCTTTATATTAATGTGCTTCTCCTTTATTCAGGAAGTGTCTAATGGTGTTGGGGGGAGGGGAAACTCATTAGCTTCCTTCCTGAGTAATATAATTTTTATTTCCTGTTGTAGCAGCAGCCTCAGCCAAAAGCAACAGCCTAAAAAGTGTATGGGGGAGGGTTGCCTGTGCAAAACGTTCCCATCTCTGGAGTGAAGTGCTGGTTACAAGGATTCTGAGACCTGTGGACAGTTTTAAGATGCCCTTTGCAGTCAGATTTTGAACTTTCTGCCCTTTCTTTTTAATTAAGAGGATGGAGGTGACTAAGAACTGCTGGGAACATTTGCATTTACCTTCCCCATCCTCCTGTCCTCCTGAGACTCCCAAAGGACACCCCAAAAGCCTTCTCCCAGCTCCAGGCATTGGTGTGAGTGGATTGGGTCAGAGCCTGGCCAGGTTTGGGGTTTTGGGGCTGCCCCAAATCTCCCTGGAGGTACCACACATCTTTCTCTTCATGTCCCAGCCATTGCACAGCTTAAACTGGGAAACACCGAGCAGCCTTTCCTTGCCTCCTGTAATTTTGTCTTGGCACTGCATTGCAGCAAAAACTCCTTTTATTTCATTTTAAAATCTTGTTTCCTGCTCCAAAATAACCAATACACTCAAAACTTGAGTGCTTGAGGAACACCACAGGGATGGGCGTTGGTAGAGTTGAGGGTTGTTGAGGATGAGAAGGATTTAAAAAATTACACTGAGAAAAGCAGTAAGACACTGTTTGGGTTTTTCCTTTTACAATGCTTTATCAAGTGAGCCTTCGTCATTGTCATGCTAAAAATGCACACAGCGTCCTGGGCATAAAGAAGGATTTTAAAGTAGTTGAAAAACCTGTACAAGTTCATTCCTGTGGCTGATAACAGTTTGTGATAGTGTTACCTTAGCCTGAGAAGTAAAACATTCTTTCCAAGCTTCATATTGTATATATATTTAAACTCATATATTTGTCACCTTTTCACACATTGTACTGTGTTTTAGGGTGGTTTTCAGTCTGAAAATTAGAAGTTGTTTCACGCAGCCTGCTCTAGCTAGATTTTCACCCATCTGAAGTAGTTGTGCTAAACGTGAATTTTGCTATGTATACAATTGCACAAAGTATGCTGCAAACACAAGTTCATACAGGAATAGCACCAAACTGGGGCCACCAGGCCACAAGGGAAAAAAATAACCCCTTGATTGTCCTTCTATACAAACTTTGCACCATTCTCTTGGATTTTCAGGCTGAAGTGGTAACATTTTAATTATGCAGCAGATGAAATACACCTCGGTAGAAATGAAATAGCCCAGGCATTTTAAAGAGGTACCAAGCTGAGTGCACAGAAAGTAAGAACAGCCTCTGATGTGTATGATCTTGATTAGTAAAATATCCATGCAAATGGTCATCACAAGGAATGAGAAAAAAATGGTGTTTCCTGGAAAACAGATCCTGGAAAGTCCCTTCCGTGAAGCGGTACTTGCAGGGAAAATCAAAAGTGTTTTCTGTTCATTTCACATGAAGCTGGAGGCACAAGGGACATCAAGCACACAGGTGAGCAGCTCTCAAGTAATTGCAGGAAAGAAACTTCACCATCCTAGGAATCTGCAGTCCCTTTCCATCAGCATTTGCTCTGTGCAGGCTGTTAGGGTAGATGAGGCAGTTAAATGAAGTACTACAATTATCCACTGTTACCTGACACTTAATTTTTGTCAGCTTTTTAGGAAGCATAAATATCCCTCCCCTGTGACCCTCTGCCTGCAGAAACCTGCTTATTTCTGTGTGATGGGCTGCAGGCCCCAGAGAGTGAAAAGGCTGGAGTTGTTTGCAGGGATTGGAAGGCTTAGAACAGAAAGTGAAGAAGAGCAGTAGTGGAATGGGAGAGCTTCAGAGTTCTGTGCCTTGGCTGCCATTTAGAGCAGTCCCAATAAAAGCCACATTTTCCTCCTCTGGAAAATGCTTCTGTCATAGTTTAGTATGGGGAGAATGCTTTAAATTGACTTCAGTTCACATTTTCTCTTGTTTCCAGCCTGTACATTACATACTTCTCATTGTGCTGTGTTTTAACCTGAGCTTAAACTTAATTCCAAAGACACTGTGGGCCAGGGGCTATTCCAGTGGCACATGGGTGACTGCTACTCTCCTGTAGATAATTTTTTTAAATAACAGAGTTAAACTGGATCTGTCTGTACTTTCCCTTCTATAAGCCTTTCTGCGTTAGCTGAGGAGGAAGACAGTTTTTTATATATAGTGAAATATGGATTATTGCAACAACTAAGAGCTCACATTAATCTCTGGTGTTTTAGGCCATCTTGGACACAGAGCTGAGGTGAAGGTGACCCTGACAAGTCTGCATTCACAGACTCAGTCAGGGACCTTGGGAAAACAGGCTTGCTTTTGTTTTGGATCAGTGTAGTGTGACCTGATTTATTTATATAAACAAGGAGATTATACCTGCTTTACTTTAACGTTTCTTCCCTGCAAAGTGTGCATTTTTAATGAAGATACTTATACACATAATTCTCATTTAAACCCAGTCTGTTTCTATATGCAGTCTGTGCATATATAAAACCATATATGAAGGCAATTTTTCATACCATATTCCTGGGTTAGCTGATTTTTTTCCTTTTTTTTTTTTAATGAAGTGCAATGAAGAATTACATGGTGAAGCAGAAGTTTCAGCAGTCATTCTTGCATCAGCTGAGTTTTGAATCTTGTTCCCTGTATAACATAATGTATTTAAAAATACACTGTCACTGTTGCTGTTTTCTGTGTGGGTGACCCAGTAGTCAGTGGACCAGCCAGGTGGAATAGCTGTGCATGGATCACCATCCCTTCAGTGTCTGTGTGAGCGCCACCTAAAAACTCAAATAATAATACAATAAACAGAAGAATAAAGTTTTAAATGTGTGCTTAAGAGCTGTAGGAGGTAGTTAACCCTGAAAGATTCAAGCTTTCATTATCACTGCTGTGGATTTTCACACCACAGGGTGTAAAATAATTGGTTCCCTGAGGAGGAGCTACCTGAGACAGATTCACCTGCTCTGCTGTGTGACTTAGGGACCAGCGAGTTTGGTCATGTTTGGAGCCAGGGTTTTTTCCTGGCAGGGCTGTTTCTCCTTGCCCCAACCCTCACCAGCCCTGGGCACTCATGGGCTTGGTTTTCTTGGGTCAAATTCCCAAAGAAAGGGAATTAAGGTGTTTTTTTACAGAAGGACCTCCAAAAAACAGGTCCTTGGAGGACTGATCCCTGCTCTGCCTCTGCTGGCTGTGGAGGTTGGATGGATGGATGGATGGATAGATGGATGGATGGATGGATGGATGGATGGATGGATGGATGGATGGATGGATGGATGGATGGATGGATGGATGGAAATTCCTTGCATTCTGGTACCCCCTGGGGCAGGCTGGGGAGCTTCTGTTGCTCATTGACTACTCCCTATAATTCCTTTATAGCAAATAATCACCAGCATGAAAATGTGAGGTCTCCATAAGCACACTGCCTAATTCTGGTTTAGCACTTAGAGGTGTTAACTCTCTGCTCAACAAGTTACATTTATCCAAAGATAGATATTCAGGCAACATGAGAAAAATGAGATACTTTAGAGGCTAGTTTTCCATGAGTTTTAAATTTATCCAATTTTTCTTCAAATGAACACGTACTTGTTAGGGAATTAAGTGTTTATTCATCAGCACCTGCACACACAAGAAATACCACTAGTTTTAAAGCAATGAAATTCAGTCTAGGGACTCTAAAGTGTGTATTGTGTTACGTGTTATGTACCACTCCATTGATGATGGAGCTAATGTCCAAGTAAAACCCCCAAATGGATGCTTCAATAAGTTTTGTCTATGAAAATAGGCTGCCAGAATTACAGTGTTGTGAAGTCACATTTTTCACATTTTAGGACAGAGGAATAACTTACAGAGCACAGACTTGGAAAGCAGAGATGTATCCTGTATGGTTGGTATCTTAGTAAATGGTTATTAAAGAGGAATCTCATGACATGAAGGTCTAGACAAGAACACCCAAATGAACAATTTTTCAGGCTCTGGAGAAGCAGAAAAGCATTTTCATCATGAGGTAAATTCTGTAGTTCAGGTCTCTCTCAAGTAAAATTTAGCTCTTTGTGCATATGACTTTTCCAGTCAGCTACACATGGATACAAAAATCCATTTTGAATTGTGAGGGAATTACTGAGGAGTTTTTGCTGTATTTTCCTTTCTGAAGTTGTGCATATATTGCCAGCATTGCTGAATCACTCTCAGGTGACCTGAGGATAACCCCAAAGCAGGCTACTTTGCATTTCATAATCAAATTTTAGTCTTTCAGCTCACAGCATATTTGTTCATTTGTTTCATAACTTGGAAAGGACAGAGAGATACAGAAAAACTTTCATCTTAATGATCACTATATTCCTAAAATGGAAAAGCACTTGACTCGTGTGGAGTGCTGAGCCATAAGAACTGGGATACAATACTCTGGCAATCTTAAAATCTTTGGAAAATAAAGTAGGTTTAACAATTAGATTAATTAAATGATTAAAAGACACTGTTCCAACCACTTAATTGCTAGGGGAAGTCGGGGTATGAGATAGTCTTGTCATACTAGTCAAATTAGCACAATTGTACCAACCATGAATTATCTGTAGAGCATGGAAAAAAGTGGAAGAGTGTGTTGGGGAAGAAGGAGGAAAGGATGAGCAGTGATCAGCCCTCTTTGTGCAGTGTGATATGTCTTGAGCACAGGGAATATCTGGAATTTAAAAATCCAGCTGGAGACAGAACATGTGGGGGCTGAACCGTTCCCTGTGTCAGGAGGAGCATGTTGCTGGGGCAGGCAGGGGTCAAACCCATGGTCTGAAGTGGTCTTTGCTGTGATCCTGGAGGGAAACAGGAGGAGAGCAGTGTGTGGAACATGCGGAGGATTCTGCAGCTGCCGAGCAAAGCTGCCTCGGTCTCCAGGGAGTCTGGAGGAGGGGTGTAAGTGTCACTTCTGGAAAAGAAGTCATTTTATTGAAATATCACTGCAATTCGGCTCTAGGCTTCAACAGCAGCTGCATTTTGTGTCCTCAAGTGCCTTTTGTTGTTGGCAGCGTGGTGATTCCCACTGGTGCTGATGGTGCTGCTACAGCTCAGGGGGGTCCTGGGCTGTGAGCCTTGCCCTGCACACAGACACACCTGACTGGGCAATACAAGTGTGGGAATTCACCTCAAATGAGTGTCCTCACCTTCACAGAAAATGGGCTGGAAGCATTGTCTGAAGTATCATTTCTGAATCTTCATGAAGAACTTCACTCAAAGAGTGGTTGCGCACTGGAATAGTCTGACCAGGGAGGTGTTGGAGTCACCGTCCCTGGGGGGGTTTAAAAAAAGACTGGATGTGCCACTCAGTGCTATGGTCTGGTTGATGAGGAGGTGTTGGGTCATAGCTTGAACTTGATAATATCAAAGGTCTTTTCCAACCTGGCTCCTTCTGTGATTCTGTGATTCTCTAACTGGGGAAAGCTGGCTATTCTACTTTTCAGTACAAGTCTGTTTCAGAAAAAAATAACCCAGAAGAATGGGCAGAAATTCAGAAGAATATCATAGGTTTATTTCCATATCTACAACACAAATTACTCTTGCACATTTGTCAGTGAACAGTCCGTTGATACCTATTCATAGTCCTGATTTTATTAACTTCCAGGCAATAACGAAGGTTTCTTTCAAATAACTTTTCTTTATAACCATAATTTTGAGAAAATCTTGTCTGGAAGTTATATTCTAAATAATCCAAGAAGCAGCAGCAGCTGAGAGGCAGAATGGAAATGCCGTCTTTTACCAGGAATTTGAAGTCTCCTTTTATTCACTGATAACAAAGCATCCCTCAAAATTAATTTATATTCCAACCCAGTATCCAGTTTTCAGCACTGTAATGTAATTTCTCTGTCTCAGCTAAGCAGGATGAAATCCCCAGACTGGGCACTGGGATGCAAACTGTGATCCCACTTCAAATATGGGGAAGTTTTGCTGGAGTGAGGTGGATCTGAGGGTAGAGTGATTTCTTGGGGAAGAATGATGGGTGCAGTCTCAATGGGCACCTTCTCCTTTGTGATCATCATCACCACCACCACCATCATCATCATCATCATCATCATTATCATCATCATCATCATCATCATCATCATCATCATCATCATCATCATCATCATCATCAATAGGTCTGCTCTTTCCTAACTGCTGGTGCAAACCTTTTTGTGTTTCCAAGAAACAGATAAAGTGTGATTTTTTTTTCATTTCAATTGATGGTATCTTTATTTTTCATTTTTCTTTATTACCCATAAATAAGATGGAATGAAGAGTCCAGATGAAACCATAGGGAGCTGGGATTGGAGGAAAATGGGGAAGTTGTAAGGAATGACGTTCCACAATTACACATCTCAGACTTGTGCTGTCATGTGAATGCCTTCCTCTTACACAACAGAAATTAAGCGGTTTAGACAAGCATATATCAATGGAGCTGCAGCAGGATTTAATTAGGTCTCCTGATCCAGATCTTTCAAATTACCTGCCTCTTTCAGGGTGCTGAATCCACCTTTTTTGGGCATGACCTCCCAATCTGTGTTGAGTAAACCAAAGCTGCTCAGTCTGGGGGTTTTGGCTTCTTGGTGTACAGCCAAGTGTTCAAAGGATTTCTAAAAGGCACAGAGACTTATTTAAAGTGTTGGGGGAGTTTTAAAAGTTTTATTTATTTTGTTGTTCAGAGTGATGAGTAGTTTTATGTTCCATCTTGGAGAATACAAGATTGCTAGTGGTTAATCATTGTAGTTCCTTTAATACTTCTTTCATTTGTGATGGGTACAAATAGGGAAGTTCTGTTACAGGAACCAGCTGATGTCTTAGAAACACTTGGTAAGTTACAAGTGTTTTGAAGTGAAAATTTGATATTTTTTATGGTACTGGCTGCAGTATGTCTGGCACTTCAAAGCTGTCAATGACCAGAAATTAAACATGTGCTAAACATGACTGGAAATAGTAATCATCCATTGCTTGTCTTTCAAGGAAAAAAAAAACAACCGACAACTACATTTCAATTCCTTACTTCCCATGATTTCCTGAGTTAATGTACCAGATATTTATCCCCTGTCCCCAGAAAACAAAAGGAGAAAAGAAAGAAAGAGAAAAAAAAAAGAAAGAAAGAAAAAAAAAGTAAACCAGCAATTGTTTCAATTTTGGCATTTTCTGCTTTTTCTTCTGACTGTGCTGCTCTCAGCAGCATTTCAAATGTGGTTGTGGTTTCCCTGCGTTGTCCTTCACATTCCACATTCACTGTTCAATTTTTTCCTTAACCCACTACCACTGTATATAAAAATATCCTGAGATGTTGATCCTTCCTGCTCCAGTTCAGTTGATTGTGTCTACACCATCCATGGCAGAATATTTTTGTCTGGAGATGGCATGCTTTGGTTGTGTGCATGAATATATGAAAACATTATATTCCTAAATGATAGGAGTTGATTTACGGCTGACGTGGAAGAGAGTGAGGTAATGAGGGAATTGGGTGTTCGGCACTTTTATTTGTAGGATCCAACTTCTCCCCTCCATCTTCCAGTAGATTACATCATTTGCCATCAGTGAGACTTCTTAAAAACAGAACTCTCTCCGGAGTGGACAAATATAGTAACATGTGGTGAACAGCTTACTTTGGATAAAAATAAGGAAGTCTTACTGTAAGCGAAATACCTAAATTGAATGTCTTGGTGAAAAAGCCAGGTGAGGATTTTTATAAAGTCAAGTCATTTCTTTGTAGCATTCTTTGGTTTCAAATTAAATTGTTTGTAAGCTTCCCTCATCAACCACTTCTTGGGATGGCCTCAAAAAATGAGCACTGCAGGTTTGTCTCTGGATTTTTGTACTTCAGATACTATACTAGTGGAATAGTGAAATGATTTTACTTTACATTTTATTTACTTTGTGGTTTGTTTATTATAAAATTCATCCTAAACCATAGCTAGTTTTATTAGTTATGATAGTAATCTATTTTCGCATTGCCAAGAGTAGCTTGGGTAGGGAAGGAATGACCATAGTAACTTTCACTCAAGTACGCAGTTTTAATTAATAATTGTAAATTATTATAAATTCATTAGTATAAAATCATTATTTTAGCTACCAAAGCAAATACAGATTTCCATTTTTAAGGAGTAAGCTACTGTAGAAAGAGTTTATACCATCTAAGTTTTCCGATTTCATCTTTTTATGAAAGCAGGGAAAGCAATTTGCAAATATTTAAAATGTCAAACTAATGGAAGTATAAATGATGAACAACTTGTAAGGCATGCAAAAGGAGGCCACGGTTTTGCTATGGGACTGTGGAAAAAGAATGAATAATTCATCAGGGTAGAATAAATAAGAATATTTCCATGCAGCAGTTGCAGGTTTTTTTATTGATCTACCTGGTAGAAGTTCTTAAAAGATTAATTATTTAGCATAAACTAGAAAATGTAATATGCCCAAAACACTGAAAATACTTTATTTCTGGCTGTGGGACTTCGTTGCCCATCAGGGAGGAAAATCCCAAACAAACAAGCAAACAGAAAAAAAACCCCAGTGCATTGTGTAATGAAGGGTAGAAATGGAGTTTTCTGTAACACCTGAGAGTGTTGCAGGATGCCTGTAACATCGAGTCCCTCCCTGCCAATTCCTGGTGATTCACCAGGGAAGGGGGCTGGGTTCCTCTGGTATCAGTGCCTGGGAAGATGCAGAAATAGGGGGAGGGAACCCCACCTCTATGAGACAATTATGAAAATGCTATTTTTAGGTATATTCCTTGCAAAGCCTTTTTAGGACAGTGAATGGTTTACAGTTATAACTTTAATCCTTTACTCTCTCCATTTTGGAATAATCATTAGTTCCCCATCTCCTTTCATTTTTTTACAAAGTTTGCTGGTTCATTTTTTAAAAGATAATTTTCAAAGTGGGAAAAAGCATGAATTGTCAGCAGCAGGGCACTGTATTCCGGTGGGAGCTCTTCATCCCAAGGGGCTGTTTCCTCCCCTGTGACCCCCTGGCAGGGGACACATCCAATGGCCAGTGGCAAATTCTGTGGCCAGTGAGGTGGCTCAGCCCAGGGCACTCAGGGGTGATGGTGCTCTAATAAAGGCCATCACTGCCCCTTTAATGGGCTGCTCCTCCTTGGCCAGCCCTGCAGTTCAGGCTCTTTGGGGCATTTGGAGATGCTCAGGCTTTTAACATCATTGATTTTCTCCATCAGTGGTGCTGCTGTTGTCATCCTTCATCCAGAAAACTTGTACCTGCAGAAGTGCATCCAACATGCTCCACTCAGACTGTGCCTGTCGTGGGTTTATTGCACACTGATGCTTAAGGAGCTCATTGTTTCTTTAAAAAAACCAAACAACAACAAAACTACAGCTTTTACTCCTGTTTTCCTTTGGAAATGGAGATGGTATTAAAATAATTATTTGACATGAGTGGCAGTGACTGGCAGAGCACCACCTTTTTTGGCCACAGCTGCCCAGGCTGTTCTGGCTGCTTTGTGATGGCCTGTCCCTGCATGATTTGTAGTTATGATTCCAAAGTGTTTGCTGCATCCAGCTCACCTGGCTGGCTTTCCTTGTCAGCTGCAATTCTACAGTGTTTCAGCGCTGATCCTTGCATAGATAATACCCTTTATTAGAGGATTTTCTGTGAATCAAAGCCTTGCACTTGTTTTGAGAGCCAGCACCTTTTGCAGACTTTATATTTCTGTGATACATTCCAGACTTTTCCAAAGAACATTGAGCTTGGATGCTAAATATGTTACTGCTAGTTGTACAGAACTTTAATTCTGAAACACAGCTTAAACCATTAAAGGAATGTGTGGTGATTAACTGAATGTTTCCTTTCTGCTTGGTTGAAAAAGGTCATCCCTCCTTTCATGCCAGTTTTCAGATCTTTCCTGCATTATTCTTTCCTTTCCTGGGTATTGTGCCAAACACCTGGAAATGCAATTTCCAGATCTGCATCTTTAAGGTATCGAGTCTGAGTGCACAATAAATAGAGTGATAATTTAATATCTGTATGTTCTGCAGGGCAGGCTTTGGCAGGTCATTAGTAACCTACCAGTGGCTCTGGGAGCATTCTGTGTGCTCCAGTACTTTCACACAAGATTTTGAGCATTTATAGATGATTCAGCCTCATACACTACAGAAACACATTGCAGGAAAGAAGAATGCTAGAAATTAAAACTAATTGAGGTTCCAACACATGACAACAGAAGCCATTTGGCTTCTCTTTTCTGTGACAATCTCCTGCGTATAAATTGCCAGGAGCAATATTCTTTACTCGCTTATTCCAGCTGAAGGATTTGCAAAGGTAACTAATTTCATCCTCTGATTCACTCCTTAGAAATCTCTTTTTTCTTTTCCGTTCCAAAAATGTAACCTGAATTCTTCTAATTTGTCATGGTGGTTATTTTTGGGGTTGGTAAAATCTTGAGCATTAGCAGCAGAATCATGAACATCCCTTCTTGTACTGTTTATAACAGAGCCCTCCCTGTTTGGAAGCTTGTTGTTGTTCTGGAAAAATATTACAGGCTGCTGAAATTATCTTTAAAGTGCTTAGAAACTGCTGATAAAATGCATAAATTACTTTCTTTATGCTCTGTGTATGTCCTTGTGCATGTGTGAGACTGTTCATATGCATGAGACAGGAAGTATGCAAGTTACATTCACATTGGTGCATGTAGAGACACTCAGATAAAACATTTTTTAAATTTAGTCAGGATTTGTGTAATTGGCCTGTGCAGTCTCTGGCACCCTTCCCCTCAGTGTACATGTGTTATTTCAGCAAATCGTGGTACTTTTACAGACAAAAGACTAAACAATTTTAATTTACCTTCAGATGAAATGGCAAAATGACATATCCAAGAATTACTTTCTGCGCTTTGGTCAGGTTTGGGGTTTTTTGGTGGGGGGGGTTTAATGCCTACCATGCAATGACAAAGGTTTATTCTCCCTTTGTTCTTTTCAGAGTGCTGCAGCAGCTCCCAGCCCAGTGCTAGGAAACATTCCCCCAGGAGATGGCATGCCAGTAGGTCCAGTACCACCGGGGTTTTTTCAGGTATTCAGAAAAAAAATTATGATTACAGGAATTTTAGGATAGAAAATCCTCTGTAATGGTGTTTGCAAATCTGTAGAAAAGGTCCTGTTCTGAACTATGTCTCACTGTGTGGTGCAATATTTGAGAGTTTATTTTTGAACGGAAGTGGACAGGTGGGAAGAAAGGGACCTGACTAATGAGTATTTAATTTATTAAATAGTACAGCACAGAACAAGAAATCATGCCAGGGTTTTAGCAGAAATCAAAAATGCTTGTGTACAATATTAAAATAATTTCTTATGACCCATGGAAATTTTAAAGTTAGAACATTGTTGGTTGTGTTCAGGTCTGTGCTAAAGCCACGGGCCAGATTCCCTTGCTTCTGTGGGAATTCAGCCTGGGCATTGCAGAATGTCCACTGAGCATCACCCTGCACCTTGAAGATCTCAATCCCAGTGCTTAAAAAAGTTAAGTCAGGGATTAAGATCATGTGCTGCTTTTGCTCAGTTTTTTCCTATGTGGAGCTAAACACCCATTTAGCACTTTGGGCAGTAGCAGCACAGGATATGATGGTGGAAGAAATGACATTTTAGTGCAAGCCCAGTGTGGGCTGCACTGTCCCCAGGCTGGGCTTACATCTCCTCCTCACCAAAGCTCAGTTGTTTTTCTCCACACTGGCAAACTGAGGCTTGATTTGTAATACATGAATGAAAAGATACTTGGAAGTGAAGTGGAAAACATCTGTCTGTTGCTAGTCAAAAAATTCTCGGGAGCTGGCAGGACTCATTAATTAATTTATTTCTGCATTTAGTGCTTTGAAAAGCTGGCTAGGTAGGCTCTTTTGCACGTAATTTTTGTCTTAATTTTTAGATTATATCAATATTTCACTTTTTTTTTTTTTTTTTTACTTCAACCTCCCACTTCAGTTGTGATGTCAGAGGAATTAAATTTTTTGTTATTGTTTATGATGACTACTAGGATGGGGAAGGGGCACAGATAGGACAAGTGTGTGAAGTACAGAGGAGAGAGTAACTATTTTAAAGATTTGCAGAAGGAGGATGTGGGAGTTTTGTTTTTAGAAGCATGAACAGACTTCTAGCCACTCCAGATCTTTGAAGATGTAACAAAGACAAGCTGATAGAAAGTTGAACGCGGGTAAAATCTCATTGTATGCCCGTATTTGTCTTGAGTCTGACTTCAAGCCACAACATCATCCTGCTCTTTTTGCGAGGCCTGAGAGTGAAAAGGAACATTTTTCAAGACATTATTAATTCATGCTGTAGTTGTGTGCTTAAGAATACATGTAAGTTTGGAAATCAGGTGTGGTAGTGGGTGTGTTGATGTGTTTGGGAGTTATCCCAGCAAGGGGAGCTAAGCCAAAATCCAGAGGGTTCCATCCCAGTGAGAGCCTGAGGTGCTTGAGGCTGTGAGTGCAGACAGCCCTGGTGCTACAGTGGGTGTTGTCAGGCAGCACTTGGTGCCAGGCTCTGAAACCTTCAGCAGAGGTCAGCTTCACCAAGGTCAACTTGCCCTAGGACAAGAAAATGTACCAGCAGACAGAGCCTGCCTATGTGAAACTTGAAAATGGAAGGGCATCATCTGCTGCTGTTGAAATGCAGGTGAAATCACAGGCCAGAAAGGGAAACTCATGGTGAAAACCTCCTCCATCCTTCATGGGTGCTGCTGTTCTGGTAGACCTTTACCTGGACAGGCTGTTTCTCCATCCTGTCCTTCAATTCCTCTGATCCCAGAGTAAAACAAACCACAGAGAACAGGTTCATATGTCTTGGTCTAAGAGCTGGCAACCCTCCTTCTTCTCCCCACAGCAGTTTGGAGCTGAGATATGCCCCTTACTCCTGGATTATGACAGCAAACAGTTCATTCTCAGAGTCAGACCACATGGGCAGAGCAGGAGAGAGGTGCTTGTGTCTATATTTAGTGCACTGAGACTTTGCTCCACAAAGGCCTCGTAACATTTTAATTCCTTTAGCCTGAAATTTATCTGGAAGGTCACCCTGGAATGATAAGGGCGCCTGTGTTGCTTTTAGGAGTTGTTTAGGTTGGGCTGAGCTGAAGCTGCTGACAGCCAGCACCTGCCAGCTCTGCTTGCAGAACTCAGGGGTCACAGATGATTTAAAGTAATTTCTTCCCTCCTGCTTTTGCACTCGTATTTTGGGTGGGCACTGAGCATGCACAGGGACATAAGCAAAGTGGGGTCATTGCTGCTGCAGTGGGTTCTTACCAGAGCAGAGGAATGTCACAGTCCAGGGGAGGAAATGTGCTGGGAATGAAGAAACACCAATAGGCTTTGCTTTTGGTTGGCACTGCTGACCTCTAACATGATTTTTGAGACATTTCTTTTTTATAGAAGAAAAGAAATCTTATTTTATTTTTAAAAGATAATGTAGACTGCTAGTATAGCATTTGGAGGTAGAGAAATACAGGAGAATTGTTTTTTCTCTGACAGTATGTGGTAAACTCTGTCTTTGTGAAATGAGGTTTTCTCATGCAGATAGACCATTAGCACTGATGTTAATTAGCAACCTGTGCCATTTCATGCAGAGGTTCTGAAGCCAGCAGCTGCATTTGTCTTGTATCTCTATGTAGCTGTACTTTGGGACTTCAGTTCAGGTGAGGGATGATGGTCTGCAGTGCTGACTGTCCAGAAAAATGGCACAGTGCAGGGAAGGTGATGGAGTTGTACACAGATATTGTCATCAAATAAATGATGTTTGGGGATTTTGTTTGTTTGTGGAGTTTGTTTTGTTTTGTTTTTAAGAGAAATTCTTTGCAGTGTCAAAAGTGAAATTTGAAATGTCTGTGTTTATGTGGAGTTAGGATGTGCCTCAATTTCCTCCACTGGTGTGTTTGTGTTGGAATGTAAGTTCATGGACACATACTTTTTGTCCTCATCTTCTCTCAGTCTGAGCAGCAGTGGGACTCTGGAAATAACTCAGTGTGATACAGAAACTAAATCTGCTCTGTTCATTAGCAGCAACACTCAAATGTGTGGGGCACAACAGCTCTGCCATATATATTTGGACTCTTTAACTCCAAATAGTATAACCCAAACAGCTGCTTTGGGCAACAGAAGTCATTAAACCATATTAGATTACATAGAGGTGAGATGATCTTATTTATATATGTATGGAATGCTCAACCAGCCTGAGCCTGGAAATACCTCATCCTTTTCCAGTTTTCCCATCTATAACATCCTGGACATGGAGCTAAGGTGTGAGGGTGGCACTTAGGTACTATGATAATAAAATAAAGTCATTTGGGACTTTTTCTGTGTTGTTTTTAGACATTTTTAATCCATATAATTTGTTCGCTTCTTCATATGGCCAGTCATGATATCAGCATGACCTGCTCTTTGTCCCTGGTTTTGGAGCCTGTCTGACTCTAACACAGTAACTGAACCACTGAAAGACTGAATAAGATCATAATAAATAATTACCTTTGGGTCTAATGTTCATGGATGTGTATATAAGGCAGCAGACACAGCTTTACACAAGGCTCTTACAAATGCATTTACAGTGAGTTAAATCTTCCACTTGTGATCAAAGAGGTTCAGGTCATAGAATTCAGAGACTTTCAGGTTTGCACAACCCGTCTTGCAGGTGCAACTGTTGCTCTTCAGGTACCGAGGACTATTTCCATGCCTCTCTTCACTGATATTTTAAGGCAACTAAACAATTTGGGAGATGTTACATTTGTGGTTTTGCAGACCGTTTGTTTTTTTGATCCTTGTGGGCAATATTGGTGTTAAATAAGCAAATGAGCAGAGGCCAGAGGGAAGTTTGGAAATGTGTGTTCTTTGAGGTGTTTGGAGTTTTTAAGCAGAATGTAAACTATTGATTTCACAGGATTTTATTTGCCTTTTAGTTAAATTTTCAGTTTCAGCACTCCTAAATGCAGAGTGTAAAACAAAGCGGCACAGAATTGTTTGGAAGGGACCTTAAAGTCTCTCTTGTTCCAGCCCCAGCTGTGAGCAGGGGCACCTTCCACTGGTTATCCAGGTTACTGACACCCAGCACTGCCCAGAGTCTGACCCTGGCTGCTGCTTTTGCACTGCAATTAGGAGAAACGCGTAAGTGTATATTTAATTAAACCCCTGTTGTCCTCAGCTCCTCTATTCCATGGCTGCCCAAAGGTTTGGCTGTGGGAGGAGCATGACTGGCTTTAGAGACACTCACTGAGAGATCCTGCTGGGAGTTGTAGGGGAGCAGGTTGTTTTACAATTGTCAGTTCACTTGTTTAATTTGGTAATTCTGTTAAAAGTCAAATTCTAACGCTTGTCTGTACCTTTTCACACATAAGTGAAGTGCCCTTTCTTTTAAACACATTACTTTTTTCAGCACATTTATTAAAATCTCTTCAAGTTCAGCTTACCACTAAACATTATTTCCATGGTGCCTGTGTTTTCTAAAGGGCTTTTCAAGTGGTTGGCTTCGTTCACCAACTTCAGATCACCAGATAAACTTGGAATGGCATGGGAGAGAAATGTTGACATCATGTTTGAAATACAAATGTTACATATTCCTCTTATATAAAGGGGAAGAAAAAAAACCAGCCCAAACCCAGCCCTGAAAAGTAATGTGAGCCTGCTTTGCCATCTAGTGGCATCTGCTCGTGCTCGTTTCATCTCAATCCATATTATTCTCAAGTATTATTTTTGGCCTTGTTTGCCTTAGTAGAGCTGACCTATTGCTTCAGGAGAGCATTATTACAGTGAGGCACATGAGCAAAAAGGACTTTATCTTCCTGCCTAACGTTACTATTTGAGATATAAATGTATATCTCAAGTAGTAATGCTATGCAAGAAAATAAATATATAGGTATATAAAAATATATATATATACACACATTTATATTGGTTATATATGAATACATAACAAATGTATATCTACCATATGTAAATAAATATAAATCTATCATTTAAGTAAGTGAGAATAATTAAAGTCAGCAAATTAAAAATTAGTAACCTGCATCTCCTGCATTTTGAGGAAAAAATGGTGAACTACTTACACATGAAAAGAAAATGGATTTGTAAGGTGCAGTGTAAGGCTGTAAAGTATGTCTGTAACATACTATTTTAGTTCATAGTTAATATTGACCATATTTACAGTAAAGTCATGGCATGACATATCGTTAAAAAATAAAGTTTGTATTGGAGACCCAATAAATGCAGCATTTGGTTAAAGCAGTTAAAGGAAGGAAGGCGAGGAGGAGGAATCCTCCAGCACCTCTTTAAAGCCATTTTGGAGTGAATTGTCCACTGGGGATTGTTATTTGTTACTCCTCAGGGAATGAGGAATCCCAGTCCCAGCTGTGGAATGGCACAGCTGGAGCCTGAGGTTGTGCTGTGGCTCATCCTGGTACAGAACCAGCACCTGTATCTCTGTCAGTCTAAAAACATTTTGTTTCTTTATAAACCCCTTTGAACTCTTTCAGCTCTCCCCTTAATGCTCACACAATCTCCTCGTTTTCCAGAGTGTTCTCCATATTTTTTCTCCCCCCTTCCAGCAGCCACACCTCATTATCTGTCCCAGGATCCATCACCATCCTCCTGTGTTCCCCATTTTTGCAGCATTAACTTTTCTGTAAGACTGAGATAGTTACAAACTGTAAGAGAATAGCAAAATTAGCTGGATTTGGCACATGTTCACACCCAGCCTCAATTCCAGTGCAGCAAGTGGGACAATTGCAGGTGAAGGAGTGAAAAGTTAAAGAAACTGAGCAGGGCAGATACAGGGTAGTGCCAGAAGCTTGAAAATCACCTGGATTGTGAAAACATGGTGATGGAAAAATGAAACGTCACCAGAGCTCCACATGCAGCTTGTGAGCAAAGACAGCAGCTTTGGCAGCCTTGAAAACTTTGAAAACAAGATTTTAAAGGGGATTTTTTTCCCTCTGATAATCCCTGTTGGTAGAAAGAACTTTTTTGTATTTTTGGAATCTCCATGGTTTGTCAATGCATCATCCCAGTAGAGCAGTTTGGGAATACTCAAATTCATAAAATTATATGTCTAATTCTGTGCAGAATTGGCATATGTGCATTTTTGTCCTCAGCAGTATCATATTGCATTTTTAAAGATTCTATTTTTAAAAATTATTTGACTTGTTGCACTATGTGAGAGGGCATTATCATCTAGAAAGATCTGTAAGTAATTTGTGGTTTTGTCCTGTTTGGGCTCCTTTCCCTAAATACCAGCAATAAAGTCAACTTCTAAAAAAAGTAAAGTTATCCAGGATCTACTGGCTTCAAGAATCCCACCCTGCAGTTGTGGCAGTGCTTTTACTGCTCATAATTGTTGGAACAGATTAAAACTGCTCAGCTTGAAGAGTTAATCAGCTGTTCCAAAGAATCAGCCGTGTATCATGATCAGGTTTATCAATCTGAGGAAAATGCTTTCAGTCATCTGTCTGGATGATGACTAAATTCTAAATATGTAGCAATTTTTATTTTTGAGGGGGTTTAAGGTGATACTTCTTGGATGTTTTGGTTCGTCATGTTGGAAATACTCAGTTTTCCCTTCTGTTTGCATTTAATAAAATTAATATAAAGACTATTTACCTGGTTTAAAATTCATATAAGTCATACTTCTTATAAAATTTGAACATCTTTCAGAAATTCCTTTAAGCATCATGTGCAGACCTTAGCAACATTCTCTCCCAGTTATGAAACCTTGAGCTTCAGATAATGATGTTCCCCACGAAGTGACACAGATGTAATAACAGTGCAATTCCTACAGATCATCTAAAAGCAGATCTGGCTTTCAGCATCTCAGACAAATATTTAGCTGGGGACCAAAGGTTTTGTTTGGGGCTTTTCAGGTTGTTTTTGTTTGTTTCTTTCTTCCTTTCTTTAAGCACAGAAATATTTCTTCATTTTTCTACACTAAACAAGTTGTGTGTTGCAGTGTCCTTCCTTATGGTCTTCCTTGGGACAGGGATAAAACATTAAATTTATTTTAAAAGTTGGTATTGCTGTAACATGGAATTCAGGATGAGGAAGGAGCTCTTCAGTTTAGGGGGAAAAATTGCCCTGTATTCTGAATTAAATCAGACCTCTTTCTGTTGCTATTTATAAGTTGTCAGTCTGCTCTTAGAAAATCATAAATACAGGAATTATTTTTTAGGGATCTCTTTCTGAATCACAGAGAAGAACTTGCTCATGGAAATGGGTTTGGTCATCAGGAAAGGCCAATGTAGAGAAATCCTCTCTCAGTGCTGAGAATAACACATTTTTATGTGAAATAACATAGTTAAAAACAGCTGGTTTGGTTTGCACTGGTAGACTGCAAGATGAGCAGTGCAAATTTCATCTTTGAAAACTTTAACAAAAAATCATTTCAGGTTTAGTCCTGGTTAAAACAAAAATGCGTTAATGAAGAGTGTCCTGAAACTTGGGTGACTTGTCACTGCCGAGGGAGATGCCACAAAAAAAAAATCACAGAGGAAACTAAAAAATGAAAAGCAATGAAATTAAAAATGAGCTGCAGGATAACTTGGATAAATTCAATTCACACATATTTAATGGTTCCCCGTGGTCCTCCTAGGAGGGCAAACCCCTTTTGGTTTGGGAATGAGAAATGTAGGTGTAAAACATCTCTAGAGCATTTCCTTAAACTCAGCAGTCTTAAAGAGATGTATTAAACTATTATTTACCCTTATAGAAAAACAAAATAAAAATGGCCAGCAGTCTTATTTTTATCATTTGGATACTAATACTGGTTATCATAACAGTGAGTGATGCCAAATCTTTTAGCCTGGAGTAGAGTTTGAAAACAAAAAAAGGCAAAGATGTATTGTATTTTACACAGAATGTGTAACTTGGCAACTGATTTTTAAACAGAGAGAAGAACAAAGATTTTTGGTTTGTTTCACGTGTGATCATTTAGAACTTTTAAATGGATAGAAGAAAAGGTCGGGTCATTTTCCAAATCTCCAGAGGAAATGTGACCTTGTCTCTTGCAGCTTGAACTGTTCTCCAGTACTTGCACCTGAAGTAGCAGCACAATTAATTTAAGATCACTCATAGTGTGTACAAATAAGGTCTGTGGTTCCATTTTCAGCTGCTAGGATAAGTGGGCTTTATGTTTATGCTGTAGGTGGCTGAGTTATAAAAATCAATTATTGCCATTTCGGTCCTTCTCCATGCTAAATGTGAGGCTGTGTCTCACTGTGTGATTTTTAATTTGTGATCAATATATTTACAGTCAGTTAAGTCTCAAAAGGAATTAAAATATTCTGTATTACTTCTCTGGGCTGTGGATTATTGTAAATTTTGCAAATTTGTGTGAGACAAAATGTGATTGATAAATGTAAAGGTATGAGGAAAAACAGGATAAAAATGTCAGTGCAAGAAACCTGTATGTAGAAGCAAGTAAGTTACACTCCCACCTTTTGGAAGGGAAGCAAATTGAAGAAACAGTAGATTCATTGAGTATGTTGTGTTTAGTAGAACACCACCCTCTGATTTCTTTATTTCACCTCTATTAGGTGGAAGTGAAAACGAACCCACATAATATTTTAGAATCTCCTGAACGGCTGAAAGAAAGAACTGAAAGAACTGCATGACTGGCAGAGAAAGATCTCAGTCTCTGTGCCTTTATGGCATCAGCTTCCTGGTGGATACTTTCTGTAAGATCACATTTTCTGGCACCAAAATGTGGGCAGTGAGGCTGTTGTGCTTCAAAATTGCTCTCTCGGAGACTTTCCAGCTGAGAAACCTATTTTCTGTTGTGTTGAGAACTAAGAAAAATAGGATTTTACAAGATTTTGATGTTGCACAGCACACACACCTTTCAGACCTGCATTAAACACACAGGTTATGAGATACCCTTTGCTCTCCCTGTACACAGCTGTATTATTCTTGAGCAGAGAGATAACAGAAAAGTGCTGCAACTTCTGGCAGCATTGTTCAAGTTCCTGAACTTGCTTTTCTTTAAAGTACTTTTACAATTCAACATAAAATGTTCCTGTATGAGCAGGAAGCTTAATAAATTTAACATTTCACATCTTGATTTTATTTTGTGTCATCTCTCTTATTTTAGTATTCTAATACTTTCCTCCTTTTAGGTTTTTGGGCTCTTTTTTTTAACCTTCACTGTAAGTTGGTAAATGCAAATATTCTGCAGTGACTCCACAAAAGGTTTTTTTCTTTTTCACCCAGTTTAAGAGAAGGTTGTTCTTCCATTACTCTCAGCTGCAGGATGGCAGCCTTCAGAATACTTTTTGTGGTGCCAATTTAGTGGATTTCTTACCTGTGGTAGGAATTACAATATATTGCTGTCAACAGATGTTGGTGATATCTCCATTTCAGCAGTGGCTTAGATCCGGCTTGCTTGCCTGTTACTTTGTTCTATTAATTCTGGGGTGTGTAGGGTGTTTTGTTTTGTTTTGTTTTGTTTTGTTTTGTTTGTGGTGGGGTTTTTTTGTTGTTGTTTGTTTGTTTGTTTGTTTTTTGTTTTTGTTTTGTTTTTTGTTTTTTGGGGGTTTTTTTGGTTGGTTTTTTTTGTGGGGGTTTTTTTGGGGTTTTTTTTTTGTTAGGGTTTTTTGGTGGGGTTTTTTTGGTTGGTTGGTTGGGTTTGGTTGAGATTTGTTTTCAGTTTGGGGTTTGTCTTTTTTTTTTTTTGTGTGTGGTTACTTCTTTATTTCTATCTTGCTTTTTAGTTTTAGTTTTGAGGGGTTTTGGAGGAGGTTTGATTTGGTTTGTGTGGGTGTTTTTTAATTGGGTTGGGTCTTTTACATTGCCTTTGGTTTGGTTTTGGTTTGTTTGTTATTATTGTTGGGATTTTTGGGGGTTTTTGTTTTGGAGTGTTTTTTTCTGCTTTTCCTAATACATTATGGTGTCTGCCAGTTCTTGAACTCCATTTGAGAAGTTGATTTTAGCCCCTCTGTCTTCTTCCTATCCCACAGCTAAAGATGCCTGCTGCATTATTGAGGATTTTTCGAGCTTAATTCCAAGACGAATAAGGAGTCTGTCTTTCTAACAATTCAGTGTGAGCGTCCATTTAAGATGCATTTAAAATGCTAAATTTTGAGTGACAGAAGGCTGAAGCAACAGGCAGAAATGTCCAAGTCTTCAGCATGCAAACATTTTATTTTCACCTTCAGAAACAAGATCTGAATGACCAGTTCAAGGTCTGTGGACACTGGTTTTAATTTAGTATTAGTATTCCAAGCCCAGTAAGTTCAGGGGTGTTTGTGGTGCAAGAGAAGGGGAGGAAGAAGTTGCCAAGAGGTCGAGGAGAGAGGGATGACTGTTGTAAGAAATGGAAGCCCACAGTGGTTACTCCCTAATGGACATTCCAGCAACTCCTAATTAAAAAAAACAAACAAAAAAAAAGAGTAGAAAGTTAAAGTGAAACTAGTTCAGAGACTAAATGTCAGGTGTTCTGGAAATGACAAGGGAAGTGGTGAATAAACATGTGGCACAAAGTTTCTGCTGCTTGAGTTTGTGTCTTCTAGAATCTGGTGCTCAATAATGATTGTGGGGACTTTAAAGCTACTCCCACTGTCATGAAAAGCTGAGAGTATTTAATATATTTTCATTAAAATGTTGGACATAATTTCTTTGTTGTCTTGCAACATCTTGGTGGAACCTTTTTGTGGACAAAAATTATATTGGTAGTGGAGAGGGAGAAGTTCAGTCACTGACACAAAAATAAGAATATGTAAGTTTGTAATGGTAAAATTTTTGTGGTAAACCAAACCACAGGAACTACTTGAAATCTGCTTGTCACTGCAGGTCCATCTGGACGTAAGGGGGATACATAGATACATGAATATTTACAGTACATAAGCCTTATAAGCTTGGAAAGGAGCAGGGGGTTTATTACTTTTTAAAATTACTATTACATAGTATTAGTATTAGTATTAGTATTAGTATTAGTATTAGTATTAGTATTAGTATTAGTATTAGTATTAGTATTAGTATTAGTATTAGTAGGCTGATTCTGCTCTGAAGGCATGGCTGAAATGAGAGACACTTCGAATTCCCCTTTTTTTGAGCTGCACAGCTGTAAACGAAGTTGAGTTTCGTTTGCTGGAGGAGACAAGTCAAACCCAGGGTCCTCACTGGAGTGGCTGCACTCAGTTGACCCTTGTAGAAATGGCTGAAATTCTAATTTCCTGACACTTCCACTGTTTCACGAGGACCTTGCCACATGCACAGCCCTTTCTCTTATCAGAGTTTCTCACCATCAGACAGCACAAAGGAGACTCCCTCTTCTAAAGCACATAGTTTCAAGCATCTTTTTATTAATCTATTCACAATTGTTATTGAACTTTCTTCTCCAGTTTGTAAACCTTCTGTACTTTAAATTGCTTTCTAGCACTACTTTGAGTGCATGTTTATGTAGGTTACATTATTTCAGCTTTCATCTGATTCCAGGATGTGAAAGGTTTCATTAATTTACTGATGTAAGATCATAGGAAAAATTCCAGTAGTAATTATTGGTAAAATAATTGCAGTTTCTCTGCTAGCTATTGCTAGTCTAGATCAGTCTTTTTGTCCCTGTGCTCAGACACAGCATAATTTTATCCCTCATTTTCTTCTGGAGCTCTAGGTACTCGTGCTTGCCAAAGCCATCCTCTTCATCTTCTGTTTAGTCAGATATTTGTGCTTTTTTCTTGTAGATTTGTCGCTCATCTTTTCAGATTTCTAGGCTATTGCCATATTTTGGAGCGGATGAGGAGAGAAGTTAAATGTTTTTGCTGCCAGTACCAGTACCACTCGATTATCTGGGATCCTGGCTTTGTCTGTGGGCTGTGAGGTAGCTCAGGAGTAGCCAAGAGCCACCAGGTGCCACAAGGTGTGGATGGGGTGCCAAATTTGGGTATAAATTGAGGTGTGAGAGAGGAGATCCAGTGCATGAGCAGGAGGGCAGGAGTGCAGCACTGAATTGACATGGTGACTGAAACCAGCAAAATTTTAATTATTTGCATCATGAACTGTGTCCCCACAGGTTAAATTTTGTGTTGCTTTTTAGTGTATTATGAAAAAGTGAAGGAAAAGTATTTGTGAATTATTTTGATCTTCCTTACCTCTGAACTCTCCCAGCAACACTTTTGTTTTCTATTCCAAGGTTCCCATCTGCCCCTTCTCCAGTGGAAAATACAGATGTGTGATTATTTATTCTTAACTATTAATGCATTAAGTTTTCTATATTCTGCACTTACAAGTGCTGAAACAAATTGTTAAATAATTTATCCTGATAGATGGATTGGCTGCAAATCTCTGAATTTATGTAATACTGCTAAACATTGTGGAACAATATCCAGAGCTCTTCTGGGAGTGTTCAGGCTGGATGGGTGTGAGTATGGCAGTGACACAGGGTGGCATTTACAGGATGAGTGGGATTATTCATCAGGAATGTTTCTTTTTCTCCCTGCAGCCTTTCATGTCCCCGCGGTACCCTGGAGGTCCAAGGCCACCTCTCAGAATACCCAACCAGGTAAGGCTTGATCCCTGATGCTCTGCTGGCCCAGGGTGAGGGTTCCATCCCTGTGTTACTCAGTTCTGTGTCAAATACATCAGTCCCTGCCCATCTCTGTTGGACATACAAATTATATTTATTTCACAATAAGTATGGAGACTATTGGTGAGAAACAGGTCTCATGAAATACTCTGTGGCTCCTATAGACACTCTGACGACTTTCTAAAAGCTCTGAATTCCCAATTTTGTCTCGTCTTGATCAAAGGATGTGCAATGCCAGCAAGACGAGTATGAGTAATGAGCTACTGTTCATCAGCAGAGAACTTTCTGGCCCATCTGTGAGAATAAGGTTCTGGAAGTAGAGAACATTTGTGTTTTCAAGTTCTCCATAGAGATAGAGGAGGAGAAAGAGTTGTCAGCAGATGAAAAGTTAAAGACAAGCAGACAGAAAAACATCAATGGAGTTCTGAGATGAAAACTAGGTCATTTACAATACTGGGAAAGATAGAAAGGATAAATGGAATAGTAGGTAGTTTGGTTCAGCTTTGGCTTCCAGGACTGCCTTTCTATTGTTACACTATACTCTAGCCTCATTTCTGGCTATGTTTTGTATTTGTGTAACACATTTTCAACAAATTTGTCCTTACTTTTGACATGCTATCACTAGAAGGTATGAAATCTAAATTTCAGTGAGCTGGATGTATCAGGTGGCAAGACTTCTCCAGGTGTTGCTTTACCTGGTGATGTTTGGGATTAGGTATCTGTACCAGGGCTACTTTCTCACCAGGGCAGTAGGGGACTTAATTAACTTGGATGAAGTGATCGTCTGTGCAGTGCCATTAGTACTCCACTTAATATTTGATAACATTTTACTGCTGTTACTCAGTCCATTCCTGAGTTTTGTACTTCCCAATACTATTTTAGCCGGAGGTGTCTGTGCCCCTGAGCCAACTGTTTGTGTTTCACACCCTCTGAGCCTAAGCTCAGTGAATTCTGGCAGGTGGGATGTGGTGGCTGCAAGTACTGCCAACCTGCAGGTTTGGTTTCAGGAGTGTTTTGGTCTGCACACTGTGGTATTTCCAGTCCAGTGGGGAAGATAATCACATAATCCCAGTGAACTGCAGCTCTTGCTACATTCACATTATGCCAAGTTCACAAACTGCTGCTTTAGCAGCACTGACGTTACTAAAGGTATGGCATGGATGGGCAGGGTGTGAAAGCAATAAACTATTGAGGTGCAGCTTTAAGGCCCAAATTTTGATTTAGGTGGTAGCTTGGTCCTGGGACTGTGAAAAGGGTCCCTGCCCATGGCAGAGGGGTTGGAAGGAGATGGGCTTTAAGGTCCCTTCCAACCCAAACCATTCTGAGATTCTGCTTGCTCAGGATACATTTTTACTGAAAATGTGATGATGCTTTGAAATGCTAAATAGCACCTCATGGATCAGCTATAAAGATCCATTCATAAACGTGTTTTTCTACTTGACCCAGCTACAGGTAAAATCCTGTAAAAATGAGCTTTAAACCTAATTCGGTAAACCCAGAGGGCAGATTAATGTGGGGATTTAAAAGCACATTAACTCCTGACTCAGAGGAAACATCCAGGAATTAGGAATGAAAAGTATGTGTTGTGTCTTTAACATGAATTTCAAGGCATTCTGTGGTTTTATGCTGTGTTTTCTCTGCCTCAGGCCCTTGGAGGTGTCCCGGGGAGTCAGCCCCTCTTGCCCAGCGGGATGGACCCCACACGGCAGCAGGGTGAGTGTGGGACCTCTCCACAGTGCTGTCCTCACAAACTGGCACTTTTCTGCACATCCTTAGGCTTTTCTGCTAATTAGAAAGAGATAATTCATTAAAAGTAGCTGTAGAAGGTGCTTGTGTCTTGTGTAATTAAATCAATTGTGTATTGCATATATAAATATAATGTATTTTATATTTTATTTGCAGGTCATCCAAACATGGGTGGGCCAATGCAGAGGATGACTCCTCCAAGGGGAATGGTGCCATTAGGACCACAGGTATTTTTACAGATGGATTATCCTTAGTGACAGGCCAGTAGTCTATATTCTCTGTCTTTGTGTAGCTTCAAGACACCCAGGACTTGTTTTAATAGTCTCTTTTTAAAACAATCCTCCTGTTTCACAAAAAAAAAAACATTCTGAGTTACAGCTGTACAAAATAGAAATGAAAAATCTGTCATTTTCATTAATATTTGGAATTAAAGGACGAATCCCTTCACTTGCTTTCCTTAGAAAAGTGTATGTTGTAATCAAAGACTGACACTGGCAAGGGAGACCAGGAGTGGAGCAGGTGTTTTCTCCTCCTCCTCACTGATTATGCTGTTTAAGAGGAAAAGAATAAGATTCTCTAACTTCACCAAAAATACCTCTCCAAATTCTGTAAAGTTTCTCTTTCACCCACTGTTGATCTAAATTTTGGCACATGCAGCAGAGATTTTGGTGTGAGATGTCCACGTTTCCATTTGTCCCCATGTCCACCTCTAGCATCTCTGTGGCTCTGTCCCAGCAGAGCTCCAAATCGGGGGACAAACAGTCCTGGTGAACCCCTGGAACACAAATCCAGGAGGTTCCTCTGTGTTTTGTCAGCACTGCCAGTGAGCAGGATGTGGGTGGTGGTGTTCCTCACTGGTGCTGCCAGTGTTTTGTATCACAGTGTGCTTGTTGTGCCCACACTGTGCATTTTTGCTTCCCTGTTTGAGATAATCTCTCCGGTGGCTTCTTGTTTGAGTAACAACTAAATTCTAAATGACTGGATAGCTTTCCCTTCCAAGTCTGTTCACAACAGTCTACAGTTTTGAGTCTTCCTGCTAGTAACCAGTTGTGCAGTTCTTCACAACCTCTGCTGAGTAACCAACAAAACATTATTAAATATATTTGCTGGTTTTTTTAAGTGGCCCTGAAATGTATTTACCATTTTTGGAGGTAGAAAGAGAAGCTCTGCTGTGCTGCCATATGAGATTGAGCTGATCCTTTATACAGCATCATTAGTCACACAGCAGGCAAATCTCAAGCCACTTTTGATGAGGATAATTTTTCCATTTTTGCTGTCATTTAAAATCCAGTGTTTTTGTAAGCTTATTCTTTCTTGTGCTCAGCATCCTAATCTACACAAAATTTATGTCCACAACATTTAAGTTTCCAAATGATTCCATAATTGAATCACCAAATACCTGGGCCACCAGGCTCTGCAGAGAGCATCATTGCTCTGAAAGGACACCTGTATGGGTGGTCCTAGTGGCAGTGCTGTTATCTAGGGCAAAGGAGTACATCTGTTTAGGATTAGCAGTAATTACAGCAGTTGGAAGTTAGATTGTCAGGTGAGACAGATTGTTCTACTTCTATTCCACTGAATAAAAATAGATGTAATTTATTTTTTTGTGTAAGTAGTGCAGTCAAACTTTGGTCATGATATCAGGGCATAAACTCAGATTATATGGGCATTGGGAATTCAATTTATCATTGCTAGGACATTAATTACCATATGAAATACTCTTAATTTTGATTATCACAGACCTGGGATAGTGGAAGGTGTCCCTGCCCAGGGCAGAGGTGACACTGGATGGGCTTTAAGGTCCCATCGTGAGATTCTGTGATTTATTTGAATTGAATAATGGAAAGAGAAATGTAATGGTACATTAGGAAAGTTATATCATGTGGTTTAATTTTATACAAACACAATGAAATCTAATACCATTCAATATCTCAGACTCTTAGTAGGGTGTTATGATTCTGAATTGCCTTGGTTTAGAAGTTGAATTCATTATAAAACCTGACCCTTGCTGGCCATTAACTTGAGCTCAATATGTGTAAATAATATAATTCCCCCTGAAACCATGTTAACTATTGTTATCCAATTTCTGTTGTTTGTATTGTTTCTCCTTGGGGTTAATGATCCCATTTTTTAGTCAACAGTCAGGGAATCCTGCAAGCATGAATGGCATGGCCTGTCCTGGCAGCAGTTGCACAGGAATGTCATTAACCTGCTGTCCTTTCTTTCCCCCTCCTCTTTGGTTTTGTTTTTTTGTTTTGTGGTAGTCTGACCCTTGGTTGTCGTTGCAGAACTATGGAGGTGCCATGAGACCCCCTCTGAACGCTTTAGGTGGCCCGGGGATGCCTGGGATGAACATGTAAGCTCAACATAAATCCTACTGTACCTAGAAAATGCCATTATTGCATTGCAGAAGGAGCAATTGGGATAGATAAGGCAAGGAGAACATGCTTTGATAGCCAATTAATGCAATTTTGAGAAGCGAACCCACAGTCTTACAGGAGCCTTGGCTGTCCTAACAAGTCTGTAAAAATACTGTTTCCTTCACAGATCAAATACTGGGATTATTTCGTCAATATAATCACTGATACATCCTTGTATGCATTTTAAAAAATGACACTATTTCTATTTCTACTTACTAAATATCTTGTGAGGAATGGTTTTTCTCTGCAAAATAAATCAGTACTTAATTGTAGCAAAATAGCCTTTGTTTAGATCTATTTATAAGAAAAAGAAAGACACAATTGATTTGAAAGTCTTCCTTAACTACAGTTCTTATTTCCTTAACTTATTTCCTTTATTTCCAGTCTAAACAGATAGAGGAGCTTTACCGATATGAGAGTATTTTTGTCAGTGTTTCTGTGTATTTCTAGGGCTGGGAAATTGTCCAGTAAAAATGGATATCATCTGAGTTCAGATTTATATGTCCAGACATAGATTTAGCTGTTGGCAGGGTGTTGCGATTTGTATCCCTGAAGATGAATCCCCTTTTAAGTGTGTAGAAATACTTCAGCTGTAACATTAAGAAAGCAGTAAAGATTTCTATATGCTTTTCTCATTATATTATAGATATCTATTTTTACTCTAGTTTTTATAGAAAACATAAATAAGAAATTATAATTTTCCTTTCAAGTAGAAAGTTACCACCCTGAAGAAGTCAAAGAGGTACAGAAATAGATAATGAAATTTTTAAAATCCACCACACCTGTCATTGGTTTGGATTTCCAGACACACATTGAATTCTTGAAGCAAAGAAATTAAAATCTGAAGTTGTGTGTTGCTCTATCATAGACATCACATATGGGGATTTAAGACAATTCTAGGAGCCTTCCTGATGGTAGGTATTTATATTTTTCAATTAAATTGATGTGGAAAAATATTTAGATATTTGCAATTCAGTGTGAGTCAAGTATAAGCACTGTAGAGGTTTTCCTCAGCAGAAGACTGAATTATAAAAAAAAGGAAATTAACTTTACAGAAGTGAAATTGAGGGATAGATAAGATGCTTTGAAGCTGTTTAGTCACATAAATGAGAGTGTGCACAGGAAAAATAAGAGTTTCCTAGATGACAAAAATATTTCCTGGCCTATCAGAAAGAGAAAAGATGGATTGAAGTACTAATATTGCTGCTTTTTATAAACACATTTTATCAAAGGGTTGCTCTGAGCTGGGATTCTTTGAATTGTGTTTTCAGCACATGAGGGTATTTTCCTACTGTAAATTTACTGCTGTCTCTTAACTTGCAGTGAGGCCTCAGAATCAAGGCTGGCCTGGGGGCAGTGGCAGAGGATAACCCCAAATGTGCTCCCTGTGTTCTCCTCACTCTTTATTGCAGTGCAGGAAGCAGCAGTGTGGGTCAGCTGGGGAAATCACATTTCAACTGTACATAAGGATGTCCCTTCATACTTGAGTGTTTTCTTTACATGACAATTTTACAGTGTTCAGTTTTTCTTTTTCTTGAATTTTTGGCAGTGTCAAGTACAAAAATGTGTGCTCCACGGACACAGCTGCCGTTTAAGATCCAGCTTTTCCTCCTTAGAATGTGCGAAGGGAAGCTGCTTTGGTTAAGAGCAGACTATCTGCCAAATAAAATGTTACAGTTTTTCTGGATGAGAAACTGTTCTTTGTGGTCAGAAATGGTAGCCTGAGGGCTCATAAGGCAGCATTTCAGTCCATGCAATCCACAAATTCAGCACTGCTGGGTAATTCCTTGCTTTGTCATCAGTAGCACCATCAGATTTCTGTTGGACACAGTTGATGCCCAACCCAAGTTCTTCCACAGAATAACTTGATTTTAGCTCTAGGTTTTTAAGTTGGAACTTGACATAGCCATTTTTAGGAAGTTTTCATGTCTCTGCCAGTTTTTGGAACAGATTTCAGGGAGCAGTGTTACATTTCACTGGTGATTTTTAACACCCCATGTGACCTGCAGTGCTGTCTCAAGCACTAAGAATATCTCTGTCATGCCTCAGATTTATGAAAAAAAAGAAAAAGGTGTGATTTTGTCTTTTAATTTCAATTCACAAGCTTGAGTCTTGATGTTTCATTTTCTGATGTAATATGTTTGCCTCTTGGAAAACTAAAATTTCAGAATTTCATTTTTTCAAGCCAGGATTGACACTTACAGGACAAACTCAAAAAAACTGCAGCTAAAAAAACTGGTCATAACAACAGATACTTCGTGAAGTATTTTGGGATAGGTACTTGTATGGTTATGTTTTATGACCTTGTTGGTGCTTCCAAAATAAACATTTAGTAAAAGACAAAAGACCTGCTTGCATGGAATTGGAAAAAAAAATGCAGTTTGGGGATTTTGATGTGTGTTTTGTAAGCATTTGGCTCCACAAAATCTATGTGGCTTTCCAGCAGAATCTGCTGCAGTGATTTCTAAGTCTATACTGAAAGCTGTCCAATAAATCTGAAAATTCCAACAGCTTTTTAGATGAAAGGTGAGTTCCCATGTCTCAGTGTAAATTTCTGAGTTTCCATATTCCTGTGGCTTAACCCAGTTGTGTCTCTGAGTCAGTACATGTCACAGAAATGAGTGCAAGGGTTTGGGATGAGAACAGACTTTTAAGGGTTGTTACAAATATTCCTGATTTTTCTGAAAGAGATAATCCAATAAACCAATGGAAAATAAGAAAAAGATCAACAAAGGAAAAAAATCCCAGATAATATTTTACCATAAGATCATTAGCAGATGATAAATTTCAGATATTTGACCTGAGGAGGATTTCCTTGCTCAATCTTTCATTGAATGAAACAGAAAAGACCATACCAACATTCTTGATTTCCAGCATTCCAACAATAAAGGCAGTGGAAATAAATAAATTTTCTGTTGATTTTTTTTTTGAGAGACAGTTCCTTTGTAGTTTCATCAACAAAGTAATGAAAAATAAGATTCAATATTAAATCCCTCAGGCAATGTATGCACTTAACAGTTTTTATTTCTGCAAGACTTAGAAAACTTTCAGAACTCATTAATAAAGGTTGATTCTTTCTCTCTATTTAAGTCTCTCTCCCATGGCTGGTGAGCTGCAGTGGTGAATGTTGCTTTTCTACAGCTAATGAGGCCAAAATGCCATTGAAAATGTGAAAGTTTTGTCATTTGCTCTGCCTCTCCATTGTCAGGGCCTTCAAAAACTGATTCAGCCTTGTTTACAAATAAGCAGGAGCTCCTGATGCTCCCAGAAATAATTATGGGTTTGAGACATTGTAAACATGAAGATTTTACCCTGATGTGTCTTGAGTTCCCTCTGAATTGTTAAGAGATGAAGCCTCACCCCCAAACTATTTTTCTGGGTATAGCTGAGATTGAGAAACTTAAAATAACAGCAAAAGTTGTGAGAAAAGCCCTCTGAGGGTTTTTTGGGTTTAATACATGAAATTTATTATCCTGGCTGTTTTTATCAACATGATCACCATCAGCATGATCATCATCATCATCATCCTCATCACCATATAGGGATCATAGCAACATATTTTGTATGGCTTAATCTTTTATAAATTAGGTGTTCCCCAAACATTTATTAGCTAATTGCATAAGTTTTGCTCATAAAACCTGACTATACTGCAGTATTCTAGATCCATAGTAAATAACTGCATCCTCAGTACTTCAGGCATGTGCTTAATTATGTGAGCAAGATTACTGATTTTATGACTGAACATTTATTTATTTTATGACTTAAATTTATTTTCTGAGTAGTAAATAAATTAATCAACTCACCAAATGATTGAATAGCAGTGCAACAACAAAAATTCTGCTCTTGTATTTTAACTTGTTGTAGTTATGGTTTGTAAACACATTTTAGATTGAAAAAAGACATTTCTTTCCTCTGGAAACAGGTTATTCAGATTTTTTTTCCTCAGAGCTCTTCAGAGGATGGAGATGGTTCTGTGTCTCATCATTCTTCTTCTGTTTCAGGGGTCCTGGGGGTGGTAGACCTTGGCCAAACCCAACCAATGCCAATTCTGTAAGTAAATATTGCAAATATATTTAACATCATTTTTTATTTAGGGAAGTATCTTCATGCCAGGCCCAGCACTGCCGTAACATAAAGGGTGTCCTGGGATCCTACATGAACAGCAGTGTCCGGTACTTCTCCAGAAGACAGAAAATCTCCATTCTCATTCAGGATCATATATAATTAGTTTTAAAATGTCCATTTTTGGCACTTGCAGAGGGATAAGATGGGTCTGGCTTGCCCTGCTAAGCAGTTCTTGGTTTTCTCACTTTTGGCTTTTTAATTCTATTTGTGAAATTCTTCTTCAATTTTCTGTTGCATGTACTCAATTAAAACGAATATTTTTAAACTGATAGTTAAAGTTTTTACAATCTCTGAAATCAATTGACAGGTTCAATAATAGATTTACTTGTAACAATAATTTGGCTGACAAGTTGCCTGTAGAGAAATTTGAGTTTCTCAGTATAGTTGTTCCCAGAACAGCACTGGCCTGTGTTCCTTTGGAGAGAATAACAGCAAAGGTAGTAACAGAGAAGGAAAACAGATTATTTACAGGATTTCTCCAGGACACTGTCCTTAAAAAAAAAGGTAAATGAAAAGTGGAAGTAAATACCAGAATCTTCTAAGGTGAAAGATGTTGTAGGTTCTTTTCCTTTTTTGGTCAAGATTGTAATCAAAATTAGGTCTCTCTAAGGACATACCAAATCAGTTCATGCTTGGCTGACTCTGAAGTCCTGCTGACTGAAATGCGTGTCCTGCCTGAGTTCATAAACCTTATAAACTACATTGCCTTAATAATCTTATACCTTAACATTTTAATACTTCATTATTTTTAGAGTTGATATTTTAAAATTGCTGAAAAGAGGTATTTATTTTGACAGCAGAGGCATTTTCCCCCATGATTTTAGCTGTGTCTTTAGTTACTCTAATTGAATGAGCTCTCACCTGCAGCTGCCTGGAGCCCATCCCAGCGCAGAAGAAATCACTGTTTTTTCTGTTGATGTTACAGATACCTTATTCCTCAGCCTCGCCTGGGAACTACGTGGTGAGTGCCTTTGTGTGTGTTTATTGGACATCACATCTCATTTAGATAGAGAAACAGCAGCTCAGATGTTTCTGAGAAAAAAAAAGAAAGGCTTCAGGGAAGCCCCGATGTGCTGGCTGGGAGCTGAACATCTGGCCTGCAAAGAGGTTTCCCAGCCATCTCTAGGGCAGATGTGGGTGTTCATCATCAGAATCATTGTCAGCCTGCTCCTAATTACCCTTAGTGCTGCTTCACTTCAGAAAACATTTTTATACCTAATACAATGTACTGTCTACCATAATGAAGGACAAAAAGCCCCTTGGCATTCTCAGAAAAACAATGTTGTGTGAGAGTTTCTGATTTTCTGCAGGAAAAAAAATGTTTATGTGTAGTACTGGATTTTATCTCTGTCAATAGAGATTAACTTTGTTTATTATTTTAGACTCTTTATTGTTGCTGTTGCACTCAGGTTATTTGTATGTCTAAGGAGCTCTTCTGAGGAAGATTGTTTAGTCTGTTTTTATCATATGCACAGGGCTGGTGTCACAGGGTGATGAGGGAGGATGATATAATTAAAAGCAATTTATTTTGTGTTTTATTTAGACAATTAGCTGTGGAAAAGGTTCTTGCAAGTGTCTGTAACCATAGGCCTCATTTTGTCACAAGTTAGTGGAAACAGCCAAGATTTGCTGTTTCCAAATCAGTTCTTTCAATGCAGAATTTCACAGAACTCTCTGTTTGGAGAAGATTTTGTGGGTTTGCCTCATTCTATTGTTGAAGAATTTAAAGACATTTGGGGAATATTTGACTTCACAGACTGCAAGTGTTTGGGGATGAGGGATGGGCTGAAGAGCTCCTAAAAGAGGTTCTTAATGAAAAGATTTGTAATCTGGAATTATTTGCTTTAAGAATTTAATAAGTTAATCTATATATAATATATTAATATATACTAATATATAAACTTACTACTAATATATAAGTATATATAATATATATAATTATTAAAATATGTATTCCTCATAGATAAATAAAATTATATTCTCAGAGTGAAAATAGTTGATACCAAGAAACTCTAAGAGAAGAAAAAACACAATTAGAGTAAAAGCAAACTTGAGATGCAAAAGATTATGCAAACAAGTAACTTTTCTCATAAATTATCAGTTCCTACATCTCTTTATGTGATTTTGAAAAATATGCAGAGAGAGCCCTTTAGAAAAAACAAGTATACAAGTATATGGATAAAAAGTTTTGAAGAGCCTGTGATGCCTAGGGAGTCATATGGGTATGGATAAAATGTGGATATAAGTTTAGAGATAAAAGTTTATAGGTAAAAATATATGGATAGATATGCTATAAGCAGACAGAACAACCAGACCCTTGTTATCACTGCCAGAGAAAAGATATACCTGACTGAAACGGAATATCTGCTATTTTAAATGATAAAAAAAGAGATAAAGTACAGTATTAGTCATATGACAATGAAAACAATAATTATTACTAGCAGACTATGTATGTTTTGTTATGGAAAGTCAATATTTATTGACTTTAATTGATGTAGGCATTTTTACCAAAGTGAAAATGGGTAGTTTTTCATGTTACTTGAAGGGGTTCAACAAACATAGGAAGGAAGATGTTATGTTTCTGTTCTTAGTAACTGATTGGGATGATGAGAATAAAATTCCTGGAGAAATCCTAAAGGACCCTAAAACTTTTGTTTAACAGCCGGAGCATTTTGTGTTTCTCAGTACACAAATTCTGATCAAATTTGTGACATGGAAATACCCCAGACTTAAAACCTATGTGTTCCTTGATGTGGGGGGTTTGTTTGTGTGTCTGTTTTAGGTTTTTTCTAACCTTGTAATTCATACTAACTGACAATGTTTACTCTCCTCAGGGTCCTCCAGGAGGTGGAGGGCCACCTGGAACACCCATCATGCCTAGTCCTGCAGGTACTGAAATATACTTGGAAAGAAGAAAACTATAAGGGATTTTAGGAAGTACATAGGATTCTTATTTATAGTACATAGTACATAGGGTTTTATTTTATATTGTTTTTAATAAATAATAATAATGAATAATATTATTTGTAATAAAGAATCAAATAACTAAATTGTTTGGTTTATATCTTCTGTATCAGGTTTTTTTTCCCTACTCGCTGACATCTCTAGCACATTAGGGTAGGAAAGTTTCCTAACTGGCCATAAAAACTTATTGGACCAGTGTAATAACTTCATTGAATACAATTCCAAGGATTTAAATAAATAAAAACCAAAACTAGTAAAGCCTCTCAAAGATAAACAAGAAAAGGCAAGCTAAGGTGAAGATATTTTGAAGTTCTGTTTTCCAAAGCATGAAAACACTTAGAAATTTGCCATCTGTGAGTTTTGGCAAGGCTTTTACTCACCTCTGAGACCAACAGCTCAAAGATTCTACAGCCCAACCACTCGCTATGTGTTCTGGTATGAGTCAGCAGAAATTGGGGACAGTCAGGGATGTGTGTTGCAAAAGGATCTGGTGGATTAAGAATTTTTTCCCTTTCTCATTGAATATTAAAAATAACTTTATAGGCTGATTTTACTTTAGGCTAAAATCTTTTCTATTCCCACTTTTCCTCAGACACCATCTTTGAACGTTCTAGTGATACATTTACTTGGATTAATGCTTAGAAAATCATCTTGGAAATATTAATTAGTAGACAAAACCCTTGACTTATGTTTCTGTTGTAATAGAAGACCATTGCTGTGGAATGGGCTTGTGGAGGGTCTGGGTACAGAGTGCTGAGCTCTTTTTATTCTCTGTGCAAATAGAGATTGGGATCTTCCAGAGTTGCAAATATTTTTTTTAAAATCACACTATCCACTTAGGGATGTATACAGACTTTTATTAGATAATTCTCCTTTCAGTTTTTGTCATTTGGGGGGGTTTTTGCAAGCATTGCACCAGGCTGTACCATGAAGACACATCAGCTAAAGCCTCCCTCAGGGCTGCAGGATCTTTGCACGGTGTTTCACTGAAGACTTGGATCCAAAATAATATGGACTTGACAGGGATGAGAGTAAAAAACTTACTCTCAGTCTGTGTAAGGAGAAGCTTTTTATCATTTATTACAGATGAAAAATAAATTACAGGTAATATTGATAAGGATCAAACTCCTGTTCTATGGATAATATTGAGGATGAGTGAAAAAATTTAGAACTCCAGAAAACGGGGTTTTAGGAATTAAGTAGTTACAGATTCTTGGTGATTTATAAATCTTTTAACAGTCATGCATAAAACTATAGCCCAGAAATAGTCACTTGGGGGCCATGGCAATTATTTCTTTTCATAGCCCTGTTGTGTGGCAGCAATGGATGGAAAGGGAATAAAATCTGGCATTATATTGCCGCTGTGTATGGAATTGAGGCACAGTAAAAGTATGAACAAAATGACAGGAAATGTATGAGGTGAGTAATGTTATTGAAAAGTGTATTTTAGCACTTATAATAATCTCTTGTTACAGATTCAACCAACTCTGGAGACAACATGTACACTTTAATGAACGCTGTGCCACCTGGGCCCAACAGACCTAATGTAAATATGAGTCTACTTACATATTTCTTTGAGTAGTACAGCCTTTTGTTTATCCAAACACTGTGTTTACAGCAGCTATCATTATTGCTACACTTTCCATTTTTATGGGTGGCTCTTCAGTTATGGGCCTCTGGGAAAAAAAACACCAGTAGAACTTGAAGAAAAAATATATGTAAATATGCTAAGTTATTATGCATTAAATTGCAGAGTGTTTGGCTATAATGGTAATGTATTTTAAATGTGTGAAGAGCTAACTTTAAGATTAATTATGTAATTGGACAGAAACTGCTTAAGTTGTAATAGTGATGAAGAACTTTCCAACTTAGGATAGGTCAGATGGGGTTTGAAAGATGTTAATTAATCACTGACGGACTTAAGAGAGTTATAAAAGTAGCCTATAATTTCAGTGGGGATAGGGCTGAGCTGCCAGCAGCAGTCTGAAAAATCATACAATGAAAAAGCACTGAAGTAAATAATAAACTATTACGGCATTGGATTCCAGGCTGCAGAGATGACAGTCTCCAAAAATCATGAAATTGACCAAAAAAAATGCTGTTTCTCAGTCTTCTCAAGAGACCCTCTCCTTAAGGTCTGAATGGGACTTGAGAGTCTGTTGTCATTCAGAGCTAAGGATTTGTCCTTACTTTTTTTCCCCCCCTTCTCCTGAAGAATATTTTCTCTTTACTAGGTTGTGTGAAAAATAATTGTACAGTTTTTAATGACTGCTCCTTTTGTAGTTTCCACTGGGGCCAGGCTCAGATGGACCCATGAGTGGACTGGGTGGAATGGACTCACATCATATGAATGGATCATTAGGTAACAGTAACAGTAAATATTGCCAATGTGGTGATTTTTCAGTGGCAGTGCTATTTTCTGTGACTAATTTTTGGAGTTCTGTGGACAACAGTTTGTCAAAATGTATGGAGAAAGTAAGGTGAAGGGAATGATTTGAAGAGGCTGTGGCAATGACAAAAAAGTCTTTGAAGCTCAGTGAGCAGACTGATTGTGAACAATGACAATTCAGCATAGGCATCTTATCTCCTAAAGAGAATTACCTTTTTTTTAGGAAAGCATGTCCCTGAAATTTTAGATTGCTTTATATAGAGACACTTTTACAGCCTTTCTTTACCTATTACAATCCTAAAATGGATAATTGGTTTAACTACTAATGATGCACATTGCATTCAAATCAATGAAAATCTGTGTGAGAAGCAGCCACACCTTTTTTTCTGTCGCTTTCAACAGCCTAAGAATTTTTTCTCTGTAGCTAAAATGAAAAAATTAAATTGCAACCATTATGGCAATAGCACATAATTTATGGGCCATGACAAAATAATTCCTGATAACATCTATATATCTGATGTTTTTAGAGAGAGAAATCATATTCCTTCCTAGCCCTAATTTGTCTAGATGTATGAAATAGCTGTTTCAGTCTTCTACCACAGCTCCATTTCTGAACGTTTTGCTGTGATACTCGTCTAGTTTTGTACTCAGTACTCTTCCAAAACCTTTCTTTCCTGAAAATACGTGTCTTTTGCTGCTAAAAAAATATTTTTCTTCATTCATCCATCCTAAAATTGCATTTCCTTTATCCTCTGCTTTACCTGAGGAGCGGGCTACAGCATGTGAAAAAAAAATCCTCATTTAGTTTTCAACAGTCTTGCATTAATAATATTTAATTTTATTTGGTTTCCATTACTCTGCTCATCAGGATCAGCTGTTCTCTTCTAAGAGATACTCAGTACATGTAGTGCAGCAAAAATTGATGGAGCCTCAGATTGACTGAGTGGCTTATCCTGTATTAAAGCTGTAATACTTTTACTAAGTTGGTTATTTTTTTAAATGTTGATGTTGCACTATGTATTTTCCATGAAAAATATTATTGGATTAGCTTCAGCTCAAAACTAACTGAGCAATTGTCTGTTTAATTTCAGGCTCAGGAGACATGGACAGTATTTCCAAAGTGAGTATCTAATCAAATATTTGGAATTTTTAGAGTGTTTCACTCTAAACTCATTTCCTTTGTCTCCGTTATGAATCTTTTTGTTATGCACCTTTATTATATCATATCTGTATTATATATGATTACCTCCAGTTCATAATCTGATTGATCATGTTGTAGTCTTTGATACTCATAAAATAAATGAAAGTAGCTCTAATAATCTATTCTAGTCAAATATAAATTTGAGACAAACTCCTTAGAGTGTTGTGGGATTGGGTTTGTCACCTCTGCAAGGTAATGTTAATATCTTAATACTCAGGATAAATTTAAAAAAAATACATTAAGAAGTAGTTTCAGAAGCAGCACTGTTTTGATATCACAACCGTTAAATAGCTGGAAAAGGATGTAAGCTTAATCTGCAGGGATTTTTGTAACTATAAAAATAATACTTGAATGCGTCACTTCTGTAAAAATAAAGTGCTATGGATGTGATCATCATTAACTTAGGAATTGTTGAACTGATGTGGTGTTGGTAAAGAGGCATAAATAAAGAGGACCCTGTTTTCTTAAGTTTTATAACATTTTCAGACTCTGCATGACATAAAGTGATGGATGGAAAAGACCACATAGCCTCAGTTGTGCTGTGATGGGTGTGCAATGAGGGATTCAGTAAAACCCTCCTGTGAGATGACCAGCATACAGCACATTTGTAATCAAAGTCTATGTTTTTTCTTCAGTATTTTACTGCAAACTGCAGCATTTTTTAAGGGAAAAAAGCCAAAACATTTCCATTCCCATGGGATAATTTTTAAAGCCAGTATTCCACTTACAGCTGTTCAGTATGTGCTGGTACAGGTATCAGCAGCTCTGAAAACCTGGGTCCTAAACAACTGATCTGGAAGTCTCATAATATGTTAACCTGCATTAATGACTCATGGAAATCACTTTTATCTATGTGGTTTTTAAATAAGTAAAAGAAAAATGCTGTTCATTTTGCCTGTAAGACTGCTGTCCTTAGAAAATGTATCCAGTCCTGGCGGAATCAGCACAGCTCACAGAATTCATAGCTTTCTAGAGAAGATTTTGACTAAATTGGCTGAATGGCAGAACATAAAGTTTTTTATTAAGTTTGGATGGGGGCAGAAAATGAACTGAAATTATGCATGTTAAATAAACATTATTAACCCTCATTTATTGCAATGCCTGTAGAATTTGTGTGGGCATCAGAGGCACTCTTGCTTTGGAAAATCCCTGTTGGAGCTATAGTGCAAGACTCCAAGTGGACACAAAAGCAGCCTGAGGGACCCACTAAAATGGAATTTTTTCAGGAATTTGGCCCTTTGAGGCTGGTGTGCTGCAGCAGTGCCAGAACGTCAACATTTAGTTCCACACAGAGCAATGTAAAATAGGGGGAAATACCCCAGAAATGAGCAAAAGTGCAGGAGCATCATATGAAATAAATGTGACAAGGTCTTTATATTCCTGGATGTAAAGGCCAGAGGGAGTGATGTGATTGTGTAGCCTGTGTAACATAGGCAATGGGGTCCCCTGAATTAATGCTTGCTGAAGGTACAGCAGCAGTGGCAGAGCCAAGGCAATAGGTTCAACAACTTCTCTGAGCTGTGGGTCCCTGAATATCTGGTGCAATGGTTTCACTGGAGAGCAAACTTGATGAACTGATGTCAATAACCTCATTAGACTTTTAGTTGTCTTTGATAGACGTGTTGTCCAGTGGCCCTGAAGATCAGAGTTTTAGAAGTTGTGAATTAGACTGAAGAAAGCAGAAGGGCTAAGGCAGGGCTTTTGACTCAACTCTCTGAGCTGCATTTCAGATGCTAGTAAAGAATTTCTGCTTTCATGTCATATATGTAACTAGTTTGGTATTTACATTTATAATGCATTCCATTTTTCTGGGTTAAAAAAAAAATCCAAGCAAAGAACTGTGATAGATGTAAGGATTTCATTATGAGGTCCATGGTTTCACTCCTCCCTTTCACTGACTACTCTTTTTCCACCATGAGTCTTCTGAATAGAAGTAACAGTGATGGAAAGGGACTGCCCATGGTCCAGGCATAGCAGGGGACTGCAAAGCAGCTTTGTGAGAGTACCTGACTAATGGTAGTGTGTACAACAACCTATGTAGGTACACCTACATCTAGGTGTATGACCTATTGATGCACAATATTTTCTATGGTAAATACCTTGTTTTACCAATTCTTCTGAAGTTGCAGAGATCACGTGCATTTCTGTAAGTAAAAGAGTAACAATTAATTTTTGGAAGGCTTTATGTTGTTACTATTTCAGTAAACTGTGACCATGAAGACCAGCCCTCAGGCACAGGCCTATGCAAAGATCTTTTCAGACCTGATCCATCTTGCCTTTAAGTACATCTTTTGTTTATCTTTAAGTACATGCCCATAACTCACATATGTCAAGGCTCACAGGTATGGCTGCATTCAACCACATGATTTAATGTGGTGACACGGGTTCCTCATATTCCTGCTGCAGCCTTTTCTAGCTTTTCTTGACTTCAGCAGAAGCAGATGCTGGGTATAGCCTGGAAATGAGGCATGGGTAAATAATCCTTGCTTCAGGGAAGAGAACATTACTTAACAGACTAAAATTAGTGATTGAGTCATGCAGAACCCTGCTGAGGCTGATTTTTCATCCTTGAGAGGCCCACTGCACTGCACAGTGCACCTGAGTGCACCAAGTTATGTGTGGAGCATGCCCTGGGCATAGCTGGTGAAATGAACCAAAACCTTCAGCACTGAATCTGTGTTTTGCAATCTTATTTAACAGAACTCTCCCAGTAACATGAGCATGAGCAACCAGCCTGGCACTCCCAGGGATGACAGTGAGATGGGTGGAAACTTCCTAAACCCTTTCCAGAGTGAGAGTGTAAGTATTTCATTACCCATGTTGTTGGATTGCAAAGAACCTGTATCTGGCCTTTTGGTTTAGAAGAAGAAAATTTACAAGTTTTGTAGTGTGCTTGTAGTGCAGCATTGTATCTTGCATGCTTTTTAATAGTTTCTGAAAGTACAGGGTTGATTTTAATAAAAAATGCTGTGCAAAAGAGAGATGAAACTGGAATAAGTGGGAGGCGTAGATTTACCCTAGAAACTCTCTGGGCCACGAGGTCAATGAAAAAGCAAGGTTTACCCTGAAGTATGAGATGAGAGCACCAGTAGATTCCATGTTGCAAAGGTGCACTGTGCTGTTAAACCCATAAAGGCAGAGATTCTCAGTAGTGTTCATTGAGGGGCAAATTATGCTCTTTTTTTATGCTCAAAGCAGTGAAATGTGGTGTAAACATTTTACAGAGCAATACTGGGGTATTGTCATACTCACGTGCCTGAAGCTGGGTTTCTAAATCCGTGTCTAGGTCCCTAAATAGCAGTGTAACCGCGTTACCTGTGCCAGCGGTGACCTGCAGCTCAGTATACAGCTTCTGTTAGATCACAGCATAGTCGAGTTCCATGGAAAATTTCCTGGGAATCAGATTTTGAGGGGTTTTAGGAGGTTTTCTTTTTTAGCTAGTGAAAAGGAAGAGTTTCTGCCAGTTAGCAGCTGGTGGGTACACATTCAGGTTGTGTGGAGCGTTGAAGAAAACTGTCATACACAACCTAAAAAGAGCAGTGTTTCATATCTGTCAAAATGGCAGTAAGCACAGAACCTCCATGAAATGTGGTCCCTGTTCCTGGCAGCCCTTGGTTCCCAGTATGGCATGCTCTGCTGTGCTAAGGGCAGGCAGGGTCACTGAAACAGGGCCATGGGAACAAGAGGATATCAGTGGTACTCTGGAGAAAATCAGTGTTTTCAAACACTTCCTGGGTTCAGGGTGTTGTGCTGCCTGGAAGAGCCAGGGACTCAGATTTGTCAAGGTTGAGCTATGTGCCTGCAAGGCAGGAATGACACATGCCTGGGGTGTCCCTGTCTACTCCCAGGGACTGCTACCTCTGTAACATGGGTTGTTCTGTCATCCTGGAGACCTGCTTTGCTTTCTGATCCATGTTTTGCCTCTTGGTTGTTCAAAATAGGTTTTGTCATGAAATCCTTCCTCAGGGAGATTTGCTATTCAGTTCACCAGGAATTTTTGTTAGGAGTAGGTAGCAATGCAGGCTTAATAACAAGTTGAAAATCCTGAACACCTTGAGACCATGCTTTGATTCCTTTCCCAAAGTGATTCCCCAGATACCTTGGCTCAGATACAGGAAAAGACTTGAGCAGGTGCTTTGCTTTAAGCTTTGGAATTGATAGTCCGACCTGTATAATTTACCTGACAGGGAAGACCCATCTAAAATACTTTTTCTATTTGCTTGGACACTTGGAAATGGCCAGCTTAGAACTCAAGGCTTGGCAGGATATTTAGGGCACATATGGTTTTGCCCAGGCAAATTTATCTTTCATTTTTCTTCTGTCAGTTTTCAAAGTGCTGATTTTCTTATGTTTGAACGTTTTCCTCCACTTAGAGGATGTTAGAGCAAATTAAGTGGTTTTGCAGTCCACAGTTTTCAATTTAAAACCAAATTAGGTGTATAGATGTGCATCTCCTAAGCACTGTGGTGTCCCACTGATTACTTTAATCTGCTAACTGCTAACCTGAGGGTAGCTCTAGCTTGGGTAAAGGCTGCCGTTCAGTTTGTGTCACTACAATAGTGTGATGTGTTGATTGGATTTTGGTTCACATAAAGGAGAATGACCACTGGTCCCTGATTCAGATTGCCCCCCAAAAGACTAATTTAATCAAAGTCATACATATCTTTCTTATTTTCTTCCTGTAAAGTAATCAAAAACTGCCCAAAATCTTGTGTGGTTCAGCTACCCATGAATGCAGCCAGTCTACTTCAGACAAGGCACCTGCCCAGGTAAATTCCCCGGTAGCCAGCACTGGGCAGGAAGGGGTGTGGAAAGCCTCATTGGTTCATCACAGCACTCAGGTAACACCAAAACAGCCCTCACGGGAGTTGCCTTTGTCAGCAGCAGCTGTACTTTTCAAGAGAGAAGCACAACAGAAGTTCTCGGGACACAAACTGAACTACAGCCCAAACAGAGGCTGCAGCACAAATTCAGGAAGGAGTTCTGAACCTGTTGCTGCAGTCCAGGTGTGGATGTAGCTGCCTGGGCGTGGGGGGCATAAATGTTTGTTAAAATGTGGATTCCTCTTTTCCAGTACTCCCCTAGCATGACAATGAGTGTGTGACCCGTTCACATGTGTCGCCATGAAGACCACAGTGAGTTGGCCCTCTCCAGAGAGCTACTGCAGAAGAAAATTATTCATCCCAGTGTACAGTTTAACTAAAGGATCTCAGACACAATCAGACCCACCTGTTTGGTTTTTTTTCCCTACCATCTCCCCTGTTTTGTCAAGACAGTGGGTCCCAAACATGCTTGAGACAACTGTAAGGAGTGACATGAGAGAAGTACCCGAGGTGGAGCTGCAAGCGCCTGTCTGTGTGTGTACACGTGTGGGTCAGCGTGGGGTGTGTGTGTGTGACACACCAAACACACACACACACACACAGACCCCAGGACACTGTAAAATAGGATCACATGACATCTTACGTAGAAATCAGAAGTAGGGAATTTTGTTCCATTTTGGTTTATTTTTCCTTTCACGTTTACATTTTAATTATTAAAATTTGCTTTCCCTCTCCCCTCCTGAACTGTTTTATGTTGCATATATCACTGCTTTGTAAGTTATTTTTTAAGTTGAACTCAAAGGATAAATTCTTTTGATTTTGTTAGTGTCTGCCATTATGGATAGGAATAAAATTGCTTATACGAGCTTTCATTACCTTGTGTTTGATACCAGTTTGATACCCTGTGAATCACAAATTGTACTATCTCAAGAAATAGAAGAAAGCTCATCTTAATTTTTTTGAGAAATGTAATAACTTCCACCTAGTTTGGGGATTTTTTTTGATACTTTGCCTTTAAGAGGAAAAAAAAAGCACTGAAGGTTATTTTTCTTCTTTAATTGAAGCCTAATATCTGCAATATCTATTTTAAATGGAAGCCTGAATTTGATACAAGCTTCTCAGTTTATATAGAGTACTATAAGGTTACTGTAAGTGAGCTCCAATTGCTATAGAATCTAGCAATAAAGTGTCAGGGCTTCTCTTGCCCTTGGAATTGAGTTTTCTATTTAGCATGGTCTTCTGTAGAGGTGGTAGTTAGTAGAAATACAGTAGAGTCCTTATCACCAAAACATTTTCTAACAACTTACAATTATGCTTCCCATTTTCAGTGATTCTCAAACAAATATGAGCAATCCATGTACTCAATTATAAGCAGTATTTCCCAAGCCCATTTAGAAAATCAGGTCACCCTGCTGCTTGGGTGTGTTTTCTTTCATATCTGCCAGAATTAATTCCCACAAAACTTTCCAGTCAGCAGCCTTTTTTTTTTTTTTTCCTTTTGAGCCAAAATACCACAGTAAACTTTTTATGACTACTAGCTTTGTTGTGAGGATGTTACCTTTTGCCATGAACAGAAGAGGAACAAAGGTCTGGGCCCTTTTATAAGGAGGACATACAGTTAGATATGAAAGCAGGGAACAGAATGCAGCAAAAGGCCTAAAGGAATCACTTCTGGAAGCATTCCCATTTCTCTTCAGGTAGAGCGCTGAACAAAGATTATGGTACATTTACTTAGTTCCTGATGATTTTCAGCTCCCCCAAGAAAACAAAGGTTTTCAGTTTGTAGTGATAGAAAGGCTGATGATTGGCAATGCAAGCACAAAGTTGCTCAGCAGAAATTCATGCCACAGAAAAACAGCAAATTCCTCTCCTTGGACTTAAATCCAGAAGAGCTACTTTCAGAGGAGGAGCAGTTCTGGGATGTGGTATGTCCATATGCAAAGGGATTTTCTTTCGTGAACTTGTGATAAAGGAGCATATGTGCTGGGCTTGTGATGGTAGCTGAACATAACAGGATGTGTAAGGAATACTATAATCTCCTAACTAATTTTTATTTCCATATATTATATGTGTATAATATATGGAAATAAAAAGATTTAACACTTTACTCTCCACTTAGGGCTGTTAAAAAATTAAAGTCTCAAAGGATTAAAATTCTGTTGAAATATCAAACATTTTGGTAGCATTACTTTTGAGAAAGAACTACTTGATTAGATGTAAACATGACCTAGATAGTCATTATATGGTTTTGTAGGCTGTATTCTTATTGATTATGAAGGTCGCATTCATTTGCTTCTCTTCAGAAAACATTTTGTTCATGTCTCCAGAGATGCTGGAAGATCCTGTTATTGGCTTGAGTCACAACCACAAAATCAGGTGTAATTTCCTCAGACCCTTTGCTATTGTCACTAAAACCACTAACACCCCATTACATCCAGAGTCCAGGTGTTCTTGCAGCCTGTGTTTGCCACCTGAGTTATCTGTGGTAGCCTTCCAGGGACCTAAGGACTCTTTCTGGCCCAGTTTCAGTCAGAAGATGTCACTGCTGATGGACTAAGGTTGATGGGAACAGTGCATCAAGTGCCAAAGCCCATTCCCAGGTCAGTGAGTTGTTAGGCACCTTGGAAAAGATGGAAGTCTGACCATTAAACCTGCACATGGAACTGATGACACAGATTGGATAGCATTATTAAAACACATTATCCTCACTTTTGTACAAGAGCATAACATCCTTTCAGCACATAATTTAGTCACTGTGTCCTGTATTTCTCATACCCACATAGCCCCACAGGCAGCAGCTGATGTCACTAATGCTTTGTCCAAGGCTTTACCCAGCCTCAGGCAGACTTCTGGAGAGGCCATGTTCTGCAGCTGAACCATTAGAAAACAATCTTATGTGTTAATTACTCAATTTCAAAATTACACCTTTGGATTATTTTTTTTCTTAATATGCACAGGGCTTTTTGCTTGTTCATTTTTCTTTTGCTTACAAAACCTTGCAGGATTTTCATGGTATCTGGAGTATCAATATGGGAAGAAAGATTATTCCCAAGCACTCCGTTTTTGCTCCCACTTACATTTCTTATGCTCCAGATTCCAGAAGCAATGTAACTGCTGTTTGGTTCTGTCCTTATGCAAGAGCACTGTTGATAATGTCTGAACTTGTCCAGCTCTGGTAGGAATTTTATTTTAAGTAGTGCAGGGTTCTCTTCTCACACTGGGTTTTTAGATAGACCTTGCTCTTTAGTATAGAAATAAATAGAAGGTGGTTCTGTAAATGAGTCTTTCAGGAAAAGTTGAAATAAGCCTTTTTAAAAACAGAAGTTATTAAATCTTAGAGTACCAGAAATGGAGACTAAGGGATCTCATACTGTGACAACTCTTGCAAATATCCCAGCTTTGTAGAAATCAGCTGAAACTGGATTCACGTGTGAACTTCACAGTGAAACCAGGGTCCTACTTGCTGCTTAAACCAATGGAAAGGAGCATTCAGACCCAGATGTATCCTTCACATCACCCAGATTTTATTGCATGTCTAAGTCTTGTGTAGGCAAGAACAGGGTTTGAGGCAAGGAAGAAGCTGTCTGAATCACAGATAAAGCATGTGGCCTGGCATGCATTAACAAAATACTTAGATATTTGCATGTAGGGATTAAATTATTTTCTTAACTACCTGAGAATGAAGAAAAACTGCAGTTGCACTTCCACCCTCCAGAAATTCCAGGGTTTTTTGGGAGCCCTCTGGTTGCAGAGCCCTGGCCACCCAACATGTCACGTGTTCAGAGACAGTAACAACTTTCAGGCTTTCAGCCTGTTCCTCATAATGTAGGATTAAATGTTCCATGTCCCAGGACATCCAGCTGTTCCTTTCCCATCCAACAGGAATACTCAGTGAGAAATATATAGGCTAATCATTTATTTTAAATAATTCCACTCCAGAAGAAGTGCATAGAAGTTTGCTTCTTTAAGGATGCATCAACGGACAGCTTCTTGAACTGCCTAAAACCAATTGAATTTTCCTCTATTCTGTGGCTAGCAAATGCAATATTGCATGTGCAAATGATTTGGAATCAAATTTAATGAGGAACCAGCTGTTACAATATTTAGTGTTGATCACTTTATTCAAAATTACTTTTTGGCTGATACATGTTGCACAGGTTTCTATTTCTGTATCAGTTAATTATTAAGTGTTTTCCCCTGTTCATTCATAGTTAGCTCTGATCCATTGTTGCTGTTGTTGTGGCTAAGTATGGATTGGATTCTTCAGTATTTGACCCTACACATATGCATTTCAAGATTGTAAAATATACCTTAATGTAAAAAGTACAGGTAAATGCTGTCATAGACACACTTGGGTTTGCTCAGGCCTTAAGAATGGGAATCCTGACAAAGCACATCTTTCAAATAAAACTCAATAATTTTGTTATCTCACATTGAGGATCCAATTCATGATTTAGTGATTCAAAACAACTGTTAAAATTCAGAAATAAATTAGTTAGGTTTAAATTTTGCTGTATGCAGCTCTCTCTACTTTTTAGATATTATTGGCACAGTTCTATAAACTACTGCTTGTGCCAGTTCTGCTGAAACTTTGATGAAACCATTCACATAAGGTCATTTTCTGGATACGATTTCACCCCAATCTGGGTTATATATTTAACTTATCTGTGGTGTAACATTATTTGGCAGATGTAAAAACTGAGTACACAGGCAAAATACAGAGGGTCTGTTGAAATTACCAAAATGATGTTTCAACCTGAAAAATGAGAGAAGAGTGTTTAAAATACTGCTTTGAGTGCACTCTTGTATGGTGGCTACATGTTAGAAACAAATTACAGTACCAAATCTTAAAAAAATTAATGGATCATCTACTCAGCATGTGAAAATTCTGATTCTGCCAACAGCTTCACCTTGATTTGAAACTGAGCCTGCACATAGTTAATTTTCAACAGATCTAATAATACAGGTAGTATCCTTCAGGAAATTAAAAAAGTAGGACTGTAATAATCTAAACCCATGCTTGAACATGGACAGTCTAGAACTAAGATTAAGTCTTTCCTAAGCAGACATTCATATATAGATTTTACCCGTGCAGGAGCATGTTTATGTATCGATAGTACTGACATGCAGAGCAGATTTGGCTTTCTTCTGTTTCTTGCTTTATTAGAGCTTTGTTCACTATTACATGAACTATTTCTGTGAATTTGTTCTTCCATCTTGTTTTCAGTTGTGCAGCCATAGTTTCCCTCAACATAGCCAACAGCTTTGCAGTTTTAGTCCAAACTTCTGTTTGGTTGCTGCTCATCATTTAAGCTTAAAATGTGTAAGAAAACCTCTCATGTAATAGGAAAACTGGCCAGAAAAATGTATAAAGGTTTTCTTGGGTACATGTTTTCAAATTTAATAAATACAGTTTTCAGTTATAATTTGAAATGGTCACTTTCTAGCTACTATTTCAGTTTTGTGTGCAGAAGAAATTGAGAGAGGAAAAGAAAATCACCGTTTTTTTCTTTATTTTAGTTCAGCATTGTAAATATTTGCTGAAAGACATGGTTTCGGGGAAATCAGATCAAAAAGAGATTTGCTGCCTAGTTGCTATAAATAGTACAGCTGGACTTCATGTTGAAAGCTCCTTCCACATCCCCAAAAGTGTGCAGCTTGACATCTGATTTGTGTGACCTTGTACAAAGCCTAATTCACAAACAGTGGTTTAATTTGCCTGGTCAGTGTTTTCAGTGTGTCTCATGGATGATTCAGGGTTCTGTGGTCTCAGAAGAGCGACTGAGTGGTTGAGCAGGCTTGTTCCCAGGGTCAGGTGGCTCAGGACTGGGCAATTATCCACCAGAAACAAGGTGTTCGTTCGCTACCTCGCTGTTCTCTTGAGAACTTGCACAACTCTTCTTGCCGTTAGGTTCTGGGGATCCTTTAAAGATCTTACAATGCTGAGACAAGAGGCTGGGTTTTACTAAGAGAAAATTCTGGCAGTTTTAGCATCAGTTTTCATAGGGAAACACCATAAAACATGGGGATTTTGAAAGGTGATGTGTTCTCAATAGCCTGGGTGAACTAGGAAATAGACTGTACGGTCTAGGAGTTTGGGCTATTAGAGAGATACTGAAATCATCAGTAATTGCTTTTGATGGGAAAAATTATTGTTGTGGAACAATTGCTCTGATCTCTGAGGAGTCAAATTGTCAACTAGATGAACTGGATATTTTAGGCTTTATTTCTGTTGTTTTAATCTACGTGTTTTAGCCTCTCTCACTTGGACTTCCCCATTAAATGTACTGTGCCAGATCTTTGCACAAAAATAAGAGTATTTTGCCCAACAAACATGCAGGAAGTTGTTCACATCTGTAACTAGAGCCCTGCTGTAGAGAGTTCATTTCATTAGAGAGAAATTGAGTATAACACCAGATAAGGAGTGGCACTGCAGCATCCTGAGAGCTCTCACTGCTCAAGATCAGGAAACTTAACCCATATACTTGCAAATTAGACTAGATGGTTCCTAACAATGACAGAAGATAGCTTGAAAGAAAAGCTGATTCTCGTCATGCAGACTGGAGGAAAATAAAATTCCAAATACAGGATATACTTAATTGAGGTAGAAAAAAAAAACCTAAGGCTGTCTGTAACAGAAGCACGGATCACATCCAGTAGTTTAGTGGGAAAGCAAAGTGATGTTACTAAATTGTTGTCAATAACCATAACATCTAAAAGCAGGTATAAGCTATGTTCATTTTCATTTTTCTAGTATCTTTTGTTTTTTCTGATTATGTTGTAGTTTTGATTTGATTTGCATTTACATTAATGGATAAGGAAGAGAGCACAAGTTCCTAAAGTAGAGCTGGAATTAGAGACATGGAAGAGTGGTGTGAGTAAAGCTGGAGTTTTCTGTTAGTTAAAAATCAAGTGAATTTTTATATCATATTTTTCCAGGACAAAAAGCATACATAAAATAAACTTTGGCTCTGTCATGTCTTTGAGAAGTGTGAATCCAATTGCTGTGTGTGCTTGACACCAGTTTTGAGGGGGTTTTTTTTTTCAAATATCCCCTTGGAATACATCTATTTTATGCATGTTTGGCTAAAACCAGAAAAACAAAGCACTTTTTTAAATGGATTTCTGTACACACATCTGGTTCTGGTGGGAAGAGGAGGAAGATTTGTTAGCTGGTGGGTTAGCATATTTATGTGAATTACTTACAGCATTGGTAGACTACTGTCAACTTTGTTCACATTGCACAAGATACTCTGTGTTGTCTACTGCTGGCGTTATAACCTCGGTGATCCATGCATATCCTGTAAATTCCTGTAGGTTTTGTGTAAGAAATCTTGCCACCACTGCTTGCTACTGTAAATTCTTGTTTTGAAGCAAGAGGTGGCATTTGACTGTACAGCCATGTGTATTATATACTGCAACAGTCCTTGTTCTGCCCTCTGAACTCACTGTCCACATAGAGTTGAAGCTCTCTTAAGCACGCTTAGTGGTTTCAGAATTTATTTCAAACAGCAGATCTATAAGCCATTTACTGGAATATTAAATGTAATGTAAGATAATTCAACCCAGTTCATATCCTTTCTGAGAGCTTGGGGTTGGATTTGAGCAGGCAGCTGCAGGTTTTGTGGTGTCCCAGGTGCCTGTGCCTGCACACCTGAGAGGGTCACACCTGTGCAGTGTCCCCTGGAAAAGGGGTGCCCCAGGCACTGCACGTGGGCAGGCTGCTGCCTTACACAGATGTGTGAGCTGCTGTCTTTTTTATTCCCCAAAAACTGCAGCAGTGCCAAGACAGAAGCCCATCTCTAAGGGCATACGGGAGGCACAGCACTGCCTCTGCATTGTGTCCTCATCCCCACCCACCGCAGGCTTTACCTGAGGTGGTGTTTTAAGGAGATTTGAACTCTCTGTCTGGTTACTGAGAGAGAAAAATAACCTGAATTCTGGGACTCTGCATTCTTTTTTACAGTATTTTATGATATACAACAAAGACCTAAAAATGTCTGTGTGTTCTTTGCTGGTTTCTGACATCAGAATTTCAAGTCCCATCTAGTCTGAAAGGCAATGATGGGAAAAGTGAAGAAGCCTGGAAAGTTGAAGGGGATTCTTACTTGGATTATTTTAAATTCTGTGTTTCTATTGATAGTTTAGTTAAATGAGTAGGCTAATCTTTAGAATCAAGGCAGTCTTAATGACTTTGCACCTTCACCTTTCATGTAAGACTTTGAGAACTTGCAATAAGTGTTTCTCATGCTTACAGTCCAATTTGTAGATAAATTCCCTGTATTTCTAAGATCAAAAAATATTTCTACAGTTACTTCAGCCCTTTACAGAAAACAACAGGGCAATCCCAGTCCCATAATCCCAAGTATTTGTAGCTGTATTTTAGACAAAGAATGACTTTCAACATCATAAATGAAACTAATGTTCAATGTTCCAGTCTCTGGAAGTAAAGGAAACCTCAGTAATTTTGCAAACCAGCAAGAGTGAAACTTGTCTATATAAATATTAATGTAGAAAGTGCATGCAAAACTTGATACTGCCTCTGACCTTAATTGTTACTATTGATACTATTGGGGATCTCACAAATGTGTGTTTCAGAACGCTGTATTTCTCCTCAGTGTATGCTTCATCCTCATTACCAACAGCTCCTGCAAAGAGCCAGCCCATGCCATAGCCAAGGCGTGGGGATGCAGAACTCCCACAGCACCATGGATACATGGACATGTGTGCGTGTTGTATTAGGATGAGTAACCACTCCAGCTGCAAACCCCTCCAGACCTTGTGCGTAACTCTCCAGGGCAGCCTCTGGGATGTCTGGGAGGGCTGCAGTCCCTGTGCACCAGAGCTGCCTGGCAGCATTCCCATCCAAAGTGTCTCTGGGTCTTGCTTTGGGAGATTGTCATGAACTCAAGCCTCACTGTTTATTGTGTGATGAGCTCCTTGCCAGACTGTGAGCTGCAAAGGCATGGATGGTGTGGGTCACTGACCCAAAGCGTGTCCGGCTTGGAGCCTCAGACAGGGCTGTGACAGACTGGATTGTCACGGTGATACTGTGCCGCTACATCAGACTTGTTTCCGCTCCACACTGTGGCCTGATTCATCCTGCCCTAATTTCAGCTGGCTAAAAATTACCAGCCTGGGTCTCTTGTGTAAATCAGAAGACAGACACAAGTGGAGATGCCTCTGGAAGATTGCATTGTGGCATCATTTGCCCTCACCACTAATAAACAGCCGGAATTAGGTAGGATGAATCCAAGTGTGTACAATTTGCTTCTCACACCTCTACACAAAAGTGTATTTATTTGAGTTTGGAATGGGCAAGAATAATGCAGCTCCTTTGAACCTGAATCCGAGTGACTTACAGATGACTTTTTCAATTCAGTCTCAAGCATGAGATTTCTGCCCTGTAGTGCTATTTTCTTTATTTTTACTTCAATTTTAATGAACAGCTGTAGCTTGAACTTGCAACTTATTGGAACATTTCTAGAGAGATTACCCCTGCCTAGGAATCCTCACCTGTATTTGTTAAGTGGGCTTCCTTGTTACCTGCACTGATTTTCACTGGAAGCAACACAGGGAGAAACCATTGCATAGATCAATCAACACCAGCAATAGCATATGCAGCTTTTAAATTCGGCTGTGAGCTTGTAACTAAGGTATTAATGTTCATACTTTCCTGGTGCTGCTAAAGATTCCTTTCCTGAGAGCTTCAAGGAATAAATTTAGGAGGTTCTGGTTGAGGATTGTGTGAATACAAGTAGTAATAGCAGTTTATGGTAGGGTTTTGGGGGGGAAACTTGTGATAAACTTGTTGGGATTTGGTGTGCTGGTTTGAAGATGAGGGAATATCCCATGTCAGGTAGAGCAGATATGCAGGCACTGTTACTGCGGGTTAGCAGAGGCCACTTCCAGCAGGTTCCTCCTCTAGTTCCCCTTGATACCTTCCTCCATTACCTGCCGGTATGAAATCCTGAACAGCAGTTGTGCCAATTGTTGTGGCAAGCTGAGGAACAGCTCAAGGTTAAAACTCAAACATTGTAGCTGCAACCTTCATCAAATGTCCACATTCTCAGAGCTGAGCTGGGACAGCAGTCGCCTCCACAGTTACCCTGTAATTTCATCACACAAAAGTGGTGTCACTTTTTATGAGTTTAACAGGAGCAGTATTGATCCATTCACTTTGTTTCCTAAGTTGTGAGTTATTCGCTGTTGGAAATGACACAGATCTTGTGTAGCTATGAATAGAAAAATAGAGCTTTGTTTCTTATGATGAGCTGGTACAGTTCCTGCTCTGCTGTTCAATATTTTTGAGTGCTAAAGTTAACCGAAATGCTACCTTCATGGTTTATCTCAGCCTGAGCTCTGCATGAAAATGGGTATGAATTTCCAGTTGCTGTTCCTGGTTTCTCTGTGAATTCTGAGCCAAAGGTAAAGCAGTGGGAAAGATTGTTGTGGCAGCCACTCACTGACAGCTTTTCGGATGCATAAAGCCTGTCTGTCATCTGACAGTGTTCCAGTTTTCTCAGTGGGTCACCATGTTGTTGTCAGCCAGTGGAGGAAAGGTGGATAAACTCACCACCCGGGAAGAGTAGAAATGTAGCAAGTAATGAGCTTTGTTCTCCAACAGTCCTTTATTTGTAGAGCTTCACTTTCAATTAACATTTGTACCTTCAGTTATTATTGTACCATTCAATATCTTGAGGTGGTATGGGCAGAAATTTATGAATATATGTAATTTACCAGAAATATAGGCTTGTATTGTGCCTTTGTACTTCTCTTCAGCTTCAGTATATATACGCTACAAGCAGATGAACTTCCTCCCTCTTTTGGGGTGTTCTTTACTACAACAGTAGCTGATGACTTCATTCATATTGGCTCTTTAAGTCTTCTGGGGCTAACATTTGTTTTTCTGAGTGAAAATGCCATAGTGCCCTCAGCAGACATAAGCACAATGACATAACACTGCAGTGCATGCTGTCTCTTAGCTTCTCTCTACACGTGTTTGCATGTTGGAAAATCTGAAGAGCTGCTGTATAAATTGCAACATTATTTACCCAATACAGGTGGTTTTCTGCATCTCCTTTTTGCTCGAAACTGCCACTAACTCAGAAGTTAGTGATGGCTCCAAGGGAAGTTTTGGAAGCACAGAGGATGCAGGGAGCAACTCTTCAGTAGTTTACAGGCTGCTATAAATGTCTTTTCAGCAACGAAATGTAGCATTTTAGCAGTAATTTCCTAGTGAAAACACTGAGCGTGCTTATCACTTAAGATTTTAAGGAAAAAAGTGTCAGACTGTGTAGTTGTATCTCATATAATTTTGACACTTAACCAGTTTTATCTAGATGTTCATGCTGTACCAACCAACACAGACCTGAAAGGTGACAGCCATGTTTTTGTTACACAAGAAGTCACAGTTTTCCAGAGGTTCTGCTTTGGTTTTTTGTTTCTTTACCACATTTTCACTGCAGAGGTATTTTTCTATATAGTTACCTGAGGCTTCCTTTCACCAACCAAAAGAGTCTGTAGCCCTCTGCACTGTGAAAGGCAAAGCCCTGTGGAGAGACACGGGCTTCCACTTGCCCAGCAAATTAGCAGAAATTTCACCCAAGCCATAAAAGCCTCTTATGTTAATCTCTGTTTATGTAATTAAAGCAATTAGGGATAGGAGCTTCAGGAATAATGAGGTCTCTCTATCCTCCATTTACTCTCTCTGTGCTTCATAGGGATTTAAGGGTTCTTTTTTCAAGGCTCAGCTGTGTCTCTTCAAACCAGTGCAGTCTAAGCATCTGTGAGATGCAGTTTATGGAGATAGCATTGGAGCGTGAAAGATTTACTTCTGGTAGCAAGGAAAAACGCGTGTCCCTGTGGACATGGACACTTGCAAACAAGTCTGATACCGAGAATTAAAATAAATGCTTTCAAGATGGTACCAGTACATCAGACTGTTCTACAGTGGGGTTTTTAGCTTTTGTCATTTGTATTTTATTTTGTGAAAAAAGGAGTTGGGGGGATCTCAGATTACATGGGGAATATTAGAAGTATATCACTCAACAATCATTTTATAAAGTCTAACTTCAAAATGCACTATGATTTATTACAAAACTCTATTTTCTTCTGTTTGCCGATGACATGGTGGTTCCATTTTGTGATAAGTTAAACTCAGCAGTTAATTTGTTGCACTGCCTGGCTGCATGAATTCATCCAGTGTACATACGTACCTGTGCAGCATTACTTTTGGGGTTTGTATTTGAATTTGCAGTATTGATTATTATTTTTGTATTTTACTTTGCCTCTGTTATTGGAATTGTAGTAAACATAATTTATACATATGATTTTACAACTGTTTTGCAACTGAAAAGTCTCCTTTAAATTGTAAAGTTTTATTGATGGATACTCATTAAAATGGTATAAGAATTATATTAACAATTGTTTTGTGTTTTGATGCTCTCTGTATATAAATATATGTCTATTTATCTGTTTAATGGTGCTTGTGTCTTGCAATTTTGGATACATTTTAGAATAAAGTTTCATTTTACAAGAAGTAGTTGTATTTTCACAAGCTGTGTCCCAAAAAACCCGCAACCAAACACCTTTTTTCCATAAATAACTAGGGTTATAAAGAAGCATACATAAAACATTTATAACTTCAGGCAGTAATACATTTGTTTCTAGAATGTACAAGTATCCTCTCTACAGAAATGCACAGCTCTGTACTGCAGCTGATTTACTGCAGTAGCTGACATCTGTATTTAAAACATTCCCAAAACAATGCATTTTGGAACACTTCTTCCTAGCTCTAATAGCTTTACTTTACAGAAGATTTATTCACATGTAAGGCTGAGCTAATCATTTAGTAACAGGAAAAGATGCACAAAGGTGCTTCCACAAAGGCTGCCTTAGGTCTGGCTGCCTTAGGTCCAGCTACCTCGGTGATGCCACAGGTGCTGCTGTAGCTGTGCCACAGAAAGTAATTTCAAGTGGGAAACTATTGAAAAGCACAGATCACCTCTCTGAACTGTGGCCAGAAGCTTAATTTCTCTTTTTCAGCAATGAAAGGAGAACAGTACCGACTTGGCAGGTATTACCTGAGCACCAAAAGCTCTAAAACACTGTTTTAATTCAATGGAGACTCTCTAAGAAACCACAGGAGTCAGCTTCAGTGGTTCCTTTGCAGTCCATTTACGCTACTTTAGCTTCTATCTCCTATAGCTGGAGGGCAAAGGAAATGCTTGTGAAAGCAGAGAATCATTTGAGAAACTCATTTTAGAGTTCCCTGGCCTCACTGCCCAGATGTGTCTGCCACTGGCACTGCTTATTTGTACCCCCTGAATGACCTCTTTCCCCAAAGGCCAAGTGCAGATCAGAGGTGTGATTTTGAAACAACACCTTTCTCTTGCTCCAGCTGCTTCTCTTTCCCCTCACCCCAAGCATGTGCTCCCCTCACACTGCAGGTTTTTCACGTGAGCAGATTTCTATTTTACTTTGCCCCCCTGTAATTCCAGCAGCTTTGTAGCTCCTCATCTCACAGCAAACAAGAGATCCATAACAGGCCAGGCACCTGATCTTTGGGACTGTGCTTAAGAGAGGTGCAGAAAGCTACCCATGGAAGAACAACAAACAGCACTGTCTTAGAGAATGCCTGAGCGTGACAAAATAAACCTGAAAACAAATCTACAAATTGCTGGCCTAGGCAGGCAAAATACAAGTTAAGGGTTGGGGTTTTTTTAATAGGAAAATGTTCCGTTCTGTTTACAGAATTTTTCTTCTAGCATCTAGGATCCACAGTGTGAGAAACTGATACTCTGAGTTTTTGTCATCTGGATTGAGCAGTTGAGGAAGGAGAAAACACTGAGTGCAAACCTTTTAGACATCCTCTTCAGGTAGCATGGCCAAGGTGTCTCTCTGCCATGACAGTCTAGTTTTTCTCTTCACAGAAGCCAGAGGAGAGAGAAAACCAGCAAATTCTTTTTTTTCCTGAAGCAACAGAACAAAAATAAATGTAGGGAATAGCACAACATGCTGATTTTCAGAGCCAGGATCTTCTGAAATGTAACAAGTGAGATGATACAGCCATGGTGTGGCTTGATAAAAAGAGTATGTGCATAGAAACAGAGATAGTGCTATAGCAGTGCAATGATAGGAACAGACTGTGTGGGAACAGAACCCCTAGTGCCTGAGAAACTCTTGGTTAAAATTCAAATTTTCCTCGCTGTTACAGGTTAAAGCTGGATCCTTAACAATGTTTAAATGAACAAGTGTTCATGATATAAACTCGTGGATGTATGTTTCTGAGAAACATGGGAAGCCCTCTCTGGAACAGTAACTACCAAGAGGAAAGGTTGTAAAGAAGGGCTACAGGAAACAGTCTTGCTGCTGCTTTGAAACCACACAGCAAAATAGTGAAATTCAAGCTTTGCATTCTTTCCTGAAAACCATTTACGGTTTATACCCTCTGCTACATTGCAATAACACATCTGCCTCATGAACAGCCGACAAGCCCAGGCACTGAGCATCCCCAAACTGGCCGAGTCTTCCGTAGCAATAACACTGTATTGCTGGCAATAGTAAAACTTCCACCCTCCTGACAGCTCAGAAGCCATTGCTCTGCCCTTGCTCAGTGGTGCTTGTATTTTCGCAGTGTGCAGGAGCAGCAGTATCCTACCAGCCATGTGAGGAGGTGGTAAGAGAGGGAGTTCTCTGTGAGCTCTCAAGCTGTTGACTCGTGCAGGAATATGTGACCGGAGCTGTGCCACAGAGGAGGGAATCAAAACATCCATGCTGGAAATGCCAGTGGTTCCACTGCCTCTGGAGATGGGAACGTGTTTGCCCTGGTGTCGTGGTTGCAAGGGAGGTGAATTTTTTTTCCAGGGGGATGTGGGCAGTCCAATCAGTAATCAGCTTTTCTGCTGGCACCTGGATTGGTCACTCGGAGGTTTGGACACGCCTCTGAGGACACAAAGAGTTAAAAGCAGGACCCCCAAGGGGGTTCGGCCTCTTTTCAGATCCTGGTTTCAGCAGAGAGATGTCTCAGGTCTCCTTCCCCTGCCCAGCCACGAGGCTGGGTGGGGGAGGGGAAACACGTGGTCGGCTCAGGTAAGCCGGAGCCCCCGCGGGGGGGAGAAGAGAGGGGACAGGACTGGAACTGAGCTGCCCCGTCCAGGATGGAGGGGTGGAAAACTGTGGAAGTGCCTTCTGTGTGTGCTCACCCCCCTCCACCCCCAAACTCCGGGAGAAGGTGCCCAGCCACGTGGGAGTTGTGGAGCCTGGGAGTGCCTGAGCCTGCACCCTGCCGAGAAAAAACTGTTAACCCCTGCTTGGCAGAAAGAAACTTTTCTTAGACATTGATTCTCATGACTGGTGGTTTCGGAGAGAGGGAAGCCGCCTGAGACCAAGATGATAAAGCACGATTGGAAAGAACCCGATGGAAGAATGAGAGGAGTAGCCTTCGGAGCTGGACTTCTCTTGCATAATGTCAGCCATGGACTGAACTTAAGTCTCTTTTGAACATAAACTGCATTTTTGGGTGGATGCAGCTGCCCTTGCTTTTGCTACAGTGACTGGCACTTGAAGAGTGGAGCGAGCAGAGAAAAGAGGGGGAGGGTGTGGTGGTGCCCTCTGCCCTCAGGGCAGACCTGCTCCTGGAACCCCGGCCCCTGGGTAAAAAGGGGAGAGCTCAGCATGCAGCATCCTTAAAAGAGCCCTGTATGTAGTTTTGGCCTATGAGACAGCGGTGAGAGCGCTGGACATAGGAAAAAGAGAGTGTCACCCTGGCAGACTTCTCTGGGCGGTGCCACGGGTGACATGGGAACACATAAGGAGGAGACCTGTGTGTTCTGGAGAACAGTCTGTGGTGCGAGAGAGACTCCTCTCTCCCTTGCTGAATTGAAGATTAGTTTTTTTTGAGTGGTGATTGTTTGATCTAAAACCCAAAGGTTTGTCTGTGAAAAGTGATGGGTGGGGAGGTAGAAACTGGGAGAAGAAATGTTCTAAGAAGTTTTTATTTCTGTCTCTGTGTGTGTTTAAGAGTATTTCTGTCCCTGTTCTTATGTAATTAATAAAGTTTTGGTGGGTTTTTTTGTTTTCAAGATTTAAGCCTGCTCTGCTCTGTTCCTGATCACATCCCACAGGAGTTGTTAGAGAAAAAAAACATATATTCATGGGTGCATTAACATCTGGCCAGTGCCAACCCATGACACCTGGATACATCTGCTGAGCTGTCAAGTTGGCGACAATATGAGAGGGCAAGACTCCAAAAGAGAAATAAGAATTAAAATATGAGCCAGATTTGAGATGTTTCAGTGACAGTGGACACACCAAACCTAGCAGTGGCTGGTGCCAGGCTGTGAGGTGAGCTCGGGAGTCCTGGGGCAGAAGTGGAGGAACAGCTAGTCCATGGTGCCCTGTACACAACCAGCATCCCCTTCATTGGAGCTGCTCAGCTTGGAGAGGTGAAGGCTTTGGAGAGACCTTAGAGCACCCTCCAGTACCTAAAGGGTCTAAAGAGACCTGGAGAGAGACTTTGTACCAGAGCATACAGTGGCAGAAAAAGGGGAAATGGCTTCAAACTGAGATAGTAGGTGAAGATGGGATATTGGGAAGAAATTGTTTCCTGGGAGGATGGGGAGGCCCTGGCACAGGGTACCCAGAGAAGCTGTGGTTGCTTTCCTGGATCCCTGGAAGTGTCAAAGGCCAGGTTGGACATTGGGGCTTGGAGCAACCTGGAATACTGGAAGAAGTCCCCACCATGGAAAGGGTGTGGCTGGATGGAGTTTAAGGTCTCTTCCCACACAAATCACTCCAGTACTGGCACCCCACCCTCTCATCTCCAGCACCGCCTTACTCTCGTCCTTTTCCCCTCACCCCTGCTACCTCTGTCCCCTCAGCCCCAGACACTCGCCTCATCCCAGGCACCCCCTTCCTTTCTTCACCTCACCCCCGGCTCCACATCCTCACATGCCCGTTCTCCTCATCCCGGAACCTTCTTTCCCACCAGCCTCGTCCCACTCTTTCCTTCACCCCAGGTACTCCCTATTCCCTCAGCCCGGGCTCCCTGTCCCCTCGGTCCTTCCCGCCTCCGCGGGAGGCCGGCGGAGCCAATGCCGCCCCATGCCGCGGCGCGGGCGGGCCGGTCCCGCCCCTGGCTGAGGGAGGCGGCGGCCGGCGCTGGCCGCGGTGCCGGGCGGAGCGGGGCCGCGTTCCCCCATGGCTGTGTGCATGTGTCAGGCCGTGCTGCCGGCCCACGCCGGGCCCCGCGGCGAGCTGGGCGCGGGGCCGCTGCTGCGATGGATGGACGCCGCCGCCTGCCTCGCAGGTACCGCCCGCGGGGCCCGGCCCCTGCTCGCCCGGCGGCGGGAGGGGACGGCCCCCGCCTTGGGGCCGCGGGAGGCTGGTTTCATCCCGTAGAAGGGAGAGGGGGCTTTGGAGGTTGTAGCGGGTCACAGGGTGGAAGGGGCCGCAGTGGTCATCCCGTCCCGCCTCGGGGTCATCCCAGAGCGCGGGACACAGGATCGCGTACAGACACTGCTGGGACGGTCTGGTGAGCTCCACTCCGCACCCTCTCTGGGCAGTCTGTTCCAGTGCTCACTGAAGGAGTTCATCGTCAGAGAATCACAGGATATCCCTGACCCTGCACAGACACCCCAACAATCCCCCTGTGCATTCCTGGGAGCAGTGTCCAAATGCTCCTGGAGCTCTGGCACCTCAGGGCCGTGCCCATTCCCTGGGGAGCCTGGGCAGTGCCCAGCACCCTCTGGGGGAAGAACCTTTCCCTGATCTCCAGCCTGACACTGCCCTGACATAGCTCCGTGGTCAGGTGGAACTTCCTGGGCATCATTTTCTGCCCCTTGCCTCATGTCGCATTGCTAGGCACCACCAAGCAGAGCCTGATCCATGCTCTGACACCCTCCTGGGATATTTGTACACATGAATGAGGTCCCCTCTCCCCCATCTCTTCCCGAGGCTGAGCAGACCCAAGTCCCTCAGCCTTCCCTCGTGAGGAGGATGCTGCAGTCCCCCGGTCATTCTGGCAGCCTTCGCTGGACCTGCTCCAGGAGCTCCACATCTCCCTCGAGGAGCCCAGGAGATTTGGGATACAGTTAGGAGCAGACACCACAAGGGTGAGGCCTCAGATGGTGAGAGAGCGAGGAAGGGAATGTAAGGATTAGGAAAATTTTAAAAAGGAGCAGCAGAAGGGAAGAAAAGAGGTGGGAAAATATAAGTAAAAGAAGGAAGAAACGTAGTAATTTAAGAATACTGGCTCATGTGTGCCAAAAAGAAGGAAAGGTGCCACTGCCTTGGCAGGGGATTGGACTAAATGGTCTCCGGAGGACCCTTCTAGCCCTAACTACTCTGGGATTCTGTGGCTCTGCGAAACAACCACAAATCCAGCCAGCGTGCAGAACACTCCATGTCTGACTGTATCTCGGCTTCGAAAGGTTCTAAAACCCGCTCGCTAACTTGCCGAAGTGACTTGTGAGCGCCTGCTGTGAGCGCAGGCTGCCCGGGAAGCACGGCGGGAGCCGGGCAGCCAGCTGCGTTCCCGCTGCGTGCATTGGTCGCCCGTGAGGAGCCCGGCGGCGTTCCGGGGCTCCTGCGGCGGTGCCGCGGTGCGGGGCTGGCTGTCCTCGGAGCGCCACGCGTGGGCGCAGCGCCGGCCCGGGCCCGCGTCACACCGACACCCGGGACCGCCTGGCGTGGGGCGGCTTTCCCAAATGCGCACGCCTCTTCCTTCAGGTTAATGAAGGAGTGATTCCATTTCAGCCCTTCAGCGTTTTAACCCTCTAGCAGTGCTTTCTGAGGAGAGACTGTGGTTTCCCCTCGTATTTTCAAAGAGAACTCTTCAGATATTGACATAAAACTTCTGATTTCTCTGAGCTCCTCTTGTGATGCTCTCTAAAAATAGGGGACTGGTTGGATTGAGAGCTCTTGCCTGTTGTGCTGTTGCAGTGCTATTTTCCAGGCTTTCTGCTGGTCCCCTCTCTTGCCTCTGTCACTCAGGACTTTGGAGCAGAGGTTCTCTGTGTTTACACAGCTCCTAGTTCACTGGAGATCTGCCTTTTGACTGGAAGCTCTAGGTGCTGTGCTCGAATAAATAATGTGTCATACTAACTTGCTATAAAAACTTAACTATCAGGTGATTAAATATTAACAGTAAATAAGACGTTTACCTTCTCCAGATTAGCTTTCATAATTAATACAAAAAGCATGCATTCTTTTTCCCAGCTGAAGGTATCCCAGGGAGATGAATAATAGTTCAAATTTAGTATTCCACAGCAGGTGAATTCTGGTTCTGAGTTTTTTTAAATCTTGTTTGTTTTTGTTTTTATTTATTTTGTTCATTTTTGCTGCAGCACTAAGAACATGTACTTAGCTGCTTTCACTGCTGTGACCGCACTAATAAGCTAAGGTTTTTTATCTCCTAATAAGTAGTTTTTTCTCCTGTATCTCAGAATCCTCAGCTGACATAGAAGTTCCGCACTGGATTGCCCTAGCTAATGCTCATGACTTATTGTTTTGAGGAAGAATGATGAGCTTTCTGTGAGCTTGGTAACACTTTGTGACTCCTATCTTTCAAAATGCTTGTTCAGGCTCTCTCACCAGAATGTTCATTTTTAGAGAAAGACCTTAGGTAGAGGTTTTCAAACTGAGTAAGACAGTTGCTGTCATCTAGTCTCCATAAATACGAACAAAATCATGATAAAAAATGTTAACTTTAATCTTACTGAGCTTTTCTTTTTTCCTAAGGGGTGCACTGCAGAGTTGCATTATGTTGTTCACAGGAAGAAGCGGGATCTGCAGTGTGCGATCCCTGTCTGTCAGGCACGAGCCCACAGGTGAATAGCTCCCTGCAGGTGCAGAGTGGTAACTGTGTGCCCCTGTGTCTCTTTTGAAGCTGAGAAACATGCTGGGATGTCCTGCGTGACAGCATCCATGGATGACATTCAGTTTGAAGAGGCTGCCAGGTACAAACCAGCTGACAACAGTCAGATGTTTTCATTCTGGAGATTCTTATTTGGCAGAGATAAACTAAGGCATTATAAAATGGGAGAAAGCTAGACCCATGAACTCACTGCAGTCACAGGGCCAAGTCTCAAAATTTCTCTTTTCTACCTGTGATAGCCTGATGCACTCAGAGAGCAGATCCATTTCACAGGGCAGAAATAAACTGTTGTTAACTTTACTTGGCAATTGAGATGTCTGATGAGAAACTGATGGCCCAGTGGTCTCTGGCTCTAGTGAATGGCTGCAGGCCATCGCTTATCTCTGTTAAATAAGGAATACATACCTATAAAACTTACTGTTATTAGTGTTTTTGTTCCTGGAAGTTCTCTTTTGGTTCATTTCTTAACATCTTTTTCTTTCAGCTTTTTTAGAAAAAAGAGAAATATTTTACATTCACTGAGCACTGAATTGACTTGAGTCTACAAGACAACACAGGACTGAATTTGTTTTAACCATTTTTCATGGTATTCAGTGGGATAAAAGACACTGTGAGAGTAAATAGGACCTTTATTCCTAAACCATATCTTTACAGAAACCTAAAGCCAGAACTTTTTGGGTTTTGTGTGGTTTTACACGGTGCAATCTGGGAATTAATGAGTGGTTAGATGGGATAGATCTGGTTGCACGGAGCAGTTCATATGCTGTTGGTGTGGCTGTGAACAAAGCAACACTGGCTGCCAGAGGTAAGCTGATGTTGGTTTAAAACTGTTCATGGCATAAGTGTAAAATAAGCATGCACTCAAGACTTGAGACTGTTAGAGCAGTGTCCATTAGAGTAAGAACTAGAACCAGTGACAAAAAGAACATGATCATACCAAATCTGGGACTCAAAAGAGAATTTCTTCACAATATTGTGTGCTTCACAATATTGAAGTGTTTGTCATGCCTGGAATTGCTCTGTGTTTTTAATTTTGTCCTTAGGAAAAATCTAGTCTGTGAAAACTCGTCAAAGTCAGGGTAATGTTTCCCTTTCAGGTATAATAGTCCAGACTTAGTAGCTTCAGAGCACTTTTCTGTCTGGTTTCTTGAGAGCAGAACAGAGCTTCTAGAATATGATGAAAATAATTTTCCTTCCAAATTTGTTTCCAAATATTTCTAGTTCTTCTTTCACTTGTAATACCAATGTTCTATTTGTAACAAGAACTTCTGGTACAAATCATGTAACTGTGAAAGAAATAATTTAAGCAATTATTTTTCTCTGTCAGGTCATTCCTAACATCCTTCTTGTAGCTTACTGTGCAATTTCCTAAATTTTGCCAGATCTAGTTCATTGTACAAACATCTTGCATAAGTAAAAGGGTTCTTGCTACTCTCTCTGGTAAATCAATAAGATGGTTTTTAAGTGAGTGACTCACTGTACGGTTTATTTACTTAAACCAGTTTACTAAATCTTCTGCAAGGATTAAGTCTTGTGTGCTTACTTCAGCTGAGATTTAAACAGAAGTTGTCACAAATCTGTATAGTTCAAATTGTAGTTTTATACCATGATAACCTCTTCCTTTTCTTTTAACATGCAGCAGTTCAGTGGTACTGATTTTCAATTACATCTGGTTTTAAATTACATTTATTTAAATTTTATTAGTGTTCCATATGTGAATCATAGTCAGTTCATTCTGGTAAGTTTCTGAGTGGAAGTGTGGTGTTGTGTGACTTCTGCCCCTGCGTATCTGTAGTTCTGAACACTCTCTTTTCTGGAAGGGAGCTAGTGGCTCTCTTAGCTGTGCAGTTGGGAACAACTGCCTGAACAGTTCTGCTTTTTCTGTGCAATGAATAATGCAAAAACTGCTTCTGAGCACCTTCTGCAGAAGCTAATGAGGGCTCTGCACCTGCAGATAGCTCTTTCCACTGACCATTTCCCCTGCCCTATCCACCCAAAGGATTCCCTCTGTGTTCGTGGATGTGAACAAGAAAGAAAATATTGCTGTGTAGTTTGTTGTTCCTGTCAGGTCCTGCGAAGGGACCTGTTTCCTATTTCCCATTCTAGTTCTACAGTGGAATAGGCAATTTAAGTAAGCTTTTAACTTTAAATGTCAAAACTTCATTCATTTAAATTAGGAAGCAACTATTATTATTATTATTATTATTATTATTATTATTATTATTATTATTATTACTACTATTATTTTGACTACACTGGTGTGGTAACTGTGCACAATCCTTTGCTGTGAATGTTTTGTCAGTGCCCAAGTGCTCTGACTTATATTTTACTTAAGTCTTGGTTGTAATTAACTTCACTCTGCCTGCCCCAGGACTGCTCTCTCTGATTTGTAACTCAGTTTGAATTCCCTGGAGGCAGTGGCCTGACACCCATCTCTTTTGGTCGTAGCTCTGGCTTACCCTGCACATTTTGTCCTTTTACTTCCTGCTTAATGGGAAAACTTGAGGGCAAACTGCTTTCCTTCCACCCTCACAGCACTGCTTAGGATTGGGATTTGAGGGCTTTGGAAACAGGGTTTGTTCCTGTTATCAACATGGAGCAGGTGCTTTAGGAATTCCAGAGGGAAAGAAAATATTTCCTCATTAAAATTTGTTTTGATGATATAATAAAGAGAATTTAAAAGATAATAAATAATAAAATAATTAATAAGAAGAAATAATATAAATAAGACATAATGAAATCACACTAGATAATAAAGTAAAAATTCTGTTTAGATATTTTGTGTAGGTAAGTGGGGAAGAGTAGTTTTCAGAGGGATGGTGCTAGCTCAGAAGGGACAAGCAGTCCTCCTTCTTGGCCAAGACTTGGAACATGACTCTTTCCCCATCCTTTAAAGATGTCCAAGAGCACTTTTTGTCCTGGGGTTATCTCTTCCTGTGCATGTATCTGTGTGCCAGAGGTGCATCTGGAGTGTACCCGAGTGCTTTTGCAGGTAGATGTACTCAGTGATTTGGTGCAGGATGTGCTTTTGAGCAAAAGCCAAAATTTCTGGATGTACCTGGAGCACACCTGCCATCGTACAGACACCAGCAGAAAGAAGGAATGTTGCCATTAAGGTTATGCAGGTCTCTGAGTGGCTGTAATTTTATTGACCAAGTCTAACTGGTGAACAACAGCGTTAAATTGAAAACAGTGAAAAATTCACTTTTTTCAGTGAATTTTCAGTGCAGTGTGGAAGACACAGACTGAATAATGAGATGTTCTTCACTGCTTTTAGGAGTACACAGAGAGTCAGATTCAAGCCCTAAAAAAGCTGCATGTTTTCATGCTCTGAGGTCTTACTCTTCTTAACAGGGTTGGACAAATTATTTCCATCAGAACAAAGGTGAACAGAGCATTCAAAACCAGCATGGAGGTAAGAGATCATCACTCTTTTTCCTGAAGATATTGAAGGAGTAGAGCAGAGGTGGGAGCAGTAGAGGAACACAGCATGGGTCCAGGTTTATTTGTTCCAGATGTTTGCAGATATCTGAACAATAACACTGCCTAATGGCACTGCATTCAGTGTTACAGTTGTGTGTTTCCTGGGAAATAATCCATGTTACAGTAGCAACTGGGCCCTGAAGAATTAAAGCCTTTGGCAGGTGTAGGATGGGATAGGTGGTGTTGGTCCAGGCTAGATCCACTGAATAGGTGGAATTCAAAGAATTTTGAAACTCCTGATACAAATGTATGTATCTCAGGTGTACACATGATCTTCATATTGTATTTAGTACGCAATGCCTTGCCCAATCTCTTCAAACCAGAACTGAACTCTGAGGTTGCTTTTTGTGCATTGTGCCTGTGTCTGTTTCCCATTATTATTATTGAGTGGTGCATCTCACAGGTAATGTATTACAAAAATTTCTAAAAATTAGAAAAAATCAGAATTTTGAAGTCTGTCGGGCCTATGCCACAGGACCAAATCCAGTGTTTCACATTCCAGTGTTTCATTGTGCTTTGCACCTCTAAACACACATTTTTTGCATGTACAGATCTTAGAAACTGATTTAGATGAGGACTCCAAATGCCATAGAAGTAAATGGAAGGAAATATCCGTAAAACTACATCTAAGTGTCTTTTCTGTATTTGTAATTTTACCCTACAAGTGATGCCAAAGGAAGATAAAAGTTGTACTAAAAAACCTTTCAGAGCTGAGTTAATATTGTGATGACCAGAGATGTATCAGGGATTAGAGCAGGTATTTACCTTTTTCCTTTTAGGTGTAAGGGATTGATAAAGACTGCACTGTTTTGTCTCAAATCAATTGACAATGATGTAGATACCTTTTTTGTCTCCTTCCTCCACCACCTTCTTCCTTGTAGGTTGGCATCAAGGTGACAGTACAGGATGTTTTGACTAATGCTGAAAAGATTGTGAGTGTGGCATATGCAACATATGTGGCCAAACCAGTTGGTGCTGAAAAGGTATTTTTCCTGTTTTCTCCTAAGCTTGGGGTGACTGAGTTTCTGTGAAATAACCCAGCTTTTCTGGTTGTGAAACACAGCACAAACACTGTTTATTCTGATCAGTGATAGGAAAAAAGCATGAAGTTCAGACTTTAGAAGATAGACTTTTGGGGGTTTTTTGCAATTCACTGCCCTGAAATGGTTAGGTGGTTGTTGTTGTTGTTATTTCCATTTCCTTTTGCATTTGTTCATTATAGAAGTGGGGTCTTTGTGAGGGCTACAGTACTGACAGAGGCAAGCAGTGGAAGGGAGATCCTTGTGAGTCTCTCTCCCTTTCAGAAGCTGATTGCAGGGTGGGATTTTTTATCCTTCACTTCCCCTCTCGGGGAGCTTGTTCAGACATCACTGTTGAGACAGAAGACATTATTTTATCTCGCTTCCAATCTAAATTGGTTCTTTGCCTTTTATGTTGATTAGTTTTCACGCCAGGGCTGTTTCTTCTCCCCAGTGTTTGGCTCTCTGGAGGGCTTTGGAAATCAGTTACGGTACCATTGGCCTTCACATCACTGTGCCAGACAGGCACAGTCCTTTTGGAGTTTTCTTGTGAGGGAGGCCAAACGCTCCTCAGACTCTCTTAATAAACTCCCTTTGTATGGGAAATTCTACTTTCTTGAATGTGACTAGCATCATGGATCTGACTTTCTCACTGAATGTGTTATGACAGCACATCTGGCTGTTAAATATCCACTGGAGATTGGCAGAGTCATCCCATGAGCAATTAACACATCCAGTCACTACTGCTTTCTCTTCTGTGAGCATGTGGCACAGTTTGGAGAATAAACAGACTGGAGCAGTTTCACTAAAACTAAAGCCCTGCTCTAGTTCTGAAAGGCTAATGGCTAAATTGCTACCCTAATAATAGTAAAATATTATCAAGTAAGAATTGTTCGTTTTTAGTTTGATATCATACTTATATCATCAACCTGTTTACCTTTTGCCCAGATTTCTGGAGAGATTAAATCAGGATTAAATTGGTGATGATTAACTAAGATTAGGCTTAAGACAAGAATGTACCAGAGGGAGTTTTAGAGTTCAGTTCAAATTCCATCACAAACTAAAGTCTCAGAGACATTGAAGAATATTTTTTTCAAATCCACTTTTTTGAACAACTGTTTCTAAAGTTGTACAGAGGGAATCTTACTATACCCACCGTCTTAATTTTTTTAATTGGGCCATCTGGAAAAATCTAGGGAGCTCTTGAAAAGGACTGGAAAGGAGGCAATGAATCTGCAGGAGGGTTAGAGGGAAGAGTCAAAAGCTGAGAAATATTACTGGCAGCACTGCAAGACACAAAATGTTGAATTTGTGTGTTGTGCACTGCTTTATGCATTATTTTAACGTTTCTGAGGCTAGGCCTTCTAGACAAATCTCCCAAGTGATTGTTCAGTGGCAGCTGTGCTGCCATTATCCAAATGCAGTGATTTTCTTAAGCCAGTACAAGTTTGGATGCAGTTTGTCATTGAACTGACATACACAGAAATTTGCACTGACACCAATGACCAGTGCAACTGAACATTTTTCTGGTTCAAAAATTCTATCCTCAAACCTTCATATTAAGCTCATCTTTTCCTGTCTTTTTTTTTTTCCTTAAATGAGAACTTAAACACTTTGTGCTCTCATGGATGTTTGTATTTAAATGCTAAAAGCACTTTGTCATTGAGTTTTACTGAATGATTCTGAAAGGATAATGCAGAATCTCTTGAACTTTATACTCTGTGTTTGTTGTATTATTAAACTTGTCATCTTGGACAGCTGATAGGAAAAAGTTGTAGAAAATGCTGATGCCATTTTACGTTCAAAGGGCACTTTGTAGTGATTGTGAAATTCAGAACTGTTGTGTTTTTCTCTTTTCCATTTGCACAGGTTGAGTTAAAACCTGTACAGCTTCTGTCTGCAGAAGACCACCTGGAGCACAGCCTGGCTAGTGAGAGGAGAAGAATCCGTCTGGGCTATGTCCAGGTCTTTCAGAAGCTAATGCAGGAGAGCAACAAGGAAGGTGCTTTCTGTACTCAGCATAGAAGGCAGAACAAACATTTGTGGGCAACTGGTGGAAGGAGAAAAGCAGACAAAATATCTCCTTAGGGTTGTGGTGTCAGGTAGAAAAGTCTGTGCCTGATTTGTAGTTAGGTGTGCCAGGGGTGTGTTAGGCAGTTATTCTAGTAGAGAGAGATTTCTTTTTCTCTCAGAAATTCCAGAGTTAAAAATGCAGAGTTGAAGGCCAAGCATGCATTAAATAGATGCAAAATGCAGATCTTCACGTAGGTTCTGTGTGTGAGGTTTCACAGGTCACACAGAGCTCTGCATTACAGCAATAAACTTCTGTGACACTAGCTGTGATTAGAGAGAAGCATGAAATCCACTCAAGCTTATGGCCATGTCTTTGCCAGAAAGCAAAGTAAGAACTATGTTTATAGTTTACCCTGAGATGATTCCCAGCAAGCAGGAGTTTCATTACATGGAGGTCAAAACAGGTAAAAATGTTAGAAAAACTGAACAAAGGAAGATGTTCTTCTTTATTTATGGTAGTAATTTCTGTTCTTAAAGAAAGCTGTGCTGAAAAGTTGTTGTGTTCCCTCACAAAAGAAATTACTCAGAACAGTTAAGAAAATATGCTGGTATTTGGAAAATCTGAGCTGCAGCTCCATGTATAAATAATAGGCATTATGCGGTTTTACTGAGGAGAGATTAAACCTGTTATAAACAAAGATCTAGCCTTAACAATTTAGTAAGACTTCATAGAACTGAAGAGTCTTGTTTGGTACAAGAAAACAAGCTATTTGTCTTCATGGTAACTGTCTCACAGGGTACAGTTTAATAACCTGAGTGATAAATCAGAGGTCGATGGGTTTTGTCTCCACTGCCTCTCCTGGAAACTTCTTTGAAGGATACTGTTGTAGCACTAATTCACCTCCTTAAGGAGACAGAACAAGCAGAGTGGGAGAAAAGAGGAGAGAACATTGTGTGTAAAGGCTGCTAGGTAGCAACGTATGTTTAAAATTATACCCTGAAAGTGAGGTTTACTTGACAAATGGATCTTAGGGAACACCTTGAGTAGGTCCAAAGTACAAGTTAGTCATATGTTTCCGCACACTTACATAATCACAAAGTTAGTTAATTATGGCATAAGTCAAAAGTACAATTCAGGTCAAAGCAGCTCCTAGCACAGGTAGGCACTTTTAAAATTACTTGATGTAATCTCATGCCTAAATCTTTTCCTGCGAAACACCACTGAAAAGAATTGAGATTAGAGTGAGAATGCATGGCTAAACACTTGAAAGTGACATCAGAAAAGCTCAGGTAATACAAGGTGACCACTGATTCAGATCCTGTGTCTCTCATCTGTTTGGTGTTGTCTCAGGCAATCACAAGATTTGTAACAAGATGAAATAATCATGTCCTACTCTAACCTTAATTAAACACATCTGTACAGGTGCCCATCACACACAGTGCAGAGTCTTTGACACACATCTGAGTCGGTGCTGAGCTGCTCTGACAGCTCCTGTCGTGGCCGTGCTGGCAGCCCTGAGCAGCCCAGCACACGCTGGGGCTTCGGTTGCTGCTCCCCCAGCTGGGACAGGAACTGCTCCTGGCACAGGGACACAGGAACTGCTCCTGTCACAGGGATGTGGGCATACACAGAGGGCTCGCGGCAGCAGCTCCTGGGAGAACAGAGCAAATGTTCATCCTCTTGTTGCTTCCCTTGCAAACTGCAAGGCTCTTCTGTGCCTTTCTGATTTTCTTCTTTTCTCCGAGTCTAAAGCAAACTGCATGCTTCGGTGGGTGTGTTTTCTTCTGAAGGCATTCATTGATACATTGCTGCTGTGTTTCAGATACTTGTGAAGAGAAAGATGCAGTTTCAACTAAACACACTCATGTACAGAGCACTGAGCTTGTCCTGCCTCCTCATGCAAACCATCATGGAAACACATTTGGTGGCCAGATCATGGCTTGGATGCAGACAGTGGCAAGCATTTCAGCAAGGTACTTTCCTACAGCATTGTCTCTGCATGTAGTTCTAAATTGATGTGCTTTTAATATTAAAGGTTTCACAGGGGTTTATTTTATGAAGAATACAGACCCAGGCCTTTGTAACTTTTCTTCCTCCTCACATTACAGGAGGCCTGTGAACTATTTATGTGGGTACATCTCCCACAGCATGCCATGCCACTGAGACTCAGACATTATTCTGTTACACATGCAGACCCTAAGGCAAAAGCGGCTGTGTTACCTTCCTAGGAATCTTTGTAGAAAGGCAACACTGCGTACAGGAACAGAAACCTGCCCTCCTTGTGCTTGGTGCACTGTTTTAAAAACAAAGTCAGTTGTTTAATTGGGATAACCCCAATACTGACCCTATATCAAGTGACATCCAAAAATGAACAGCCTTGTAGGACGTAGTCTGCAGATCTTCATGATGCCAGAAAAAACACAAGTCAGAGAAAAAGGATCCACATAAACAGGGTCTGTTTTGTTGGTGTGTACACAGAATGTATGCATAACTCTCAGCAAGTCGCTTGACCTTTCAGTCCCCCTGAGTTGCATATCCTATGGCTTGCCACAATTCTAGCAATTTAAAGAGCTTGGGCATCTTCAGGTAAAAAGAACAAAGTATGTTTTGTGATGCTGCTTGTCAGTGTGACCCAGACACATAATCATTTAATTCCTCTTCCCTGGAGTCAAACCATTGTTTGTCTCCCTTCCTGTTCCTGGACACTGTACAAAGCTTCTTTGTAAGCAGCACTCAAGTTTCAGTCTGAATTCTCCTTGCATGCCGAGTGACCTAATTCACTGCAGGGACGTCAGATATGTTTTCCCTTTTTATCTTTAATAATTAAATGACTTCTCCATTCATTATTCATGCAGTTTTGATTTGTAGCCAGTGGTTGTACTGATAACAACAGATTTTCTGTAATGGTTGGATAAACAACTTGTTTTAGTAACATCAGAGTGCACTGACCTTACCCCCACGTGCAATTCCAGTGGCTTGAAGGGACTGCTGCAGATTTTTGCCATAATATGACTCAGAATATTTACCTGTTTTCATCTGATAAATTTTACCTAGTGGGAGTCACACTTGGATTTAAAAAAGGAAAGGAAACATCAGGAAAGAGAGTATTGAACAAATTTTCTTTGAAGTAATTAACACCAAACATGATTACTCATGTTGAGAATTTCAGGAATAATAGCTGGTGTCGGAGGCTGGTTGAAAACAGAGATGTTGCAGTTTTTGCTTGAGAAGTACCTACTCTCACTGTGAACCTTTTGTGAGGCCACTCAGAGTTAGACCCCACCTTTGAAGAGGCCAGGTAAGATTTTCTGTGGCCCCAGACTATGTTAGAGGAAGGAGAGAGGAGGAATAGCAATGGAAAAACAAATTTCTAAGGGCATTTTAAAGGTGACTCACTCTCCTTCTGGTTTCTCACCTCCCCACCACCGTTTTTTGGCGGGCCAATACATGAAAATCTTGCAGCTAGCAGTAAAATCATTTGAGTATTAGTAATATTAGCTTGAACTTGATGTATACTTTCTTATTCCTTACATTTGCAATAAAAGCACTCAGGGTGTACTTTTCCAAGAAGACGTGAATGTTCAAGCCTGATTTCTGGTTTGTTCCTCTCCTCCTCATTATTGTGTTTGCATCTTTAGAGTGAACATTGTAAATAAAAGAAACACTTAGCATTTTAAATCAGAAGAGCAAATTATTTTAATTTAATTACAAAGTAATTAAAATGTATTAGACTATTGAAGAGATGTACCAGTCAGTTAATTAGCTGCAGATAATTGTGTGCATTTAACAATACCGGTACATTAGTTTTCAAAGTGCAGTTGAGTTAAAAGCTAGAAGTGCTACAAAACTGTATTTTCAAATTTAGAAAACTTCGCCATGGAACAATCTATCCTTGATGTGCACATGGACTTCTTACTGAGAGCAGTGTGTTGCTTCGGAGGCTAAAAATAAATGGCATGTGTTGTATATTGTCCCCTCTTCCTGTGATGCACAGAGATCCCAGTAGAAAGTGAGGGGCTTTGACTACATGCAGAACTGATGAAGAAATCTGATTTTCGCTTGGTCTAGAGAGCTTGAGAGTCTATTTACACGGACTGCATCTAGTAGCCACCTGAGGGGTTTTTTTATTCTCATTTCATATCACACCAACAGAAAGCATCTAAAACCAAGCAAAAAGTACAAATGTTAGGACTGGATAAACTGACATGGCATTGCTTTTGCACTGTCCCTGGTGCTTGGTCTTTCTGTCAGGTTTCCTTTAATTGCTTAAAGGCTTTAAGGTCTGGCATTTTTACACTGCTCAGGAGCCTGCTCCCCATGCAGTCCTACAGAAATTAATGAAACTGTGAGGTAAGGGGTTACTCTGTAGGTAAGGGATTCATGGTCTGGCTTTAAGAGGGGCCAGTCTCAAGCAGTGAGAATTAATTGGTGTTTGTAAAATGTGTTGGAAACGAAGCAGCATGACATTAAGTGGTATTACGATGGTTGAAGCTGGAGTTACATGCTCTTTGAGCTGAACATGTTAACATGGAATAGATGAGTGTAATTTCCTGACCTTCCAGGTCCTGCAAACCTTGTTTCTGTACTCAGTCGCCCTGGCTGTGCTTTTAGCACAACTTTGTGTTTTGATCTCTCTCTCTCTCTGGCTTTCTTTTCAGCCGCCTCTGTCGTTCCCACCCCATCCTGAAGTCAGTTAACATGTTCAAATTCTGGGGGCCATCCTTTGTGGGTGACCGCCTGGTCTTCAATGCCATTGTCAACAACACTTTCCACAACAGGTAAAGCTCCTCATCTGTCGTCTCCCTTGGCATCTCCAGCACCAGCCTACAATGTGTGTTTCAGGTTTCATCAGTAGGATTTTCATTAGTGAATTAATTCTTTTTTCAGGTGTGACTTTGAGGGATGTATCTATACCTGTAACTGCCTATCTGTGCCTTCTTTTGTTTCACTTTTATCAGTACAAGTTTTAAAAAAATCTATTCTCTGACTTTCAGTTTAAAGATCATTTGTCACCAAATCCCACTCCTGCAAATGCAAACAATAAATATTCCTCTGAAATTCTGGGATTTTCAAGGGCTGGGTTGCTCCTAGAGATCTAATTCTTCAGAAGATGCCAGCTTCTTACCAGGATTTTCCCATCTTGGCATTTGTTGGCAGATCTGGGTTCTGTTTATTGGTTATTTTTTTTAATGCTATTTAGCTACTGCCATCTTTTATTTTATTACAGAAGTGTGTCTGTCCAGATTGAGTAATTGATATGCTATGCTACAGAAGGTGTTTGAGTCAGGCTTCTTGCACACCTGGAGGTACTGCAGTCCTTTCCAGCGTGTCTCAGGACTGCTTCTGCATCACTTGTAGCAGTTCAGTAATTCATTCAAACTTTCCTTTCAGTGTGGAGGTTGGCGTCCGTGTTGAGGCTTACAACTGTGAGGAGTGGATCAAAGACCAGCCGCGGCACATTAACAGTGCATTCCTCACTTTTAATTCTGTGAATGACAAAGGGGAGCTGCTCACCTTCCCCAGGGTCAAGCCCACGACACAGGTGAGCCCTCAGGAGCAGGGTGGTGCCACAGCCTTCCTTGGGAAGGAAGGACCAAGCAGGCACTGCAGTGCATCTTCTTGCAGGAGAGAAAGGCTCCAAATGAAACCTTTGCCTTCGAGTGAGAGGTTTGTTATTGTTCGCTTTAGTCTTCCAAAACTGAGAGGATCAGTGGAGGGTCATCATGACTGGAGATTCTGTGGTTGATAGGCAGAGAAGAAGAATCTGATGTGCTTGGAGATTTTTCCACTTGTCTACTCTTGTGCAAGGTCCATTGACTGTAGGTGAAATTTATAAGTATTCAGTGAATAATTATTTTTATAAACCCTTAACAAAGATGAGAAATAGAGTGAACAAAGAAGTCTGTGGGAACCAAATGCCATGATGTGGATGGGCTTTTCAGTTACTTTGGCATGGAGATCTCAGTTCATGTTTTCCTGAAAGTGGTTCATGAAGCACTTGACACAGTTTGAATGCTATTGTTGAATTATTTGCTGTGGTAACACCTGTCACTAAACTTCCTGCTCCAGTTACAAGAATTTTAGCGAACCGGTGAAGGCAGAAATAAAACTACTTTTTAACGTCAGGGACCTTATTTTTTATGGGATGGGAACTGAACAAATTGATTCAAGGTGCCTTATGTACTCACTAGGACAGTAAGTGTCACTACTGCCCGTTGCAGGCTGTCCCAAGAGGAGAAACTGACTTTGAAAAATAATATTTTCCTTTGTGCTTTGAACACCAGATGATGATAAATTTGGTTTATAGTTTATTTGGTGGATGGCACATTGAGAAAGAGTGGAATGTGTGTGGTGTACTGCCCAGCTGCCACTGCTTTAAGACCAAAAAGCACTAGGAGGATGCTACAAAGATACAACTCTTCTATCACATTGGGGTTTTTTTTTCAAATTTCAAAGAATATTGCTAAGGCAAAAAATAAACTACAAGTTTACTCAGCCTGTGGAAAGGTCACTGCCCAAAGTATTATTCTCTGTTTGCTTGTGTTACTGCTCTGCCATTTGCGCATCTGTAATAAATAATTTTTAGTTGTCTTTTTTCTGACTTTGTTCCAAAATGAGATGTGTTGCTCTCTGGTTCCCTTTTCATGCAGGATGGTGTGAGGAGGTACTATGGAGCTAGTGCCCGGAGGAGGATTCGACTTACCAGGTATAGCTGGGTCACTGGCAATCTTGATTTTGAAAACTTAATTTTATAATCCTCTAAATAAGGTTATTGAACTCTCCTTAATATATATGTGACGGTTACATGGCTTACATTTACAAATAATTATATTTCAGTGACACCGAAATTATTAGAGGCTACTTCTCAAGGTTGCTTTTGCCCTGAGATTCTCCTCGGGGTTGCTGGCCCACAAGGTAATAAGGGTCGTCCCAAGGTTGCTGTTCCCTGGGACTTTCCCCTGGGTTGCTCTTCCCAGAGGTAATAAGGTTTTCTGTCTTCTCTTTGCCCTGGGTGTTACACACTGAAGCCAGAGACAGAGACGACAAAGTGAGTCCACCGGTGTCCATTTCCAAGGTTGTTTATTTTTCGTTATCTCAGTCTTTTTGCAGCTCTGCCAGGCCTCCCTGGCAGGGTACCTTATCTTAGTTCTTTCTCAGCTCTGCAAGGCATCCCCAGCAGAGCAGGACACGCGGCAGACTGGGCGGATCAGAGAGCCCCGTACCTTATGTACAGTTCCCTTGACCCAACCACTGTCCGAGACGTATTTTTTATTTACAAAATTTTGCCAATGCCTATTACCTATACTAACATGTCAGTTCTACTCTAAACCAATCTCTAAAACCCAACTCAGCACAAGATGGGGGACGAGAACAAGAACAAGGAAGACAGGGGCCACTCCCCAATTCCTCCATCTTGTCTCTTCAGCCCCATATGCTAAGAATCCTAATTTCTATATTTACATTCTACAACAAACCATCCACTACTTATTTCAAATTCTTAGGATTTGTGATTCTTTCTTCATGTGAGCATTCACTTCCATGGATAGAAGCTCGAATCAGAGTCCTTCTGGGCTCTGTGGGAGGCTGGCTGACCCCCCTGTACAGATCCCAGACCCCCCTGTACAGCCCCCTTATTCTCCAGGGCTGTCAGAGGGATCCTCTGGACTCCAACAGCTACTTGTCTCAAAATGGCTTTGTTCTGGAGGTTGTTTCACTCTCTTTCATGTAAAGAAAAACCAATTATTGCAAACCAAAAATTGATGAAGTACCTGTATTTAGAAGATACTTAAGCCTATAGAAAGTGATTTTTCCTAGCATACACAGATGTGTAAAGAACCAATTTATGCTACTATGTCTCTTTTTAATTATGTTTTAGAAAATGCATGCTATCTGCTAAAGGAGACAAACCCTCTGATGCCTGGGAGACAAGCAACCAGGTAATCTGCAGGTGGATACAAGGTTGTATCTGTGCACCTTGTGGGGTGTGTGAAACAGCTGTTCAGGCTGTGGCAGTACAGGGGGACCCTCTGGAGTGTAGGCATGAGAAATGGATGGATGTGTAACACAGTGAAATTTCTCTTCCAAAAGGAGAGAGCAGATGATTCACTAATGATATAAGAGTAAGTTCGATACAAAGGATAAAAAATGTCTTTAAAACAGATGCATACAAGTGGTCCCTTAAGGTCTCCTGCAGATTTATCCCTCAGTGTCCCCAGTTGTTACAAAAGCTGAATTCTGTAGGGGAAGTAGTTTGGGGTTTTGTTTTTTGTCTTTATCCAGCCGTGGAATGTCTGAAAAATTGCAGTGAGGAAACCATTTAGTAAGCGCTAAAAGTGGGAGGAGATACAGCAACAGAGAGATGAGCACTGGAATAACATAAACTTTGCTTCTGTGGAAAGAGAGGTGAAATCATGTTCATTCCCAGATACCCTGCACCAAGTGTCTCTGGTTTGGATATGCTGGGCCATTGACTGTGCCTGTGTCTTGGAGTAAATGGTGTCGAACCTGAATTTAGGTGGATTTGTAGATAAGCTAAATATTGTCTCGGTGTCCAGGCTTTTTTGCTAAAGCAGGTGTTGGTTTGGGGTGGGGGTTTTTTGTGTGTGTTGGGGGGGAGTTTTTTAAATTTCTTTTTCTGCAGAACAACAAATGTAAATATGCGCACAGTGATAAAAATGGCTTGCTTAAGATTTATTTCCTATGAAATCAAAACCTGTCACTAAAGACTCTAAGGCTGTATTCTCTTTCTAGAGTTGTTAAATAAGAACTCCATCCACTGTAGCCAAGCATAAAGAACGGATATATTTGCATTTTCTTTGCTGTGAGCCTGCTGTGTAAAGCAATTGCCAAGATGGACCCAGCTTGGTAGCAGAGAAGAGGTTAATTTTCGAGTGGATTCTAATTACTTAAGAGGAAGATGGACAAAACCATTAATTCAGTGGTCTGAGAGGTTATCTGTATTGTCTCCCTGGTGGTCAAAGTTGTTCTTCACAGCTTTATAACTGGAGAAGCTGAAAACAGTGTTTTGTTGTCCTTTAATTAAGATTGTTTTGCCAACAGCCGTGTGAGTGCATCAGGAAGCCACTGGAAGTGTTTTAATTCAGAAACTACTGAAGTGTGTTTTCACTTACAAGGAAAATAAGCATTTGTTTGCAGTTGAAGCATAATGATAGAAAAAAAGAACACCTAATTTCTGCAATGTTCAGTGAAATGTACCTTTACCCCTCCATTTTCAGACATGTGGCTTGTGTTTCAGGCATATTTGAGTTACAGCAACATAGCTGCACTGACACATCTGGCAGGAAAACCGGGCTGGGACATAACCAAGACTCTGGATAATGTAAGTGCAGAAAAGAAATTACAGAAATCTGAAAGTAAAGCACCTCCCTGTTCGTGAATTGGTGTTATAAACCCAAAATCAGTGAGGAAACTTGTGTCAACCAGTTCTAGCAGAGGAAGATGCTGCTGGGAAAAGCAGAATAAAGTCAAGGGAAAGCATGGTGTTAACCCTGTTGCAATGCATGTTTTCCAGACAATGGAGGGACATCAGGCATCTGCCAAGGCTTGGTTTCTGGAATGTTGGTAGTGACTGGCAGTTTACTTCAGGATCACATTGATGCAGAGATGTTTTGGGATAAAAGAAGAGTGTTGCAGTATTTTAGTCTGACCTCCTGTGCCTCATAGGCTACGAGACATTGCTTAGTGACTTGCATGTAGACAGTAAGATACTTGAGTAAGAGCAGATTCAAATCACAAGAAATTCCAGTGATGGCAAAACTGCCAGTGCCATGTGTAGGTTGTTCCAGTGGTTAAAGGCTTTCAGTAAACACTGCCATTCCAAATAAACAGCAGACAACACTCGTGCTGGGAAAAGCAAGCTTGAACCAGCTCATGGAGACAGGCAGAGAGACCAAATGGGGTTGTTCATCCTAGAGAAGAGAAAGCTTTGAGGAGACCTTGAAGCAGCTCCCAGTACCTAAGGAGGGGCTTACAAGAAATCTGGAGAGAGACAGCATGAGGGGGAACAACCCTAAAGTGCAGTGGATTTGTTCCCTTTTCCCTGCAAATGAATCACTGACAGTTTTTGAAGGTAAAAAATGGCACTCTGATGTCTCTGGGGAGAGGAATGGTCAAAACCACAAGACTTGTAAGGCTGTAGAGGTAATCCAACCTTGCCGATGTAGACTTTATGTGATGTCTTAAGTCTAGAAGACTCCTAGAACAATGTGATTTCTGTTCTTAGAGGACTATTGATGCAGACCTCCTGTAGATGGTTTTTAAAGCTCCTAAGCATTTAATTTTACACCAAACTACTTCAGCAAGGTGCCTGCTGCATTGTGTTGGCGTTTATTTCCTCTTCCAAGATAGGAAAATCCAGAGAAATACAAAATCTGTGTTGTTGCAGAAATGTGGCATAACCAAAAGATGGTTCATTTTTTGATGCAGAAAAACAAAAACAAAAACAAAAAAAACCCCAAACAAACAAAAATCCAACAAAACCTCAACAGTAATGATGAACTTTATGAGTTTTATATCACTTGGAAATGAAAATCTGTTAAATTTCTCAGGATTTGTGAAGCAATAAAGCACGTGAATTTGGGAATAAAATCCTCTAATTCTAAACATTCTGTTGTACCCATCTTCTTCCATTATATGGGGTTTATGGAGATGCCAAGCCCTTCTTTTGTGTGTGCATTGTTATGTACAGGTTATTCCTTTTGAATTCTCTGTGTTGAGATTTAGGCCTATAAATAGATCCAAAAAAATCAAGGGAATATAGTACAGGTGTGAGACAAGAGATGCAAACCCATGATTTTAAGTAGTTATTCAGAGTATCATTAGTTCTGGGTGCTCTGCTTCATGGAAGACAGTAAGGGAGAAAATTAAGGATATTTTGGAAAGGGAAGTGCTGGGTTGCTCTAGGGTCAAAGGGGCTAGACCAAGGTGTGACTGATTTGCCTGGACCAAGGCATGTGGCATTTCCCAGGAACTCCTGAGAAAATCTGCTCAAGTCCCAAATGTGTAACATTTATACATCCAAATGTTTACAGTAATCATTCTTTGTCTTTAACACATGCTGGCCTTTTTTGTTTTTTTTTTTTTCTTCCAGGTAAGAATCTGGACCCTTGAGGAGGGCGCTGTGCTGTCATTCAAGGTGGAGATGCAGGTGAAGGTCCCATCCCACGTCGCCTTCTCCCTCTTGTCTGACTTCAGCCTCCGCCAGCGCTGGGACAGGCATTTCCTGTGAGACCCTGCTCTCTCTGGGCTCTGAACCCCCCGACCAATCCTCCTCTCTGACACAGACACTTCCTGAGACACCCTGCTCCTCTCTGGGCTCTGAGCCCCCTGATCACTCCTCCTCTCTGACACAGACACTTCTGATGTGCTGGCACTTCACTGCCCAGTTAGGAGGAAAGTGCTGTAAGAATCTGACATCAAACATTCATTAGTCAAAGTATGGAGTTTGGTGTTTTAGTGTAGAAGTAAAATTTGGTTTGTGCTTAGTCTGGTTTTAAATACAGAGTGCTTTTTCAAAAGAGAGGGATTGCACAGAGGTCATCTTTTCCTTACATGAGCACAGTTCCAATCCTAGACATGTGTATATTAAAAATGACAAAAATCCAAAACGAATAAAAAAAGAAAAAGTTAAAATTAAGAACTCAGGTGGATATATTGTGCATGATAGCTTTAAAAATCAAGGAAAACCTGAATTCCTTCATTTTTGTGCTGTTGGGGATGCTCTTCTACAGTGATGTTTCACTGTACAGTCAAAGTAAGAAATCAAGAAATAGGGTCCTTCAAAATGCATATTTTTAGAAAAATGATGTTTAAAAGTCTGTATGATTGGAAATGGGTTTTGGAATGGCTCTAAAAGGTGGTTGAGGTTTTTTATTTACCTTTGATGGTGTAGAATAGTGATTAGAGACAGTTGCATTGAAATTATACTAGTTTGATTTGGTGAAGCATTGTTAGTTAGTTATTTTATCCTGAAACATTTTTACCAGAGGGTGGAAGTAGAACCTTAGGCATATTTGAAAATCTACAAACTCTACTGAATTTAAGGCTTGTAACAAGCAAAACCTAAAGAAATACTGTTGACAAGGTGTTGCAGAAAACCTAAATCTTACACTCTGTGCCTTTCTGCTGGAAGATGAAAATCAAAGGTTCAGTGTCAGGATGGAGCCTGTTTGCACTGAGTTTGTTGGAGGAGATGCTGTTGCACATACACGTGTGTATTCAATGTGTTCTCAGGACGTGCGAGGTCCTGCAGGCTGTGAGCGAAGAGGAGAAGATCTACCACGTTACATCTGCCCCCATGACAGGCCACCAACCCAGAGACTTTGTGATTTTGGTGTCCCAAAGGCAGCCCTGCAGGCCACAGTGAGTATGGCTCTGATTTTAACTCTGAGCACTTTGGGCGCCGGGTAGCAAAGATGGCATTTTACCTTTTAACGAGTGAGATTCCTTTGTTGATGCCTGAGTTTGTACAACCAGATTTGCTTTGCAATGTGAAGGTGCAATGAAATAAATCCAGGTAATCACAAATTTTTAGCATAGTCCAGTATTGATTCTTTGATAGTGACTCTTCGGGAGTGGTCTGCCAGAAGGGCAAATAGGCCAAATTTCAAATGGGCAAGTTGGGAAAAAATTCATGTCCCAGAGAGCCTGTCAGTGGGCTGAAGCACTTAGCTGGGAGTTTGTGTTTTGTTTGCTTTGTACTCCCGTTCCATGTAACTACAGTTTTTACTTAGTCAAGGAAGTGCTTGAAACCTTACACATTTATTGTATCTGCAAATTCTGCCAAGTCCCTTGGTCAGTTTAACATACCCTGCTTTTTAAAGTTTTATTATTTTTTATTAGATTTCATTTTGTTCTCATGTAGTGAAACATGGGCAAGTGGAAACTTTTGGTGTATCTCACCTTTCTTTATTCTGTTTTCTTTTTGCACATTCAGTAATTCTTCAAGTTAACACTAAAAGGCAGTGTTCTGTACAGTGCTTGCTTTCCCCCTCCATCAGGGGATTTAATGAGTTTGGATACCTTTACTGTGACCACACTGTGAAGCCTCTGGGTAAAGGGTGCTTCCTGATTCTGTAAATGTGGGCTGAGGAGAGCAGGGTAAATTAAAAAGAAAAGGTGGGGAATTGTTCTCTGTCTGCCGCAGAGGTCTCCTGGACTGGCGCCTGTGCTGAGGCCTCACTGAGACTCAGCAGGGCCTAGGCTTTGAACCAGGATCGCTGAACTCGCCCCAGCTCCTCTGCTCTCCTGTGAAAATGACATGTTGTAGTCATGCTGTGAATGTGTGAATATTTTTAACAAGAGGGAGAGTGTGATGCTTGTCCCTGCCCTGCAGGGAGCCCTACACGGTCGCTGTGAGGTCGGTGACGCTCAGGGCGGTGCCCCCCAGCCCGGAGTTCTGCAGGAGTGAAATCCTCTGTGCTGGATTCCAGATCCACAGCAACAGCAGCAGTTCCTGCACCGTGAGTAGCCCTGCAGGGCTGAGCTGAGCCCCTTGCCCAGTCCCCCCTGTCCTGGGGCTGTCACCTCACCTGAGCTGACAGTCTGCAAAGGGAACAGCAAAATACCTCTGAAAAAAGAGTTCAGTCTCGGTGTATGGAGTCTGTCTTGCCCAACTTTGGCAAATCTGACTGTTAGAAATGAGCTCTAAACTGAGCACTGGAGGCTGCCCTGCCCCTCCAGTCATTCACTGAATCCTAAAGTACACCTCTAGAGGATGTGCATTGCACTGGTCCCTGGTGATGTGTCTCTCTTTTCACTGACTACAAAGGCCAAGGAATTAGTTCAAATTAAATTCCTTGCTAGAACTTTCGTATGCCACAAATCACACAGTCTGATTCCCATCTCTGGACCCATGCCAATCTTCTTTGCCATAGGAAGGCCAAAACTTTTCCATTTAAGAAAACAAGTTTCTGAAAACTTTCAGCAGCCCTTGGTGGCTGCAGTTCCTTTTTTGAGGCAACAGCTTTGTTCACAAAGCACACATATTTAACACAGTGTTATACACAGTGTTTCTTGCTGCACTGCTCTGTACGTTTACCTGCAGATGCTGGAGGATCTGAGAGCAGTGAGGACACCCAGATCACTGGAGTGCTGTAAAAAAGGCATGCTTTTTGCAAATTATTGCCTTCAGTTTCAGAAGCACTGTGTGCTTCTATTCACATCCATAAAACTGTGGTACTCATCCAGGCTCTGCAAAAAAATGACTGATTTGCAATCCATAGGCTTTCTTGTTTCATTTACTTTGTTCAAACAGGTGTGTTACTTCAATCAAGTGACATCAGGAGTTATGCCTTACTTAGCTGCAAATCTTACTGGCTCATCAAAATCCATTGAAGACACTGCTTTGGAATGTATAAAGTTCTTAGAGCTGAAAGACAGCAAGTGCTGAAGTTAAAAACAGATTTCTGAAGGGACATCTGAAGATTATCAGGCAGTTCTGGTTTAAATTCCTGCAAGGGCGTTGATCATTCTTCTGTAGGTTACTTGCTTCAGATCATGTAGTCAGTATTGGGCTTCAGCCTGAAAATACCTGGTACAAGCATTTTCTATCAAACCAAGCTTAGGCCTTAGGCTATAAATTCAATCTTTAATTTAAAAAAGATTAAGGAACAGATTCAGCTTTTGATGGCATTAATTAATTTTATATAAATGGAGGCAGAACGTGGCTCTGTAGAGCTGTAGTTCATAAGACTATTGCACTATTTTAATGTTACATTGAACAGAGTGGCATCCAGACAGTTTTAAAACACAATCCCTTGTAATCAGCAGAATCCAGTGCTACCAAGTAGCTTTGCCAGTGCTCTGACCTGGCTGTGCAGGTCCTTGCACACCCATTATTTATAAACCGAATACAGCCCATGTAAATTAGTGTTTGCTAATGTCTGCACTTTAGTACTTGTCCATTTATCTGTGACTCCCAATAAATTATTGTTTCTGAGGTTACAGACTCATCACAGTATTTGGGGGTGCAGAAGGCTGCCCTGCAGTGGTGGTGGGTTCTGCAGGAGCGCCGTGAGCTCCAGCCTCTGTGCCAGCTGTGCCAGGTTGGAGCAAACACACAACAGCAACTCCTGGATCCTCTTTTTACCAACAAACGGGGATGGCTCCAGGGGCTGTGCTGTGGTGTGTCTGCTTTGTTTGCTGCTTCCGTTTGAGCAACGAGCATGCTCATCAGCATTTGGATGCTGGAGGACCTGGGGGTGAGGGGAGCAAAGCACGTGAGCTGCAGCACTGCTACTCGGTGTCACTGCAGTGTCACCACCTCCAGGGTGAGAGCTCTCGGGGCTGACACAGCTCACACTTAACACACCTTCAGTTGGCCCTGCAGCCACACCAGAGCCTGCTGCAGGGATTTACAAGTTGCAGAACCTGTCAGCACAGTCTGCAGGTGAGAAGGGTGGCAGGGCAGGCACCGAGGGGAGTCCTGGGGACATCATTCTGGTGTCCCCTGGCCTGTGGCTCAGTTTGAGCACAGCTCTGCCTGCCGACCCCCACCACCAACCAGGCTGTGCTTCACCAGGAATGCAGGGAGAGACACAGCTCCTGGGCTCTGGCTCAGCAGCAGGGACCACAGATCCAGATTTGATTCTGGATCAGCATTTCCTTCACATGGACATAGTGCAGCATCTCATTCTGGAAGCATGGGCAGCCCCCTCCAGAGCACAGAAGCCACCGAGGTCGTGTTTGCCACCTCCCATATACGGAGGGTCCAGCTGCCTCCCGGCAGCAGCTCTCTCCTAGAGCCCTGCAGTGTGCAGGTGATGCCAGAGCAGCCCTGGGCTGCACAGATAAACCGAGATCCCAGTGCTGGTGAAGAGAGACCCCTAATGTTGGCTCTGGACACAGGCACTGGGGAGAACCAGCCAGATGCTGCCTGCACCAGGCACTGTAAATTAATGGGTTTACATCTTTACAGGCAGCAGCTTTTGCGAGTGCTTTCCAAACAGCTTCCTGCAGCCACATATCCCTCTGTGAAATACCACCGGGTGCATCTAACAAGTGGCTTTGTCCAGCAGTTCTAGCTCAGATTGCTCTGCAGGAGCCACTCGGGAGCTCCACACCCCACTGCCTGCACCGGCCCTCACCGGGCAGCACTGGTACCACTAGGACAGGCCAAGTCCACGGCCCCAAGGCTGCAGGAACACATTAGAAAGCCAAGGAACAGGGAAATTACCTAAAAAGATGCTTTTTAAACAGTATACTTAATTCACAGAACAGAAAGGGAAATGCTTCTTAAGCTGGGATAAATTGTCTGTTGCCAAAATGTCCACATTAAACTGAAAGCTTTGAGCTTTTATCCAACAGTTAATTAAAATTCCATAATTAAACCTTGGTTTCATTCACATCCACTCCTCTTCCCCATTTAAAAAGGTGCTCTGATTAATACAAACTGTACACCCCCATCTCAGTCTCCACAACAGCACCAAGAAACCTAAAATATGACCTCTAACCACTGCATTCTTTAGCAGCATTTTATTAAAAATAATTACCTGTACAAATATAAAATATCTCCACACAATTTCATTCCCTGCATTTGTTTTTTTGCTGCAAGAAAAGCATGTGAGGGGATCTCAGGATGCCCTTCTCCAGTAACACTGGTGGCTGCAGGAACTCTGGAGTTGGTTTCCTAATCTTTCTTTTTAATATCCACTAGCTTTTCTAAGGCTGCAGTCTCCATTTAAAAACAGTAAGTCTGCCATGAAGCAGGCAGGTGCAATACAAAGAGAAGTTTACTCCCAGCTCACCAAGGCATGGAAACGCTGCAGATTTTTGAGCATTTTCTTTGAAAAAGAAATAAACTAAGAAAGCTTCTCACTTGCTCTCCAGTTCTTCAGGGGTGTGTTCCACCACAGGCTTCAGAGGAAGGGCTTGATTCTGTCAGTGATCACACTGAAATGACCCAATGTGCATGACCACTGAAGTTAATGGCTGATAATAACAACTAAACCCCTCAGGAACTGCACCTGGAGCTCGGCAGCCCACAGGATTGATCTGTAACTTCACCACAGGACTGCTTAAGCTGGAATATAGGAAGGAATAAGTTCATTATTCCTAAAAGGAAAGGGCAAAACCAAACTCTAATCCAACAAGAACCTTTAAAAAACACCCACAATCCCTTTAATAAAACAGCCACTTGCTGTGTTCCTGTTGCTCCCAGCTTTACAGTGAGCCAGGCAAATGTGGAAGGCAAACTGGGAAAGTGAGGGGAGACTAAGAAACAATTCCCCTGCAGCCTGCTTGATTTTCTGGATCTGCTCTCTGTCGTCACCGCTCTGGAGTGCAGCAGCGCAGGAGAACTGTTTGAGAGCCAGGAGGCCTTCAGAAAGTGACAACTTTGGGTCTCTTGGGCTGTGCTCTCTGCAGCGCCGGCGCGGCCGCGACGTCCTCGTGGTCGGCGCTCAGGCCAGGGGTCCAGCGCCCGACTGTCACCTGCTCTGCAGGGACACAACACAGCAGTGTCAGGGCCAGCTCTGCCACCTGCACAGCCTGGGGTCTGCCCCAGCAGGGCAGCAAACCCAGCACTGCACACAGGGAATGCCACGGGTACCCACGCCAGCCTCTCGACACTAAAGCTGGCCCGATCAGCCTCAGAATCTGCCTGAGGGAACTGGAAACTGTAGTGCCTGAACTCCTTTGACAGCTCTCACCGGCCCCCCTGTACCTGAACATACTCTGCACAGTGCACACTTCACCTCAAAAATATCACAATTCTTGCCAATGGTGTCACAGTTCCAATTAACTGTTTTTAACCAGCCGTGCTAGTTTTGAAAGGAGTCTCTTGCGAAAATAAACAGGACCTACAGTCCTCACTACGGAGGTCAAATTTACCAGAAAAAGGTAGCAAAAAAATCTAGTTACAAGCTTCTAAAACATCAGTCACCCAAGTGGGCACAGCCTCACTACCTGCAGACGAGTTTGTGGAAATTTCAGAGTCTTTTGGGGTCATAAAGTTCTGTGATACCAATTCAGACTGAGTCTGACCCATTCTAAACTGGCAAAGCAGCACACACCTAGAATCCTACATGTGGTCTCAGACCTAAAGATATCACAAATATAGGATCAGATATAGAAAATGCCATAAATATTTCTTACATAAATCCCACCAAAGTGGTCTATTATGAAGTGGCACATTAACTGTCATAGAAACTAAGCAGAAAAATGCACAGGTGTGTCACCACTCCAGTGACAGGATCACTCTTCAAACCCTTGTTTGATGCTTTGCCTCCTGTAGTGCAGTGGGGGTTTGCAGTATCTAATTTAATTTTTCCACCCACATGGAAAGCTGAAGAACACGTAAGAAAGCAGTTCATTAGCTGTGAATCCAGCTGGACAGATCTTCCTTGTCCTGTCCTGAGCCTGGCACACCTGCCTTCACACACCACCACCCTGCACCCAGCACTGGGTTCAGCTCCACCGCTTCACGCTGAAATCTGCAAAAAGCAGCAGCCAATTCTGCTGTACAGCTGCCAAACTGTGAACAGCAGCACAAATATTGGCAAAAAAAATACAGATTATTTCATATGGCCTTCAGATACACATAAGATGAATTTTGTTTTTAAAAAAAATTATCTTCGTTTTGCATTGCAATTTACTGCCTCCTTCACACCCTTCCTGAGTGTTCCAACAAAAGGTCACTTCTGCTGCTTCCAAGTTCTCATCCCAAAGCCTTTTCCCTGACCACAGTCATGCAGAGCAGTAGCTGACCCACTCCCACCCCACACCCCCTGCAGCTCACCTGCATTCTGCTTCTCTGGGCAGTCTTTCTTGAAGTGTTCCACAGAGCCACAAAGTTTGCAGCCCCCACCTGTTCACACAGAAAGTTGTTACTCATCTGAGGGGAAAAAACACCACAAAACACCCAAAAGACACCCAACAAAACACCGTTCCTGTGTCTGTGAGGGATAGAGCTGTCTGGGATCACACTGTTCTCCACAGCACCACACACCACAAATTCCAGCCACTGCTTACTGGGCACTTTTGATCTGCTGGAAACTCTCTTTTTGAGAAACAGGCTGAACTCTGCTGAAATCCATACTCAAAGGAACTTTTGAAATTGGCAGGGGCTCCAGAGAGGCAGGTAAGCCATTTGCAGGTACTGAGACGTGAAATTCTACACAATACAAAATTCCACAATACAAACACTTGAAAGCAAGGTGATTTTTGTTCCACTTTAACTGGGCTGCAAGATCACTTTCTGGAGTTTGCCAAGACCCCACATTTGTGCTGGGAAACACCAGAAGACAGAATGCTGGTTGTTGGAGGCAACGGAGAACTGAAACCTTCAAAGTTAGACCCCATTTCTCATTAAAGTTACTGAGACTGAAGATACTCTCCCTTTAGTGAGAGCCTGTGTTTTGCCAGCTCCCAGCATCTGAAGTTGCTGTGTGAGAATGTTCTTACCACCTACTTGGGTACATGTGCATGTAAATACACACTGCCTACATCCACACAGCATCATTTTGTTCCTTGGTGCATTTCCTGATACAGGGGCACAAGCAAAGTCTCACACTTTGCACCTCATCCTGTCATTTAATACTAAACCTACACTTAAAACAGAAATCCCCAGGTAATTATTTGACAATGAATGCCCAGAATTACTCTGCTGTTACTGAAAGATACACAGGAATTCCTTTCAGCCACATTCTCATTCACTTGCAGTGTTACTTCTTTCTGCATCAGGTTACTGAAGGATATTGAAGTTTAATTTTACTAAATTTAATGAATCAGTACACTCACCTTCAGCATACAACCCCTTGGGATTATCCGGACACGACCTTGACAGATGCCCCATCTCACCACAGATGAAACATTTTGCATAGGGAAATGGCCCTGCAAAATCCCACAAAGTTTAAGGGTCTACATCAAACCCTTTGTGAAGTCACAGACCCAGCACAGTGCAAAGACAATATTTCAATCACTTCATGCTATAAATTACTGTCAGGTTCCTCGTTATCATACTGCAAAAGTTAAATTTCTAACACACAAAACTCCAGGGCCAGCAGTCAGACAATTCAGACCCAGGTACTTCACAACAGCACAAATTCCTGATACCCACCAGCAGCTGGATCCACCTTGACTCTGCATTTGCTGAGGTCGTGCTCCGTGGATCCACAGCGGTAGCAGATCCCCGTCCCCATGTCTTGGCTCTCCAGCACTGCAGGACAGTCAGCCACGCCATGACCAGGTTCTCTGCAGTGGAAACACACCTTGGAAGAGGAAAATCCAGTGATTCTGTGAGTGGCACTCAAAACTTGGAAATCCCAGCTTCACAGGGCCTAAACACAATTTCGTCCCTAGGAAAAAGCAGCCAGGAAGAGTCTTTGTGCTCTGCCGTCAAACTGTGCTCTGTGCCATGAAATCACATTATTATGGGCACTTTTCTCCTTTAACCAGCAACACACAGTTTGACGAATCACACACGAAAATTCTCTTAGTTTCACCTAGGAACCAAGAGGGGCTGGGGACTCCTCAAAGGGGCAGGGGGAACAGTGCTGAGCCGGGAGAGCATCCTAAGGGCTACGACTGGAGCTGAAAGCCATCTTTTGTCCCAAACTTCATGTCTTTCATCTGAAACATGCTGTGCCTGTAGCAGGGGAGGGCTGAGCTCCTGCTGAGCCCCACAGCACCACCACCACAGGGAGAGACCTGTGCCTCCTACACAGGGCTCCCTTTTAACAGCATTGTGGGAATGTGACTGGGGGTTAAAAGGGGAAATTTCAGGGGAAAATACAGTGGCTACTCCCTGGATGGGACCCCCACACAGACCCCACAGTCCAGGCCGGACTAACAGGAGGGTGGAGAGGGGCAGAGACCCCGCAGCTCTGTCAAAATCCTTGCAGAGGAAGGAACCTGGTGGTGCCTTGCAGCTGGTCAGCCACTGAAAGCCAAGGAAGGTAAGGGAGAATGTTCTGTTGGATCAGCAGCTGTGGTGAAATCCCTCTCCTTGGACTGACCACATCCTATCCCCAGTTTACCTCAAGAACTGTCCTGAGTGACCCACTCCCAAGCCACCCCTAACTAAGATGTATCACTGAAGTCACTGAATCTCCACCTAAATGTAAGCAAAACAGTATTAAAGCAAGCTAGGAATGGGGAGAAGTTTTTGAAGACTCCTGTGGGAGTCTTCAAAATCTGTGGGATCAGCTATTGTCTCTTCCTCACTGGGCCCCACTTGGTGAAGACTGTGCTCTGTGTGAGCTTTACTAGGCATTAGTTAGTCCGTGTATTGCTTTGATTAAATTGTTTTGGACACACTTTCGCAGTCAGACGCTGTCACCGGCACTCCTCGAGCCTTAACCCGTCACGTTTCATTACAAAGGGTGCAATTGTGCGCACTGCTCATGCGAGCCCTTCAAGGGCTCCGACACTCCCCAAACGTGAAGGGTTTGAGCAAAAAAGGGGGAGTTTCTCCCCTTTTTTTCTTCCTGTGGCTGCAGAGCAGGACTCACCATGGCGTTCTTCTTCCTCTCCTGCCTCCTGAGCCTCCTGCTTTCCCGCCGCCTGTCCTTCCTCCGCGCCTCCTCTTCCTCCTCCTGCTGCTGCCCGCGGTACGCCGCGAACCCGTTCACGTCTTGGTTCTCGTACTCCTTCTTCCTCCTCCTCCCCTTGGCTGCCCGTGGCGGCTCCGGCTCCCCGCTCGGCGCCAGCTGCTCCCAGGGGGTGGCGGCCAGGGCCCGGGCCGCGGGCGGGGCGCTGCGCCGGGCCCAGCGGGTCATGGCCGCGGCGCGGACGGCACCGCCACAGGCACGGCCGAGGCCCCGGCACGGCCGGACCGCGCACGGTGATGACGGACAGGAAGAGGAGGAAGAAGAGGAGGGGCAGGAGGCAGGGCAGGTAGAGTGGGAGGCTTCGGGAGCGGGAGGGACTGTGGAGAAGGACGGAAGCGGGCTCTCGGAGGAGGCCGCTCCTGAGGCGTGTGGGGACGCTTCCAACCCTGCCATGGCACGGATACCTTCCACTGTCCCAGGCTGCTCCAGCCTGGTTTGGACACCGCCAGGGATCCTGGGGCAGCCACAGCTCCTCTGGGCACCCTGTGCCAGGGCCTCCCCACCCTCCCAGGGAACAATTCCTTCCCAAGATCCCATCCAGCCCTGCCCTCTGGCAGTGGGAAGCCATTCCCTGTGTCCTGTCCCTCCAGCCCTTGTCAATTGTCTCTCTCCATCCTTGCTGCAGCTCCTTCAGGCACTGCAGGGCCACAGTGAGGTCAGCCCAAAGCTTCTCCTGTGCAGGCTGAACAATGCCAGCCGTGCCAGCCTTTCCTGCCAGCAGAGCTGCTCCGTCCCTCTGCTCATCCTGGAGCCTCCTCTGGCCTGGCTCCAGCAGCTCCAGCTCCTTCCTGTGCTGGGCCCCGGGGCTGGGGCAGCTCTGCAGTGGGGTCTCAGCTGAGGACAGTGAGGGGTGACCGGGTGAATCCCCGGGGCTGTGCTCTCGGAGGAGGCCACTCAGCAGCTTCAGTAAATGTTTATGAGGCAAATACTGAGCCGGCCCTGCCTCCCCGCCCCGGTCAGGCTGGTGCATGTTGTGGATTTAGCGTTTCACCAGACCCCCGTGATGCTTCCTGGTTGATGTTATGAAGGTATATGCATTATACATACAGTATAGAAAATATATAAAGAATGTTACACTTTCTCTAGTACTTATCCCTAACAGTTGCGTCTCCCTAAAGGAATTCGCGGATTTTGCCGATTTTCCGGGGTGTTGAGCCCACTAGAGGGAGGTGTGCACAAAGATTGTTTTAAGCGGCGCCGCTGCCAGGCTGGACGAGCACGGATTTTATAACAATTAGTGCTGATGGCAGATAAAAATATAGGATGAATGCCGTTTAAAAGCTAGGGGGGAAAAATAAAAAGAAAAAAAATAGACGGGGTCAGTATTTAAAATCAAAATAATATTTAAAATTAAAATAATATTTAAAATTAAAAACACCTCTTTTGCAGATGTACAGCTCAGCCACAGCATGTGGTCCCAGTTGCTCCTGCAACTTGCTTTCCCAACCTGGAGTTTTATGTGTGTGTATGTGTGTCTAGGCGGGATCGGCCACCCTTAAGATCCAGCTTTGCACGCAGTGGAAGAGAGTGTTTAACACCTTTCTGCTAAATCAGACAGACAGCCTGTACCTCAAGTATCACTTATCTGGCAGAGGCCACACCTGTTTAAATTTGCACTGGTTTGTGATTTGTTCCAGGTTGACATTATTGGGCTAGGAGGTTTCCTGTACCTTGGCATCAGGTGAGTTACAAGCAGCAGTGCAAATAATGGTAACATTTTCTGCCTCCCCCCCACCCCCCCCAGTTTTCCTAATAAACAGTAAATTGTCTGAACACAGCACAGGGTTCATATTTTCATAATCCTCATATCCCAAAAAGGAGGTTTTGTCTGCTGAAGGGATACCAGAGGCTTTGGTTGTACATGTACACAACTGATGTTATCTTTGTTCATTTCTTTTTGCCTGTATGGTTTGGGTAGTTAATACTACTTGGCAAAGTGTCAGGGTGACATTTTTCTGGCTGTTTTAATTTGAATGTAAGCCTGGGGAGGGAAAGGAGAAGTAGGCCCTGTTCCCTCTTAAATTCTTAAATTCTATTAAATGTTATGTCCGCAATATTCTGAGGCTCCTGTGCAGATGGTTCACTTTGATTTATTCTCCATAAGATGAACAGATTGCTTAGCATTTACTGCTCTGCTTTCTTGTCAGCACTAAATGATTACCTGAGCTATATTTAATCTTAATATTTATGGATTTTGATTGCTGCAGCCAGGGCAGCATCCCCTTCAGTGAGCCTGCTCAGCTGACCAGCGCTGGTTGTCATTTCCACCAGGCTGTGTTGTCACAGCTGTGATTCTTTCAGGATATTTAACAAGAGCTTAAATAAGTTGCTCCATCAACGTTTTTTGCTGGATCAACTCAGATAATTATTGGTTTGTATTCAGGCAAATGTTTAAGTGCCTGGAGGAACTGAAGCCTTTGAAGATTAAGGTCTGCGGTAAGTTATTTTATTTGGCTGTTTTACACTGCAAAGCTGCTGTTTGTTATTCTTGTGTCAAAATGACAATCTGAGAAAGGTGGCTCCAATAGGAATGTTAGATGTGCCCTGTCAGGATGGCACAAGAATATTCCCTGGTTTTAGTTGTGGTGGCTGCATGCTAAACAGAAACCACTGATTTCTCCCAGGAGAATGTGATTTTTTTTTTTTCAGAGACCCACAGTGAGGAAATTAATGAATTTAAACTTGATTTGCACAGCACTTCACTTAAGCTTGTGCCTTCAGATCACAAAGTTGTAATTTCTCGGGTTGAAGGTATGAAGGAACAAAGGAAGAATGGGTTATCCTCCTGTGTTTGGATACAATGGCCTTTTCTGCAGTATTTGCCATACTTTCAAAAACTGCTGCATTTCACAGAGAAAAGGAGAAAGAACAGGCTGAAACTGCAGGCAGCAACAGAGGTACAGATTCGTTGGGCAGAGAGATCAGCAAGGGAGAGTCCTCTAATCTTTTCAGTCTTACTAATCCTTGTATTCCTCTCCATCAAGAAAATTATAAATTCCTCATTTCCACAGGGAAAAAAGAAAGAAAGAAAGAAAGAGATGCCAGTAGTTCATGCAGTTATCGCTCAGTACCAGGTAGATTATCAGTAATTTCAAAGCCCAAATGCTAGTTCAGAAAGCAGAGCATAAAACTGGAATGAAAGCTAAGACAGATACTTCTTAAAGATGTACACTAAAAACTTACAGCATTTTCAAACCAGAATACACATAATAAAATGAGCTAAAAATTAACTACCATAGTTCCATCAACTTCTTTTTCCTCTCTGCTGGGTCCACCTGAGTTCCCTAAGCAGTGGGTAGATAAACACCTTCATTACCCTTGTTTACTGGTAGACTTATTACTGTAATATAACTGTTATTTTATCATTAGGAGCCAAATATTTTTCTGCAATAATTTAGAGTGAATTAAAAATGTGATTCCAGTCATCATCCCTAGGCAGGGCAGTAGGTGACTGTGCCCTCTTAGAAGATTTGGCTTGTACCATATACATACATATCTTAGAAGATTTCTGTACCACATACATTGCATTTTGGTGTTTCCCACAGGCATTTTTGCAGGCAGAAGTGACTGTAAAGTCTTTAATCCTTTAATTAAACCTTAGGCAGAAGGCAAACTGTTAGAGGCATTGCTGGAGAAAGATTAGCATGCAGGTCTTAAATTGCATTCCAGCAAATCTTATTAGTAAAGTAATTCTGCATATAAATATTAGGTATAACTCATTCCTCATGTTATCTGCTCCCTTTTGGTTTTGATGTTTCCAGAGAAACATTATGTCAGGTGTGCATTGATCCTGTAGGAGTGACAGAGTCATGAACCTCCAGAGCCTATTGTCAGTTTTTGTTGGGGTAGCCAAGGATTTCAGGTGTACAGTGTCACATGTGAAATCAGAAATCTGTTGTAGCTACAGACTTCACAGACTGGTTTGGGTTGGGAGGGATCTTAAATCCCACCCAGTGCCACCTCTACCATGGCAGGGACATCTTCCAGTGCCCCAGGTTGCTCCAAGCCCTGTCCAGCCTGTTCTTGGACACTTCCAGGGATCCAGGGGCAGCCGCAGCTTCTCTGGGCAGCCTGTGCCAGGGCCTTCCCACCCTCACAGGGAACAATGTCTTCATAATATCTCATCCTAAAGTACCCATTTCCTCTTGTCTTGTAATGGGAAATTCCTGCCCGGGTTTCACCCTGCATGAACTGCCTAATGGAGCACAGGTGGGCTTTGATGGATTTGGGCTTTGATGGAGCTTGACCTGAGAGATTATTTCTGCTGATCTCTAGTTGCTTTGTCAAGAGCATTAGAGAAGTGCTTGAGGCATGGCATATAGCTCCTGGGGCACTCAATCAAATAAATTTCAAAGATTTATAGAGAATCAGTGTCTATCAGGAAAGAATTTTGTTGGCAAACAAGGGTCTCAGCTGTGCAGTACTCGTCGCATTGGGAAAATAAATATGAGAAACAAGAAGTAGTGTTTTATGTCAAGATTTAGTGCACTAACCCAGCTTTTGAACCTTTAATATTTCCTTGTTCAGTCATTATCTGTATACTTTTCTTTCTTTGTGTGGGCACACAAACTTCCATGTTGCTTCCTGCTGCAGCCATTCTCCTGAACCTATCCTCAGGGAGCAGTGCAGCCACCTTCCAGCTGCCCCTGAAGACACAGAGGGGCACAGACCCTGCTCCCCACACCTCAGCCCCAGGCTGGGCTCCACTCAGAGGAGAATGGGCTCCAAGAAAAGAGAAAACTGTCCTGAGTGTTGTCACGAGGGAGTAGGACTGAGCAAAGACATCCTGCATTGACTTAATTGTCACTGTCCAAGGTTAATTTAAAATATCAATTAGTGATGCGGAATGAAGAATGAAAATACACCATTCATGTGAAGCAACTGAGTTGCTCTTGCTGGCCATATAGAGGTCCTGGAGAGAGAGAAAGGTCACCGAAGTGGGAAATGCAGGTGACAACAAGCCTTTGCAAAATAATCCATGTGAGGTGAAGTATTTTGGTTGTGAAGGTCATGCTTGGAAACCAGCAATACAGAGAATGCCACAGTTGGAGCAGAGCAGGCAGTAAGTCATACCTGGGGGTCCCTATTTTATGCAGACTTAAAATTCCCTGCTGGTCAGAGCACAGGATGGCCAGGGCATTGCCCTGGGTTATTTGCTCATCTCAGGCATTTTGCAGTGATTAGTTCAGCCAGGGATCACACCTTTTTGTAGGCTGGGGATCTGGAGGATCTTGGTTCTGTCCCAAAACACCCAACAATCCCACCCCAGCCCCAGTATGGATCGGATTTTTTTACAACCTTGTTCCCTGAGTATTGGCTATCTCTGGGTCTGTTCCAATGTTTGACCACCCGCATAGGACAAAAGGCCTTTCTAATAAGTAACAGGGATTCCCAGTGTCCCATCCTGAGTCTGTTGTCTCCTGTCCTGTGACTCTGCACCCCCAAGGAGAGTCTTGAGCCTGGTTTCCCCTGATGCAGACAGTGGTGGACATCATGAAGATATCTTCTTAGTCTTCTCCCAGGCTCTGCCTCTGCTGAACCCCCTGAGGTTTCCAGCAGCCCATTTCCACAGTGAAATGCACTCTGAGGAGCAGCCCTGCTCTCCAGCTTTTATGTAGTACTATCAGTGGATCTTGTCCTCCTGGCTGTTCAGAGTTCAGAGGCACTGAAACAGAGTCACCAGCCCCATACCAGCCCCTCAGGAATGCTGTTAGCAAGTGGCAGCTCGCTGGACAGTGTGCTGCTGCCCGCCAGCAGTTTGCAAGTCAGCAGGAGGAAAGCAAAATACAGGCTAAAATCTGAGGACACTTAGCCCACAGTTGGATTTTTTGTTGAGCTGAGAGTTTTGGAGAGCTAACTGTGAAGCCTTTCCAGTTTTGCTTATTTGCCTTCTATGTAAAGTCAGCTGTTTCCCTCCACCAGAATTACTATTATTAACCACCATTTGGAAAGCCAGCAGCAAAACGCTAAGGAATGTGTCCAGCACAGATGAGGAAGTAACAGTAATCACATGGAAGCTCCAGCCTGCTTTACACTCAGCAACTCTCCTTTTGAGCCAGCACACCATGCCGCTGATTTTCAAAAACAGCTAATTCACCATCTAGCTCTCAATTAGCCTCCAATTGTGACTTTTAAAGTCTTTAGGCAGTTATGGGCCAGCTATCCAGCCACAGCTCTGCAGATATGACTCACCCAGGGACCTTCTATGAGAACTGGTGTTCGGGCTGTGAAACACTGTGTTTCACCATATGCAAAAAATAAGCAATCAGTGGGATTGTCAGAACTTGTTTTTTTTCCTTTCCACTGTGCTGCTGAGCACATGGGACCGTAGTGAGCATGGAGGTGTCCCTTGGAGTGGCAGCATATCCTCAGGCACTTTGGGGAGTGGCAGCAAAGCCAGACCCCATTACCTTTGAAGCTGAGAGCTGCAGGAGGGGACTGGAGCAGGCTGTGCTGGGCAGTTTTAAGTGGGCTGCAGAATATCAGCAAACTGATTTGCCTGCCAGGTTTTGGGCCAGTTTGCTGCAGCCCAAGGTCACAGGGCAGAAATGAGAAGGGTGCTTATAGGAGACATTGTAAATATGTCCAGAAGTGCAAGTGCTGCGTAGAATTAGAGATGTGTGCTTTTTGCACAGCTGAAGTGGTCCTTTTCTTATCACCAACCAAGAAAGGGAAGCAGTCCCCCCCAAAAGAGTATCCCACGGTGGTTGTACGGATGCACTCCAGTAAAGCTGGACCCAGATCAGTTTGTGCCAGTGCAGCAAGGCGTGGGGGAGACCTCAGGTGTCAGTGTTTTATTACACAATGTATTTATACAGAGATGTACAGGGGTGCCTTTCCATCAGAACGGCAGCCACGTTTACCCTCAGCTGCGGCCATCAGCAGCAACTTCATCTCCTGCCAAACTGAGGCAGGGGGGGTGGCACCTTGATGTCTTGACCTCTTTCCAGTTTCTTCTCGCAGTCGACGAGGTAATTGACCCCATCAATGACAATCTGGACTAGCTCTACCTACAACAAACAAGAAGGAAATTGTAGTAACAGAAGGTTTAGCTCATCTGTTAATAGAAGAGTAGGAAGTTGGCATGTGCTGTCACAACAGCAGACTAAAGTGTGAGGTAGGTGGGTCACAGACATCATACCTCCTCTGGCACAGGGAGTATGGGTTGTGCAATTTCACAATAATTCCTTTCTCCTATTTGTCCTGAGTTTGGACCACCAGCAGCAGAAACTTTTGATTAGGGCCCTAATGTTATTTCCACCAAACTGTGCTCCCACAGGAACAAACAAATCAACCAGGCAAAAGTCCTGCATAAAGTGTTCAGGCAGGAGCTGAGGGACCTGCTTCAAACATGACCCCCAAGAGGGTGCAGGGTGCACCCCAGGTGTTGCTGAGTAGGATGCCTGGCCCAGAGTGTTTCCCACACTGCACGAGGGTGAGCACATAGAGCAGCCGTGCTGTGAGCCCTGCCAGGCAGTGCTTGATGAAGCACTAAAATCCCTTGCTGTGTCTCTCCAACTCCCAAGCCCAAAACACCCCATGCTTGCAGGAACCTTTGTGTGAGCATAGAGACATGGAAATTAACTGGGAGGGATCCTGGTGCAAGGAGGCTTGTTGTCATGGTTCACATCGGCCCTGGATGCTGCTGGAAGCTCAGGGTGGGTGTCCTGGATGTGGCTGAGACTGGGACGAGGGCAGGACTACCAGGGACATTCACAGTGCCTGAGGAGGCCCATCAAAGCAGAGCTGTGTCCTTCCCCTGCAGATGGCCCTGGCCCTGCTGGGGTGGTCCCTCAGCCGTGGGGAGGACCCTGCCCATCCTGCCAGGCTGTGCTGCCAGGATCAGCATACACAGCTTGGGACTCATGCTGGCTGTGCATGCATGCTCCCAGCTCCTGAGTTGATGCCATAGGACTTAGCTTTTACATTTTTCAGCTCCTGTACTGCTTTAGTGCATAACTCTAAACTCCATAGCCTGCCAGTTACTGTTTTATTTATTGTTTTATTTTATTCAGAAAAAACAATTCCTCTCTAGGCCTGAAACTCAAGGACACCTTATTGTTTCCCTGAAAGATGTAAACAACAGTGAACTGAGGAAGGCAAACTTGGAGAAAATTACTTCATTACCTGAAGCTGTAGTTGGAGGATTAACCCCTGATATGTACATGGACCAAACTCATAGTTGTGTGAAAAACTTGTGACCATCATCCATCTTGGGTGCAGCCCCTTGGAGGCTTTTGACTGCCCAAGGTAAATCTGTTGAAGGCCTTTAACAAATACCCACTTTATTCTCTTAACTCTGTCTAGCCTCTGTTCTAGGTAGCCACTTCAAGGCATCAGACTGACACCACAAGGGGTGGGATTCACTCCAGTCCCAGAGCAGCACCAAAATTCATAATTCTGTATGGCAGAGGGTGGTGGTTTCTTCATAACCTGTTTCAAAATTGCTGGAGAATACAAGGGGCCTTGTCCCCATCAGACAGGTGACATGCAAGGACCACAGACCCTGTGGCACTGTGAGACAGCAAGATAAAGCTGATATTTCTTAATCTCCATGAAATGGTTCATTAACAACCTTTAACGACTGGCTTGTTAAAACCAAGTGCGAAGACTAAAATCCATTGTCTCTTTATTGTGACCGTTGCTGATTTTCAAGGGATTTGTTTTAACTATAAAGCATTTCGGTGTCCTAGCAGTTCATTTTGTTGTCTTTTACAGACCAGCTGTGTTGGGAATTTAGGGGTCTGAAATTGCAGCCTCCATAAGAAAACAAATTTCATATTAAGTTTGCATTGACCAGTAACTGAAACAGAGCGAAAATACAAACAGTTTTATCTTGCACCTTCGGGAACATAATTCAGTTCTGCAAACACACTTACCACATAATGGAATTTATTTAATTATGTACTGGAAAAAAATTATCCTATAATAAAACTTTTCTTATCCCCTTGAGTATGCCTGGTCTTATTTAGATTTCAGAATCTCCAAGGTAGGGCTCGTGTCTTATCTGTGCCTTAATCCTTTGGATCCTTGCCGTAGGAGGCATCATTGACTTCAGTGGAAGTCTTCATATAAGCAAAACATTTGTAGGCTTAGACTGACTGTCAGCAGGACTCAGTCGTGCTGTGTAATCCTTCTTTTATTATTAATGTTACTTTAATATAAAACACACATGATGATGTGTCAGGTGTTAATAGATGTCTTTGTCACAGGCTGTTTTGGTAAATAATACAGCTTAATAATATTTCACTCTGACTTATTTTGTTCCCTACTGCTTATTTCATTCTGGATTCAAAGGAACACAAGTGCCTACATCAAACTTCAGTACTTAAAGTTTCCAGACATCTGTCTTTGCCTGTGGAGACATTCGAAGGCACATCTGGATCAGAAAGCACAGGTCACCTGGCTGGGCTCTGCCCCCATAGCAGGTGAGCCAGGAAGGGAAGGCACTGTGGGATGGGTTAATATTGTTATGCACCCAGGTGCATTATCCCAGAGTTATACTTCTATGATGAAAACCTACCTAGAATGATTTTGGGCTACAACAAAGCCCAGGTTTTGGGCTACAACACCAGGACCAGACTGCATCTGTATCCAAACCTGCCACGGCCTTGGGGTTTGGCTCGGTCAGAGCTGTGGGAGGGGGCTGCAGCTCCTGGGCACAGCTCTTTCTCCCCATCCTCATTAATTTTGCTCTTAGGAATTGCTCTGCCTATGTGAGGCTGGAATGAGGTGTGGGACCTGAGCTGACAGGAGGGCAGCAGCTGCTCCAGGCTGCAGGGTCATTTCCATGCACTGGCACAGCAAATGTTCCTTCTCACTGAAATGGCTTTGCAGCAAATGTCTAAGGTGCACCCATCTCGCTGCAGTCTGTGCCCTACAGGGAAGGCTCAGGGCTCACTATTAAATCTTTGTCCTGACTTAAATCTGTGATTTAAACACCGCTCTCTTGCGTCCTCTGCTGAGACTCACGCAGGACATGTGAAAACAGCCCCAGCTCCTCAGTGACTGTGGAGTGGAAGCCCAGTGCTGCTGTGTAACCGTGGAGGAAGTGTGTGACCCAGTAGTGAAAGGAATACAACATCCTTCACCAAGTCTTGCTGTAAGGCCTCAGTCAGTCCCTGGGTGGGTTAGGACTCTGTGCCTGCCTCCTTCCAGCACCTCCATACCCTCATGGAGATCCTCAGCACGTGGTCATGTTTGTGCAGCTTGCTCAGGGTTGGGTTTTTTCACTGACATAACAGGAGTGTTTATCAAGCATTTCATGAATGTTAACATTTTTTCTTTCAGTGACCATTTCCACTCGTTCATATTCACGAGGAGTAGAAACTGCCATGGATCCACTGAGTTCAGCAGAGGGAAACTGACTCAATGTCAGTACAGATCTCAGCTAAAAAGAAAGGGGAGAACCCAGAAAGAACCCTCCAGAAGAGGCATTTACCTCTGAGCGACCAAGGCGGTCCAGGTTGGAGATGTCATAGACGTCAGCCACAGCCGCGGTGTCCACCCCGCCGGTGCCACGCTTCTGCAGGCGCAGGTTCTCCAGGATTTTGGAGAACCTGGGGTCCTGTCAGGAGAAACAACTTTGAGCGTACTGCCCTCCACTGCGTGTATTCCAGAGCCATTGCAATGCTGTGATCCTTACAGCATTGCCAGAAAGACAGGAAGAGGTGGGGAATTTTCTCACTCCTTCAATTGTAGCCCATCTTTGTGGCTTCCCGCTAAGCAGATTGATTTCCATAACAAATACCGCAATTTGCAGAGTTACAGCATGCTGGTTTAGCCGTGCACTACCCCCGGGACCTTGTTACACACATCCTTATGCGGTTGCCATAAGCTGTCATTTCTCCTGTGCTCCTTTACACACCAGGAGAGCTGGCTTTTGTCACTCATGTCACACTTAAATGCCGTGTACCTTGCTGAGCCTGGGCAGCCTGACGTGGACTCCTGCGCGCAGCCCCGTGCCCAGGTTGGAGGGACAGGTCAGCACGTACCCGAGACGCTCGTTCCACATGAACTCCCAGCCCCGCTCCTTGATCAGCCTTTCCACCTAAGGTGGCAGCACAGAAACAGAATAAAAAGGGCAGCATATACAAGTGTCTTATTTTAAGATACCAGTGGAGCGGCAGGAATTTACACCTGGGCACAGTCTGGCCTCGGTGTGATACAAATGTTTGCACTCCTCAGAAGGATTCCTTCACCACCTTCTCATGACCACTATCTTGCAGACTCTTGGTCACTTCATCAGAAAACTCCCTGTTGTGGTGTTTTGGTGGCCCATGGAGCCATGTCTTCACTTAAGAGTTGTGGCTTTTGCCATTTGTTTGTAACGCGGTAATTTTGAAGCAAGTTTGCAACACGGGACCCCAAAGGATTCAAACACTACAAAACAAACAGGAGGGGCTGAACCTGAGTTTTGTGTAGTTTTCTAGCTGATGTCATGACTCCTTGAAGAGGACATTTGGCTTCTAAATGCCACAGTTCCATTATAAGGAAACAACACAGCTTGTAGATAAAACTTCTCATTAGTAGGTCTCTGACCAGAATTGACAGGAGAGTGAAATAATTACCTGCAGGAAAACCACAAGCGTCTATTGCCCTTTGAATAACCTGGTACTCTGTTCACTCATCTATGCATCTAAACCCAACACAATTTCAGTTCAGTTCTCATCTGCCCCGTGGAAAACTGGATACATAAACTGCCTCATGCTCACAAGACTCCTACAAATATAGCTGAGTACTTCAGGTCTGCAAAAGCATACAGAATAAATCCTAAGATCCTTTCTGTATGTGAGGATAACACAACTGATGGTGGGAAACTAGACCTGATTTGCTGCCCCAGACACCTGCTGAGGGCACAGCTCCCAAAGGTGCCCCACCACTTCCATGTCCACAGGTTGGCATGAGCTCAGCTCAAGAGCAGAGGCAAACTGGGAACAACATCTGGGAGCTGTGTCACCTTGGCCACCACCTGTGCACTGCTCAGTCTCAGAGGTGAGCCAGGAAACCCACCCTGGAAACTCTCAGTAACCACCTTGATGGCAACAAAGCATAAATCAGATAGCTTTGTTTTTCTATGCCCCAAAACCCACTGCAAGCCCTAACCCTAATGCAAACCATTCCAGGGTTCCCTGCTACTACCTGTGGCGCACAGTAAAGTTCTATTTCTCTGGTAAATCAACTTTTTTTTTTGGCTAGAGTAGGTCAGAGAGCTGCACTGGGCCCAGACCCAACCTGAGTCATACCTGGACTGTCTGGGCAGAACTCTTTTAAACCACACTCTGACCCTGGAAGCCTTTCTTATCATTGTGATTAGCTAGAACAAAATGATACCCAGGAGCCCTGACTATCAGTTCTTAGTATTTGAATCACAAACCCCAATATCTCCTCAAAAGAGTGGGTCCTGAACGCTGAGTCCTGTGCACAACCTCAGCAGCCTCCACTCTGCTCCCAGCCTCAGAAATGAGAACAAGGAGGATGGGCCAAATAAAGTCTTCAATCAAGCAAATCAAACAATCTAAATAAAATGCTTCATTTATGATTTCCCACAGTCTGCAGGAACAACAACAACAAAACAAAACAAAACAAAAAAAAAAAAAAAGAAAAAAGGGAGAGCGTTTTATTTATTTTTCCCTACAACTCAGCTAGCAATCTGCCCATGTTTCCTGCTTTAGCTGTGTTGATGTGAGTTGTTGTGTGGACTGAAGTGACTTCATTTCAGTGCTCCTGGAGATGTCAGCTCAGTGTGAACCACAGTAAGCAGGGGTGACAGCAGTGAACAAATGAATAATAAACTCATTGAGACACTACCTCTTTTAATCCCCGGCAGAATCTTTCAAAGACACGTTTCATGTTGCCACCCTTCTCCATGGAGATCACCCTGGTGTGGTCTTCTTCATTAATCCAAATGAGAAATGTCTTCTCATTGTTGTGCCTAGTCAAGAGGGGAGGAAAAAAAAATCTTTAAAAAGGCAACCCCTGAGAAATAATTCTCAGCATCCTTAGTTTTATCACAGTCTTTCCAAGCAGCAGAGATATTAAATGTGTCATAATAAAACTGTTGTCTGGAGTTCCACCCCTGAATCCCTCATGCCTATGCATTACAGGGTCTCTTGGGCACAGTGTGAGGAGAGTTTTCTGGTCACATCATGCTGCTGTGGTGCTGGGCAAGGAAAACGTGTGGTCTTCCATCAGGAGCATAACTGTGGAGGCAGCCAAGGGAGAAGCTGAGCTCTGCACCCTCTGTTTTCATGGAAAAGTTTTACTGCTCTCAGAAAACCCAAACACCTACATGCTGCTGGGAGCTAAGCAATGTGTGCTTACTTAATTTTGTTCTCCCCTACCTCAAACCCCAGGGTCCCTGGCAGCACTGGAAGTCTGGCGTCTCTCAAGAGATGTGTCTGGGATCCCTCAGTGACCCTGCTCTGCCAGAAAGGACAGAACCCTTGAAAACCCACTCCATATCAGGCAGTCAGGGCTGGCTTTGTTAAGTGCTGGGTCACTTCTCCTGGCTTTTTCTCTGCTTGGCCAGTCTCCTACTACTGCCTTCCTACAGCATGTAGGTGATTGATGGGATCAGACTCATTTGTGCCAGCAGTGAAATATCACCGGTTTCACATGAAAGTGAAAGTTCAAGATCACTGAGAGCCTGACTTTCAGCTGGTCTTTTGCTGCGTCTCCTTTTTCTTTTTTCAGTTGGGGCTGGCCAGCGCAGTGCTGAGCAGGTGTAAACATCCTGTGCCCTGACACTGGCTTAGGCCAGGTCCAGTCACCTCCTCCTCAGTCACGCACAAATGCTGCAGGAGGGTTTTACAAATAGTCTGAGTTTGGCCTAACTCACCTTCCCTTTTAGTTAAACAAGTGTCCCCATTGCACTCTGGACCATGCATTTAAACTGTGCCATTGCTGACAGTGCTGCTGGTGGAAACGGTCCTGAAGCCCATAACAAGGACAGGATTGAAAACATCAAAAGCAAAATGATTTCCACAATGTGCATACTTTTTGGCAACAATTTTTTGCAAGAGAAAGGCAGATTTTCAAGATGTGGCTTACAGAAGTACTTTCTAATCACACCATCTTTTTTCCATTCTCAGTGATATTTCACATCCAAAGGAAGCCAAAACCCAGGTCTGTTTTACTCAGGAAATCCCTGGATAATTATGCTGTTGGTGCTTCTGTTTGTTTGTAGAGACAACAAGGTATCCCCTGCTGTTGGTTTGGGCACTCATCTCAGAGCTGTTACTCCTTTATTTCCACAGCAGATATTGTATTTCGGCCCAATATCAAATGTGTGGTGACAGTAGAAACAGACCTAGAGCAGAGCTGGAAATCTAACTTCCCTGTCTCCTTTTCATCCAGATCATTTGGAAGGAAAGAGTTACTTTCAGCCCCCGGAAGTAAAACATTTCTCTTTTTAAAGCAAACTGGACATGCTGTGAGTTGGGACCAGAGTGCATGCAGGATTAGGGCAGGCAAGGAGGTTTGTAAGACGATCTTTAAGCAGGACACAGGACTCTGCAGGTCACACAACATACCAGATTCCTCTGGCGTCCGGCCAGTCACGGGCCATCCCAGCACATGTTAGCAAAGGGGACACTGGCTTGTCAAAGAGAAAGTGATCCTGGGCGCCAAGACAGGGCCAAAGGGAGACAGAGAGACAGAGAAAACAGAATTCCAGTTTATCCAGGAAGCACTGTAGCGCTGTCCAATGCGTTTTTGGTGAAGGCAGTGGAAGCACAAGCAAATCACACAGTACAGCCTGGGAACCTGGTTCCTTTGCCTGGAAACTAAAATCCTCTTTACCCAGGTGATTTTCTTAAGTCTTGCAGATGCTTGCTGATATGTTTTGCCAAAAACTTTTCAAATATAGGGAGGGAAGGGAGGTGGGGCCTAAAACTGCATGGACACACAAAAGCATGCTCTGGAGGACCTGGCTCCAGAGATCTTCCCTGCATCCAGACACATTTCAGCATAGGAGAAGACAGTGACTTCTTAAAGATGGAAAAAAAAAACCCAAAAAGCACCCCAAAAAACCCAAAAGCCAAACAATAAAAAGTACTAGTTGTGAAAAGATACTTCTTCATCATGGAGATTTAGATATTTATTCTGATCATGAACTCAAGGTAGAAATCAGTGCTCATCTCAGTCTTTTGGAATCACAGGCTTGTTATGTTCCTTAACAGAGATGTTATTTGTGACTTAATAAATGTAGCACTTGCTGTGTCACCACCTTGCCCCATGCCTAATAGTTTAGATTTTTGAAAATTAATTGTTTTGGGGTTTTTTCCCCCCCCAAGAAAATAAGTATTTTATTATTGATTTTCATGTGTGTGGTAAAAAAACAGTATTTCATATTCCTTGAACACTGCCATATCAAATGTTGGGGGGTTTTGCTGGCAATGTTGTTGATTTTATTTTTTAAAAAAAAACCCCTAGGACTTAACCAGAAATAGTGAGGCAATCTATCCAGAAGGCATATGACATGGTAGACACAATGATGTGGTTTACTTAATTTTTCCCTTAATGAAGAATGTAATGATAATTAGTATATTCTTCTTTGCACTTAGGTTTTCATCTTTGAATGCTTTGTAATGGACACGGTGCAGCCAGAACTCCAACCATGCAGAAAGAAAAGGTGTAGAATTCTCTTTGTTCTTCAAAGAGATACAAAATTTCCTTCTTCAGCTTGCTCCACTTGACACTTCCCTTGAAACAAAATTTTCCCTTTTTGCAAGAAAAGAGCTGTTAATTTTCCTCATGAGCATATGGCCGAAATCTGAAAAACACCAAATGCCTTCTGTGCTGAGTGCAATTCAGGTAGCACTGATGTGTCTCACTGAAATAAACTTTGATCTTACTGAGCTCAAATTGTGCCTTTTAAAAGCCGGCAGACAGGCTGATCCCACAGAGGTGCCAGGTCCTGAAGTACTGGAGGGGGTGAACAGTGTTGTGAGGTAAGGAATGAATATCAGGTTACAACATCAATGTCTGATCTCTGTAAATTTGCATTATCAATCAGGAAACCAAACAAAATGAGATAAAATGCTGAATCAGTGAAGCCTATTCCACTTCTCACAGGATTTAGCCTTAAACCATGAAGGAATTATGTATCCACATTCCTGTTTCAACCTTTGCTTCCTGAGGAGCTGTCTTCTGCTGAAAATAAAATGTGCAATAGGTCGCCAACATTTCATCAATAAACATGTTACTAGGGACATTCAATTAAAAAAGTTACTGACCTTACATAAATTCTTAACTCTTGGTTAATCCAGACACCTAGTTCCAGGGTTACAAATAGTTACGTTACTTCATCAGCTCCCCTTTTGTTGATGTTATTGAATAATGTGCCGTGAATATAGCTAAGAAGGTACAGCCATTCCTTTGGGTACTTAAAATGCACATTCAAGCTTTGTTTGACATGTCACATGCTGTGACAAAGTCCGTGATGAAAGTCCTTGTGTTTCCATCTGTGTGACAATGAAAACTCCTGTTATGGGCCTGATCCTTCAGTTCCTTACACACGATGACAGGACTGGGAAAAGGTCACTCGGGTGTAATAGGCTGTGGCCACTTTTAGGAAATTAGAATTAGTGTAGTGTTCACTTATGAAATTACAGACAAATTTCGTGAAATTAAAATTAGTGTCATTTGGATGTAGAGAAATTACAGGCGAAGCCCCCCACCCCCACAGCATTGAGTACAGATACCATGTAATACCTATCTCGGTCTAACAATTTTAGTTAGAATTGTTAGTTATTTGTATAGAAAATATCAATCTTTGCTCAAGGAAATGACGTGAGAAAGGTCCTGAATTTACCTCTCTACTTGTTCAGAGAGGTGGCAGCAGCCATGTGTGTTTGACTTGACACAGGCGTCTCTCTCTGGAGTACAAATCCACACTTCAGACCTGCACAGTGATGTACTTAACAGAAGTACAGACCCTGGGTGGCTTGCTCTCCCATTAAAAACATTGACAGGCCATTAAGTACAGGTTAGTGGTGTGGTTATCCTGCCGGGCTCTGCAGGGAAGCGTGTGCCCCCGAGGAAGGTGGAGATTAAGCTGAAGCAGAGTCGGCGAAGGCGCTGCCGGCGCCGGAGCGGGACTTACATCGATCAGCTGCTGCTGCTCCCGCTCGGTCATGCTGGTCAGGCTGTAGTACTTGCCGGACAGGTCGCCCCGCAGGCCGGACAGCGCGGTGACCACGACGTTCTCGACCTCCCTGCGCTCGGCGCGGCTGCAGGCGGGCGGCAGGCTGAGCCCGCGGATGCTGCGCCCGGTGCGCACCCGGGACGAGAGCACGTAGCGCTCGTCGAACTGCCCGTGGGTGATCTGCGGGGCAAACAGCGCTCAGACCCCGCCCGGCACGGCCCCCGGCAGAACACAAACCCCGTCGTGCAGAACGAGGGCCCGGCATCCTCGCCACCACTACAAATACCCAGGACACCGGGAGCCGTGGGAGAGCTTTGGGCACCAGATGTTTTTAGGAACAACACCTTTCTCTGGCTGTATGAACGTGTTGGAGTAACCAGGTGGTCCTTCATGGTCCCCAGAATTGAAGTAGGCCACATGGCTTTTGGAAAATATGGATAAGGGCAGAGGCAGAGAGCCAGGTAAGGAAAATCCTTTGGAAGAGGGAAGCCCAAAATGAGCTGAACCACACCGTAGCTGAACTGTAAAGGAAGTGCTGGGCTGCATATAAGGTTCGATCGTGTGTATGTGGGGGCACTGGATTCAGCTCCTGCTTTCACTCCATGCCTTACAACCCATGTTAATCTGCGGAATTCCAGTCCAAGGAATTCCATACACACCAACAGGTGGATTCATCCGAGGCCCAGCTGAAATCTCTGTGCAAAACACTGTAGCATGGGGAATAAGCAGGAAGATGTGTGCATGCCAGCAGACCTGCCAGCTCACTGCCATCACGGTGACATGGAGGGACACTCCTGTGACGAGGGAATTGGAGTGGAAGGATACAGGCTCCCTGGGAAGGCAGGCCGGGCAGATGAGGAGGAGGTGTCACCCTTTGAAGTGGTGATCAGCTGGAGTGCACTAACTGGACTGCAGGAGAGAAGACCTCAGCCTCTCCAGCCACCTGCTTGGCCAAGCACCATGGGATAAACCCCTGGAGGGAACAGAGGCCCAAGGAAGCTAGGTAATATTCATGGATCAACTCCTCCAAGCTCAGGAGTGATGCATCCCAAGAAAGAGGACATCAGGAAAAAACATCAGGAGGCCTGTGTGGGTGAGCAAGGTGCTCCTGAACAAGTTCAGACACAAAAAGGAAATCTACAGAGGATGAAAGCAAGGACTAGCATCCTGGGATACAGGATCACTGGATCACTGGAAGCTGTGGCTGCCCCTGGATCCCTGAAAGTGTCCAAGGCCAGGTTGGATGGGGCTTGGGACAGGGAGGTATCCCTGCCCATGGCAGGGAGTGGGAATGAGATGGGCTTTAGGGTCCTTTCCAGCCAAACCCATTTTTTGATGAGTCTGTGATCTGTAAATTCAAGAACAGACCCACAGTGTCCAGTGAGGCTGTGCCCCAAATGTTTGGTATAGCTGGGACTGATTCCCTGCTGAGAACAAGGGATGCAGCTGACAGGGCCATTACTGGCATACCATTTTCCTTAAACCTAAAACTGGGTCTTCACAGCTGGATCAAGAAAAATGAAAGTACTCTTGCATACAGCATCATCACTGGAATAAGCAGCTCAGAGCCTTTCTGGTGTCATTGCTTTAATTCAGTCCTACCTTGGATGCATCCAGGTCCGTGTGATGCCTCATTGTCCGTGGATCGTAGCCATTATGTCTCGCTTTAATGACAGGGTCAAAAATCTCAGCAAACACCTGCGGCAGCAAGAGAATCTAGACAGAGTCTGCAGCATCACAGAAATGCATCCTCACAGCAGCTCCAGACAGAAGTTTCTGTCTGCAGTTACCACAGGCAGGGACCAGAGAACCAGGCTGGGGTTTGGGGTGTATTGTCAACCAGAACACACCCCCAGAGCCCCCAGCCACCTGCCTCTTGGTTCTAAGTCATGCAGGAGAACCCTAAGTCTTCCTTGCTGTGGGGAGAGTCCTGGTTAGAGCCACTCGACTCAGGTGTGCCCACACCGAGCCCCAGCACAGCTCCCTGCAGGTGAGCAGCAATGGCACATCTGCACAGGTACACCAAACCCAGGAGTGGAGGGTCCGGGGTGGCAGATGTCCCCAGGCCACCCTCACTGGGACACTATGGGGGGGCTGCAGAGGAACAGGCACCACTGCAGGTGCATGAAGAAAGCAGACCACAGGGTCAGTAACAGTGAGGTCTTTCTTTTGTTTTCCTCTTCTCCTTGCAGAGCTCAATGAACTGTCCACCCTAATGTTGTTTGTCTTCAGTTTTCCTCACAATCCAAAGGCCATGGCTTCGTTATGTCTGGCCCTGCCCAGAAGACATTTCTGCTTTGCTTCTGGCTCTGCTGCTTCACAATGTGATTTCCACATTATGTTCATTTGGTGTGTCTCAGAGTTGGATAGTTTTTCCATAAATTAGGTTTGGTTGCAGGAAGGAGGGCAGCTGCTGGAGGCAGGTAGCAGCTGCTGCCAAGCAGGTACATTTTATTACCTTCAGCAGAGGGGGCAACTGTGGTAATACCATGTGTCCCTGCTTTTTTTAATGTGGAAAAGTAGGGAGAAGCAGGGAAAACACCAGCCTGCCCCCAGTGTGCCCTCTGGGACACAATTTGTCTTAGGGACATGCACCCTACTGGGAATCTGTCTTCTTTTGATGGGAACGACACCACGAGCACAGACCCGGCCGCTCCTGTGGAATCCTCTTACCTCGTAGGACTCTTCGTCCCCGGCCACCATGCCCACCGTCTTGATGAAGGGGTGGCCAGGGTTGTCCACCCCAGTCTGGATGCACTGGTCTAGGGTGTACCCGTTGGGGGTCATCTTGTCCCTGAGGCGGGAGTAGATGCCCGGCGTCAGGCACTCAGCCATGCAGTTGTTGTGCTTGCGCAGGTCAGGGTAGTCAGCGCTGCAGGAAGAGGAACCTGAGGCATTACTGTGCCCCTGGACAGTCATCCAGGAGAGTTTATGAAGCTAAAAGTGTGATTATTCTTGCTTTATACGCTGCATTGAATTTTAGGAGGGAAGGAATGTTCTGGTGCTGAACATACCCCATGTTGCACTGTACTTTGTGCTGCTCGGGGCCATCGGGGAAATGGGGCCCGAAGAGATCTGAAAAGGTACTGACCCCCCCTGAGGCAACCAGGCAGGAAAGAGCCCCAGCACTGATTTGTCCATCTAGACAAGGATTTAAGTTTAGATGAAGAAGTGCTTTGTAGTTTGCACCCCGGGTGCTCTCACAGCTCCATGGACATCAGAGGGGCTGTCTGACCTGCCAGCTGAGGAGTGCTTTGTCTGAAATACCAGGGTTTGGTTTAATGGCATTATTATTTGCAGAAAGTGGCAGGGTATATGAAGCCATGGAAAATAAAGATGTTAGTCCTTAGCAAGTGATTTTTCAACTCTGTCAGTCCTCAGCTATCTTGTACTGGTAATGATTTGCTTTATGTACAACTGGTGGTATTTTTCTAAGAGTATACTTTTAGCTAGGATTGTATAAATTACTTAAATAATAAAATGAGTCTGTCAGGGCCTGATCCACATTACGTTTGGCAAAGTCAATCTACAGAGAAAAGGCCTGTAATTAATCAGCCTAACCATCAGCCAGTCAGTTTGTAACAGAATTAGGAGTATTTCCAGTACAGCTGTAATACAGGAGGTTATTACTACTTGCATGGAGAAACTATTTTCACATTTCCCCGTAGCAGAGTCCATACAGTCCACAGGTCCAATAGGTGGATCTGCAAAGCTGGTTGGTCAGTGATTAATTAAATATGATATAGTACTACATTTGGGGCATATACTGGGCCTGTTGTCATTCAGCAGTATTGGTTTTGGTTGGTTTGAGGGCATTTTTTGAGAGCTGATATTGTCTCACTGATGTCTTAGGATTTTAGCTTTTATATTTTTCTTGTACTGCATTAGTGCATAACTCTGAACTTCATACAGAGTGTTAGTTACTGTCTTCACATTTCAGGCCCAGACAGTAATACCTCTGGGCCTGAGATCCAAGGACACCCCACAGCCTCAGGCCTCAAAAAGTATAAAAAAAATTGAGGGGAGCAAAGTGGGGGTAAATGACTTCATTACCTGAAGCTGTAGTTGACGGATTAACCCCGGATATGTAAATGGACCAAACTTACAATTGTCTGAAAAACTGTGAGGTCTTCCATCTTGGATGTAGCCTCTGGGAGGCTTCTGACTGCCCAAGGTGGATCTATTGAAGGCCTTTAATAAATACCCACTTTATTCTCTCAATTTTGTCTAGCCTCTCTTCTAGGTAGCCACTCCAGGGCATCAGCATGTCCCTTGCAGGCTGTTACTGGCGCTGCCTAGAGCTGGAGAGGCCATGCTGCCTTCTGTGTCACACAGCCAAAGGATGGGGTGTGCTGCTGTGATGGCATCTCCTCCCTCCCCATCCTGCACCTTGCCCCTGCCCCTGCTTACCTGGGAGGGAAGAGCTTCCTCTTCTCCTGCACGGCGGCGCTGACATTGGGCTGGCCCAGCAGGTAGCCGGTGGCCAGCATGCCCGTGCCCGCGGCGGCGAACAGCGCGGGGGCCGCGCGCCCAGCCAGGAGACGGCAAAAGGTGCCAGCCATTCCTCTCTGCAAGGAGCACAGCCAGGGTCAGTGATGCCTTAAGTTTTAGCTTTCATATTTGCCAGACTCTGCACTGCATTAGTGTGTAACTCTGAACTTCACACAAAGTGTTAGCAGGTTCTTCTCACAGCTTAGTTAGACAATCCTTTTCCAGACCCAGAACCAGGGACACCATTGCAGCTTCAGGCCCAAAAATTATAAACAGCAGGGGACTGAGGAGAGCAATCTGGCAGGATGGGACTTCATAATGTGAAGCTGTAATTGGACAATTAACCCCAATATGTAAATGGACCAAAACTTATAAAAGTGTGAAACCTCGTGACCAGTCGTCCATCTTGGGTGCAGCCTTGGCCGGGCTCTTGCACTGCCCAAGGTGTGTCCTTGGAAGGCCTTTTAATAAATACCCCCTGTATTCCTTTAACAATGCCTAGGCTGTGTTCCAGGCAGCCTCTCAAGGCATGATCAGCTCCAGGAGTGCAGCAGCACCCCTACCTCATCCCACAGCTCAGCAAACTCATCTCCATTAGCGCCTGGTGCTCCTCTGGAGTGTTCAGAGAAATTCAGGGATTTACGTTTGTGCTGTATAACATATATTTGTCCTGTTTAGGTCTGCTTTTCTGGACATCTTTCCATAAGTGCCCCTGAAGGCCTTCAAATACAGATCCACTCTTATATTACTGCCTTACTAAAGAATTATCTTGAGTTTCATTTCCAGGTTAGGAAAAAGGCAACAGGACTGTGTCTGAGGTCTAAGGCTGCCCTAGAAGTTGGCATGTTCTGTGGGAGTCTGAAGGAGGCAATGCATGTTTTTCATTACGAGAATCAGATTTGGATTAGGATTGCTGGTGACTATTAGGTCCTAAGGAAGATACAACTCCTGCCCAAATAAAGGACAATTCTATGAATCTAAATTCCAATTTGTGCAATGGACAGAAGCTTTTTCTTCAAACTGGACTCTGACAAATCACCATTGGGAAATGAGCATGGAAGATTTACAAAAAAATCATGACATTTCTTCCAGGATCTACTGTTTCAGTTGTTTTACTAAATTTTTTCAAGTGTGATTTTTTATGCAACCTCTTCGCCGTTCTTTTGGAGGTTTTACTAAACTCCTTAAAGCATTTGATTTTATTTTTAGCGAGCAAACTCCCAATAATTTGCTTGTAGATCTGGGTTAGTTATACCCAAATCCTTTACTTCTGTGTCTTTCTCATTCTTGCCCAAAGACAGATGCAATGTTGCACCTTTATCTTCTCACTTGGTAAAAAGTTCTTCTGTGCTTGCATGTTTTTATGTTGCAAACCAGTATCTTCTTTCTATCTCAGTCACATCTTGGAAATAAGGAACACGATGTGTTCCACTTTTTGAGTCCTCTATTTAGTCCACATCCTCTATTGTGCTGCAGCAATTTTTTACCAGTATATTTTCCTTTTGACTCCTCCATGGCTTTGAAACACAACATCCAGTTAATACAATGTCACTTCCAGATAAACATGCTGACTGACAGAAATTTTGGTATTTTTTTTCACTGAAAGATTCTCCCTGAATCTATGAATTCATTTGGGTGAGCTGCAGGACAGGCTCTTGTGACTGCAACAGGATTTCTCCCTCCCAAAATGAGTACAAGTTTGTTTGACTGTAAATAAAAATCAAGTCAGAGGTTTCTGATGGAGATTTTTCTGGTGATTTCATTTCTGTGTTTATAGCAGATGGTTCTTGTGCCTTTTCACTGTATAGCACCCTCATCCTACACTCTGGAAATATTTCCTTATGACTAATCTGCACAGAGCTATTGTTGTCACACCTAAATGCCTGTGAAACACCATATGTATTTTCACAACAGCTCTGTGTATTTATAGTTTGTGTCACCATTGCAAGGAATTGGCTGGCAGTCAAAAACCTGTCCTGCAAACTATCAGCCATATCACAATCCCACTGCAGATGATGATATTATGACTTCAACAACCCTGGGCACTCATCAGCACCTCCACCGGTTTGGAGTTTTCTGGGAGCTTCTGAACCCTGTATTGTTTAAGGGACAAATATGGTCTGTACATCTGAATAAATTACAGGAACCATGTGCGGGGTGTGTTTAGGAAGAAGTGTGGGGCACAGTAGGGTAATTATGACCTGTCAGGAATCCCTAGAGCAGTGGCTCCAAGGGCTGTGTGTGTGCCCATGGTAGAGGCTCTGTCTGTGCTCCCTGAACTCTGCTGAGCTGCACTGTGGGACACTGGCTGCAAACAGAAACCATAGCCTGAGAGCAGAGAGGGAAATAAAACACCTGGAAAAGAAAGAGATGAGCCCTGGAGGAAAGGGTCCAGTTTGGAAAGGCTCTTGATGACCCAGAGGGTGGAGGCTTTGTGCCATGGCTCATATGGAAGGTTGCAGCTTCGCTGCTGAGTGAGCCTGAGAACCCCTCCTAACTCTTATTTCTGCCTGTCCTTGCCTGGATGTGCTGGGCTTTAATCTCCACAGCACAGGGAGCTTTAGCACCAGCTTTCTAATGTCCCAGACCCTAGCTATTTTCCCTGTGGGCAGTGTTTTCTCCCATTGTGGCTGCAGGCGCATCCCCAGGACAGTCTGGCACTGCTGGATCACAGAAATGCCCTCAGGCAGGTTCTGCTTTACCTGACAGACACTTCTCTGGCAGCTCTTAGAAGCCTCCCACACTGGAGACACCACAGACTGTGCAGGTTGTCTACCTAAAAAAACATAAACCAGAGTAAGACAGGGGTTTTTTCCCTCTTTTTTAAAAATCACAGTTCGTAACTACACATCTCTTTGTACAGCGGAAGGTGCAACCTTCTGACGGCAGCATGGAATTACCATCACCTGTGACTGTCTAATGCCAAGGGTCTAGGGGAACATGAAAGTTAGAACAAGAAAAACGTCATCTGGAGTGCTGTGAGAAGATGAGTATAATCCTTTTCATCCAAGTACTCTGACTCCTGACTCAGTCACAGCTTTGGCCACATGGGTGGGCTCTAGTCCTGAGCATGAACGTCCTGCAGCACAGGCAGTGACACAAAAACAGCACAAACAGACTGCTCAAAAACCTGGTGTACAGCTTAGCAAAAATGTTTTCACAAAATTAGGGTGTAAAATGAATAAGAAACTTTATTTGACAAGAGACAATATTATTAGGGGGTGAGGGGGAGAGGGTCCATTTTTTTCCCTTCAAAAGATAGCATGATTTTTAAGTAATGCATTGTTTCAAAACTAGCATTTTAAAAGATGCATTTGGTCCCAAACTAAGGAAGGATCCTCACCAAAGCTTTTTGTCAAATCTGACAAATCATTAATATACTCAGATCTTCTTTCCCCACAGAAATTGTCAGCCTGCCACTGCAATAGGTTTGCACCACCGCTATCTCTGACTAAAGGAGTGTGTTTTTCTTAGGAGCACTTTACCAGATTTACTGTGCTGTGATTCAGGTTTCACCTTTAATTCTCCGCTGCAAGGATTTCACTTTCATCAGGGTAATTGAACCGCTGCACAGCCTAAAAATTGAAAATGCAGGTTTTTCCCGTGTAGGAGTTTCCTGACTATCTTCCCTTGTGCTCATGATAGAAAATCCATTTTCTTGCGAGTGTCTGTAGTGCTGGCATAGTGCAACTGGGAAGGGGAAAGAACACTGTTTCACAATCAGAAGAATTTTTGAGGGTGTCAGTTTTAACTCTTGGGAAAGAATTGAGTGTTTGCCTGAGCTGACCAGGTATGCTGGAAGAAGAACACCTCCCTTAGGGAGGCATCTGTTTCGTGTTCAAAACTGTTTAGAGACAGTATGGTCTGGAAAAGAGAAATAATTTCTAAGGATTAATCAACCTGAGATTTAAAAAAAATAATAATTAAAACACCATTTCCTGGCCTGCATATCTGTTCAGTTTGAATCCATGGTCTGTGATGGGGTTGTCTGCAACCCTATCAGTCCCATCGAGATATTTTTACTATTATTTTCATTTCCTCTTTAAACTGGAAGGCCTCCTCATAAGCAAAAGTGTTTTCTCCTCTGCTGGGGGATTCTGAAGGCACTGACAAAAAGTTCTCAAAGGGTTCTTGATTATGATTTATCAATTTCTACTTATAATTTTACCTGTGGTAAGTGGTTCATTAATTGCACCAACCTTCCATAAGTTTCAAGTTCTTTCACTCCACCACAATCTACATGAGAATTTGGGCTTTATTTTAGACAGGACTAGCGGCATCAAAACTTGCACTGATTATTATTGTGTCATTTGTCCAAGAGAGATCTGATTTCTATGTGATTGGACACAACACCTTTTATGGGTATAAACCATAATTATTTGGTTTTTTAGCTTTTTAACTAGACTCTTAGGATCCCTGGCACGAGACCTCAATCATGTCACTCAGATAACGTTCTGTAGCAATAGAACTCTTTCTACAAAATGTAATGGATAAGCACACTGAGAGGCAGCTTCTTTATGAACAATTTAATGATGCAGATATTTTTGCCTTTGTAAGAAATACTCAGAGATGTGACCAAACTGAGCTATTCCAGTGCCAGTCGGGGCTGAGCTGCTCTGCTGTCACTTGCAGCCTGTCTGTGCTCCTGTCCTGGGTGGGGATGAAGGCTCAGACTTCATGTCCCAGCCCATATTCTACACCAGGTGTGCTTTCTACAGGTGATTCCACCTTAGGCAGGGTTTGGGTTTTCCTCTTTTTACTCAAGCATACTGCAAAGCATTTTAAGGTATGAGGGCTTAACAAAATGTTTCCACGACTTGCCTTGTACATTTCCGCCTTGTTATCTCAGTCTGCTCGTGCTCTGAATAGCTGCTCCCTAACTACTGGTGAGGATGTCTTTGCGCCAGGCTGACAGATGGCTCCAGGCCAGGGGATGGAGCACAGCTCAGTGCCTTGGGGCTGGCCCTTGTCACAAAGTCCTGTAAAGTTTTACTCCCAAGGTCATCTGTGCTTGTGCCCCCTCTCAGAGAAGGCACAAATGCCTGCTGTACAGGGGGGGAGCACACAGCAACTGTCCCATAAACAACCTCCCTGCACCAGGTTCCCTCCATAATGAGCAGTTCTGGTTAATTCCATAGGAATCCTCCTGTGGGGCCGTGTCTGCAGGGCCAGAGTACATGCAGCACTGACTCTGAGTAACAGCCAGTGCAGCAAGTGGCCTCCAGTGTCTGCAAACCAAGGGCTCCTCCTTCCAGCCTCCTCATCCTCACCCTCTTGGCCCTATAAAGAGTGAGCCAGTGCAGAATCAAACCAGCCTTGCCTTTCCCAGGGCAGAATTCCCACATGCCATGGCCAGTGAGTCAGCACGTGTCCACAAGGTCACAGTCTTAGAGGTCACAGCCCTTCTCGCTCTGCTCAGCTACCCCTAACCAGCCTTCAGAGGCTGCTGTCCTGCAAGGGGTGTATCTTGGGTTTTAAACTGTATTTTCTTATCTGTATCAGCTGCCATGCACAGAAAATAGAGACAAAGGCCAGCCAAGGATTAAAAGAAGCCACTACAGCATATCTGGTGCTGGCTGAAGAATAGCCCAAAGGATTGCAGGTGTCACTTCAGGTGGAGGGGCTTTGTAACCACAGCTTGAACCCCAGAAACTTCACAACTACTTCTAATATTTTTAAAAAGAGAAAAAATTAAAAAGAGTTTTTCCTGTTAATTCTTCACTTGCTTGAACTTCTTTTAAAGAGGAAGTTTCCAGCTCCATCTTTTCCTGGGTGCTTTTAAACACAGGTATTGGTTATCCAATATTTCACACTTGCCAGGAGGGAAGAAGTGCCAGGGTTACAGTGACATTTCTAGAAATAGAGGTAGATTAAATATTTGAGCCATGTCATGGGTGGTATTAATTGCCACCCCATGTGATCCTGAGTGACATTTTGGAGGAATGGCAGTGTCACAGCTGAAGTCCACATGGGCTCAGCACCACAGGGGATGTGTGTGCACGTCTTACCCCACAAAGCTCTTTAGCCAGAGGATCCCTGTGCTGAGCTGGACCCTCACGTGGTGCAGGGACAGGGAGCCTGGCCTTTTATATTTGAGAAGTAATTCCTCTAAGCCATCCTTAACTTGAGCTAAAGCCTACAGAGGGCAGTGGAAAGTTTTCCCTGCCCATCCATGGAAGGTTCTGGAGCCTCAGAAACATCTGCAGTGACTGTCATGAGTCACTGCTCGCCTCAGAGGCCATTTTTAGACACTCGGAAATCAGTTTACATCTCTATTGGTTTGCTGCATTACCCTACAGCTCAGAGAATGAGACACATTATAACATCCAACCTCATAAAGAAATATTGGTGATTTTTTTTTTTGCTTTTTCAGCGCTCACCCTCAGCATCGCTCAAACCCTTTTGACTCATCAGGGTTTGGAGATACAGTCTCTAAAGTGCAGGAAACAACACCAAGTGCAAACATTGCTCTGACAGTGCCTTAATCACAGCGTGGAACATCTCTACCAAAAATATCAACCACATTTCTGTTTCTTCCTCCTTGCAATTCCAGAGGACAATGAATGGTTATAAAAACTTACTCATCCAGGGAGGGACTGGGGAGGGGGGGGGTGCGAAACAAAAAACAAAAATAAGGATAAAATTCCAAACTATGAGTCTGACCAGATCCGTGTGAGTAGAGAAGTCATGGTAACTCTTCACAGATCAGACAACAACCCCTTGGTACCATCATGATTTTGGGTTTCTGTCAGCTGAAGGTCTGGCTGGTCAGACCCAACCAGGTGAGACCCAGACGCCCAAATTCTCCTGCCAAAGCCCAGCCAAGGTGCAGGCACCGCTCACCCTTCTGAGCCAATCTGGTGCCATTTTGCAGTATAAACCTCTCATCTTCGCAGTGCAGAGAGCTACAATCAAAACCACAAAAAACTCATGTAATTAGAGACATTTTCTCTGAACTTGTTACACATCTGCAAAGAGTCTTGTATTTTTCTAACTAAATTTGTTACTTAAGCGTCAGCATTAGTGTCTGGACTTTATGATTTTAGAGGTCTTTTCCAAATCTTAATAATCCTGTGATTCCATTATTTGAAGCAGCTGCACAGTGGGGTCTGACACATGCTTCCCTGCTCCAAGTACTTACACAAGTCAATAATTATAACGAAATCAACACCAACATCCTGTGCTGCTTTGAATCCGTTTTTAATAACCCTTGCATTTGAAATGCTACAGTTTGAGGCTAAAAAAGCAATATATGTGTAATCACACTGACCTTGGAACTGGAGGTAGGGACGTCCTGCTGCCTGCAGCGAGCCCAGAGTGTAAAGGGAGCAGGAGGCTGGGCACTGACAATGAGCTCAGGTAATTTGAGACGGGCGAAAGGAGGTGAGGCATAAATCTTGCCCTGCTGGGTTACGTGAGTGACATTTTCTCGCACAAGGGTGCCCTTGAAGGCGTCAGCAGGATGTGGCAGCAGCGGGGTGACAGCAACATCATCTCTCCAACACCTCTCAAGTGGAAGGTGCCCACGTCAGCGATGGCCGGACAGACTGACACGGGCAGAGAGGCTGGTCCTCCCCCAGGGACCCACTCAGGAAGAGCCAGGAGAGAAAGGTCAGTCCTGCCTGAAGAGCTCCAGAGAGACACCAGAGCAGGGCAATGCCACAGTTCTACCCACTTGCATCCCAGGTGGAAATGGGTCAGGGCAGGGAACAGAACTGAGATCACAGCAAGGGATTTTTTGGGTTTTTTTCCCCTCCTTCCCTTTATTTTTTAATTCATGACATTAATTCTTGACTATTTGTAAGGCAGAGGGGCCCAGAAAAATGAAATGGCCTCTTGAAGCCTCTCATCTAGAATTACTATTATTATATTACTTCGTTGCATTTAGAATTGCTGTATGTCTGTAGCTACGTAGCAGTAAATCACAGTAAGAAATAACACATAATGATTTGGGAAGCACGAAAGAATAATCAATTTCATTTACCTGGCTCTGCTCCCATCAGAGCTGAACATGTGTCAAGACTGACAGAGGAGCACAAAGGCCAGCACTGTGCAGCTTTTAAAAATCTAGGACTTAAAGATCCTTTTCCCTTAGTATATTTAATATACTTTTAATGTTACATAGCAATTTCCTAAATGCACATTTCAGAATTTTGAAACTTTACAAAACACAGACTTCTCTCTCCCAAAATGTCATGCCTTGTTTGGGCTAATGGGAGCCATGCACACCCACAATAATTAAAATCAAAACAGCCGTTCCAGATCAATGCATGTGGAAACAGCCTCTTAAACACACCAGGTTTTTATCAACCCAACACTGAGTTTCTGGTGTTGATAGAGAAAAAAAAATCAACTGTGGATCTGTTGAGGTAACATGTATAAGGAAATATGGGCACAGCAAATCCATGGTTCATGATGCAGACACACCTACTTTTACATTTTTTACTTTTTTTTTCATAAAGGCCTTGAACGACCAGGACTTCCCCTGGAAGCAGGTGATGCCATGAAGTGCCTGCCTGGATTATGCAGAGGTTCAAGCTATTTGCCAGCTGAGAGCCTGGGAGAACAGAAGATGCAAACAAACCCCAGACTCTGAGGTTACAGTACAAAAAAACCCCATTGTTAGCAAGTTCTCTAATGATTTCTGAAGAATATATCATTAATACTTAAAAAAATAGTTCATCTTTACCACTGGACTGTGGTCTATTTTGTGAGAAACTCAACTACTCAAACAGTTGGGATGCCAAGGATAATCCATAAATAATGCCCTATTTTAATCTCTAATATAATTATCTAACAACTAAAATGCTGTCGTGGTTTCACTGCTCATGCTGGGGAGGCAGCAGCAGCTGAGTATTAATTCAGTTGCATCTCATATTAATCCATGTGCTCCTGCACAGGGACTGCAGCATTTGGAGTTTGATGTGGGAGCTGCTGGACAGGGGAGTCACTTGTAAGGGCTGGACAAAGGTCATTGTGTTTCATGGAAGGGCCTTTATGACTGCCACAATGATTTAGAATAAAATTTATTTGAAGTCAAGTTTCCATGTGTGGGATATAATTTTATAGCAGTGAAAGGAATTAGGACAGAAGTGATGAGCTGAGCTGTTCTCACAAAACCTCTGTGTGGAATTGGGGGTTGGAAGGTGCTGTGTTTGTCCTGAGCAGCTCTGCAAGGACACAGATCAGTGTCTCTCCTGCTGCTGAAGTCAGAGCTTTGCTAAATTAGAGCAGCAAAGAGCCACTGGACGCAATGTCCTCCTGTACTACAGGTTGGGTTGTCCCCCCAGTGTAATGCCAACTCCTGGTTTTCCATTTCCACGGGTCTGTAATTCCTGGGATTCAGAACCAGGGGTTACCTTGACCTCTCACTGAGAATTCCTTGTGACTGTGGATGCTCAATATCCCCTTACACAGTGCAGCCACCGAGGTCTCAGGCTGGGGAAAAATCTCTTTTTGAGGGGATCCAACCTCTGCATCCCAGAGGGGCTGGGGAAGGTAAATCCAGCACTTGGTGTCAGTCATGGGCACCCACTGGCCAAGGGGGACAAGCAGGCACAGAGCAGTCATCCTACACTTGTAATTCCTCCAGAGAAAGGCTCCTCAATGTGCTAATATCTCTCCACTAAATAAAGAGTTCAGGAGGCCCAACCAACATTCTAAAAATAACCCCAGCTATTTTTAAGTTATTAAAGTTGCTCTTCACAGGACATCCACTACAGAGTAGAGGAAAGGCTGTCTATAATTAGCAATGTGTTTTCTGGCTAAAGGGAGAAAAGGTTTTCTTACACATGGAACTGACCCTTTGGAAGAGGAAGGATATCCAAAATGTGGTGTTTTTTTAAAATTTGTTTGTTTGTTTGTTGTTTGTGGGTTTCTCCCCCCCCCCAGCTGCATAGCAGACACAAGTGAATCAGTTCTGAGATGGTGATTGTCAGGGGGATTCAAACAAACTTGAAGTGATTTCTGCTGACCCTACATTTACCAACCCCCATGTACAGAGTTGTGTCCAGCAGCCATGAGCTGGAACAAGCACCAGTCACTGTTTCAGTCCTCTTGGAAACTGGAAATTTCAAGCAAAAATCTAGTCTTCTCAAATTTTACTTCTTTTAAAGCTACACAGAAATAGGGCCAGAATACTGGAATGTAACTTTGAAGGCATAAGTCGGTCTTCACAATTCTTATTTATTATCTTTGCATGATCAGGTAAGACTAATCTCTTCACAGAGCTGAGGATTTTGAACCACAAGCTGAGTCTGTAAACACAAGCTTCCCCTGCTTCCTTCATGGTCAACATCAAAGAGGGTTGGGTGCTCTCAGATTTATTTGGAGATTCCAGGACGGCTTCCCACTGCCAGAGGGCAGGGCTGGATGGGATCTTGGGAAGTAAGTGTTCCCTGGGAGGGTGGGGAGGCCCTGGCACAGGGTGCCCAGAGGAGCTGTGGCTGCCCCAGGATCCCTGGCAGTGTCCAAGGCCAGGTTAGATAGACACTGGGGCTTGGAGCAGCCACGGACAGTGAAGGTGTCCCTGCCCATGGCAAGGAAGGGGTGGGACTGGGTGATATTTAACATCCCTCCCAACCTAAACCAGGCTGTGATCCTACAATGGCGGCCTTAGAATAAAGATGTAAATCAACCAACTGTTTGGCGTAAGTAAAATGAATGGTTTAGAGTGTTAGGGAAACAACTTGAAATTAAATTATCCTGCAGCACTTTTAAACAGAGCTGCATGGGAAGTAGTATAATTTTTTTTCTTCCATTGACAGTAGCTGACAGCTTCAAGGCTAAGTCACTGTCTCAGTTAATTTCAGTTTTTATGTAAAACACCAAAAATGTAAGCAGAATGGAGATGTGGCCACAAGGTCACAAAATACAGAATAGAAGCTGATTTTATTCTTTCACTTGCTTATCTCCTTCTTACACAAATCTGCTGTGCCATTGAAGTTTACCTATTTAAAATGTTAATTCTTGAAACAAATTTAAGAGGAATCTTTCTGTTTTCATGGAATTACTGAGTTCAACATGGAAAAGCTGTAACTAGTGATTAAAGCATGTAACACCAGCTGGAGATCTGCTTGTGTACTCCCAACCTCTGTCCACTATTATTCTTCAATTTGCAAGTCATTTTATCTCCATGTGAGTTGTTTTCCTATCACAAGGAGAGGGACACGACCTACTTACAAATCATTGTGTTTTCTGCCTTTTCCTGTGTATACAATGTGTGCCTTTACTGTTCTTTTAAATCCAGGGCAGGATACCAGCTCAGAGAAAGCAAGGGATGTGTAGACACAAGTCCAAGCCCAATGTCAATTATTACCAATGATGCCCATGGCAGATGCAATGCATCATGAGTGAAAAAGAAGAGTAAAACGCAGTAATTCAAATCATTCTTTCCCAGTACAGACACAAAATTTTCCCCTATTTTTTTTTCCTCTTCCATGACTTGCTTTTCTCAGAGACTTGGTAATTCAGAAGGAGTAGATTGAATTATTCATGACAGAGGTTAAAATAATAAATTCCAGTGAGGACTCTTGAAACTCGGGAAAGAAAATAATGTTTATTAGCACACAGGCACAACACCTTGCCTGGTATGCCTTACTAACAATACAAAGCAATAACCTCAGGTCAAAAGAGAAGTTGCAATACATGCAAAAACATCTGGATTGTGCACTGTGTAACACATTCAATATAGGTACATCTGTCAAATCAACACACATCTACTGCCCTAGGTAACAGAACTTCAGAGACTACCTCAGGGGTAAAGGTACAACAGAACAACCATCACTGAGCAGCATTTTGGACATGAAGCATCCTAGACAGAAACATTTGACCTTTGGAGGCAAAAACTGTAACAGGCAAATAGCTGAGAGCCAGATCCCCAAAGACTTATGAAAAGCTCTCGGTGAAGCCTAAGGTATTATTAGAATGAGGTCTGAAGGGTTTTGCCCTTGGTGAGTAAAATTATGAGTGGGTAGAAATGTCTCAACAGGTGAGAGTTTTAAATCATCAAGGTTTAGCGTTGTTGCTAGGAGTGAAAGGATGAAAGACTGAATGTTGATACAAACAAAACAATGTTTTTGTAAAACCTTTAAAATAAATAATACACATGAAGGAAAATTTGGGATAATTAATGTGTCCTGAAATCAAAATCAACATGGTTTAAGTTAATAAATAATTAAAATAATTAAGTTCGTTTTAATCCTACAGAACAATAATCAGTATTAAAACCTAGGAAAGCAGAAAGAGGATGGGGACCTCCTCCTTACTCCAAAATCAGGGTGATCAGTGCCAGTTGTCACCTCTCACCACGAAGCTACGTGTCTGTGTGTCACAGGACTAGCCAGAGGAAAGAGACAGAATGAACACACACTGCCACTTTGAATTGTACAGGTTTTCATCTACACGATGAGCACTCAGGGGCTCGGTCACTAACAACAACTGCTGGGTTCGGGGGGAAGAGGGCTGGGGGTGAAGGCTGGGGGTGAAGGCAACTCTAACCCTGTGTCAGCGTGTGACGAGCGCTCTCCGTCGCTGAAGGGGACGTGTCTGTGCTGCTGCCCAGGGTCCCGGGTCACTACGGTCACATCTGGGCTGCTACTGATGCGGTACAAGGTCCTGCGGAGCCGCGGGCGTGGCTGGCAGCGCGCCCACCGCGGAGCAGTGGGTGAAAATGCTTTATCCCCATCGCCGCCAGCGGCACGGCCCCGCCGGGCTCCGAGCAGCCCCCCGCCCGCTGCAGGCAGGCTGGGGGCTCAGAAGGCAAGTGGAGAGGCGCTTCGGCCCTTCTCTGTCCAGGGCATCCTCACTCGCGGGGCTCCTCCAGCTCCCTTTGCGGGAAAGCGAGTCTGTGATGCTTCCGCGGCGAAAAAGCTGCGAGGGACAGGATCCTAAAAGAGCGAGACCCCAGTGACAGAGTCCTTACCGGGAGCCGTGCTCCCTGAGACAGCAGAGGCAAAGAGTGGGTGTGTGATGAATGAGATCTCTCTATGCGATATGGCTGTGACGGGGTGGCACAGGGACCCCTGTGCCACACAGGGACACCACTGGGCTGAACTGGTCATACTGCAACTAGGCAAAGCCTCACACAAAGCAGGTCGCTGCTGCCTACTGACTATTGCCATAGCCCAAACATGCAGCAGGGCCATAGCAGAGGCACTCGGGCCACTCAGAGGTGCAGCACTCAGCCCACAGCCCAGCTGCGAGGGGCTGCAGAACAGCTGTTTCCAGCTGTGGTCACGGGGCTGCAGCCCTGGTAGGGGCTGTGGGTGACAGGGAGTGTCCTCACTTCTTCCTGTGCTTTAACAAAAGCATTGTATCCCCAAGCAAAAACATCAACGTTAGGCATCAGCAAGTCAAACATTACTGTGACCATAATAATTTTTAAACAACTTTGTTGTTGCTGCTGCTGTTGCTACGAACACAGATCAAGCATCCAACTCTCCTGATTCTGACCTAAACTGGCCACTGGGGCAAGAGGCAACCTTTGGCATATGAGCAGGATGTTCTTTTCCAAAGGGTTGAACTGCCACATTTCCAGTGCTTCCCAGCTCAGCCCCTATGGCAAAGCCCAGCTCTGCCCTGTGTCCTCCTCTCACCACACGAGCACAGCACAGCCCGAAATGCACTGACCAACACACATGTGAAGCACAGAACAAGGAACTGCGACAGGAGCACAATGAAGATTTGTACCCTGTAACCCTAAGAACATCAAGGAGATTTGGTAAAACAGGGTACAGGCAGATACAGCAGCACTTTATAGTGTACAACAGAGATGCCCATTCACACTGACAGCTGTTACACATTTTCTTTGTTAACAAAGAAACAATAAAACCAACATTAAAAAATCACTTTTTGGACCACATTTCCCTGTTGCTCCATTACTTCAAAGTGTTTTACAAAACTACTGAATGGTGACTGCTTTTGTACAGAAAATACATTGTCAGTTGGTTTTGTGGTCCAAATAAACCATGCTCTTTTTCTCCTCATATCATGCATTGGGATGCAATCAGCTTCTTGTCAATCATTAGTCAAAAGAAACAAACACATTTTTAACAATAAAAAGCTTCTATAAGCAACATTTCTACAGCAACCATTAGCCAGAACTATTTAAAGTGTTCCTAGCGTTTCCTTCTCTCCTGCTGTCTGCTTTTCTAATGGAGGAATTTTCCAGTATCTGTGACACCTCCCCATGCAGTTATTTACAAGGAGACGGTCCTTGTGGAGAAGGACCTTAATGAAATTTACAGTTGCTAAAGTACATTTGTAGATGCTGGCGGTCACACTCAGACAGTACGAATGGAACTCGTGCAGCTCTGGGCTGGGCCAGCAATGTAATTAAAGTGCAAATAAATACAAAAACCACAAGCCAGGCAGGACCATTTTTCATCTCCAGCATTAAGAAGCAACACGACTGTGTAAGTTATGTCAGATCAATTAGGCCTAAGTCACAATCTATTTTAAACATCTGTCTCCCTGAGAGGATTTAAGGGAGGTATACGGTGATATAGCCCTATTTCTTCAACTGGCTGAGTATCATTGGAAAAGTAAGGACACTTTTCCAGCCAATTTTTGTTTTCAACAGTGCTAACACCTGTGTTTTATACTATGATGCTTTTTATGTCATTTGAGCTCACTTCCCATGCAGCTACAACAGGCCACTCTTGATGAGGAAAATACAAGAAGTACCAACTACTGTAGAAATTAAATCATCTACCTGGTACGTCACAAAAGCACAGGCTCTGAAAACATTTACAAGTAGCACATTTTCTCAAACATATGCAAGTGATAATCACCAGCTCAGATAAAAATACATACTTTGTGTTTGCTGGCATTCAATGCTTGCCACTGACACGTTCACATTTACAGCTAAGTCAAATGGCTGAACAAAACAACAACAACAACAAAAAAGACATTTTTCAAACCACCGATTCCACGTAAAACAAAACTGTCACTCCAGCTCCAAGTGTTCACTGCTGATCACCACCTGCTGCCAGACAGACATGTATTTCTCTCCACAGTGTGTCTAGAAAGTGCTCTGTAGCCTGACTTGTCAGAGAAGCTGCAGGAGGTGCAGGAAAATAAAATGCCTCTTCCAGGGCTATGTGCAACGTGACTCTCCATCCCCTGCACCACCCCTCTGGGTCCTCACCTTCCCAGGTAGCAACTATTAACAACTATTCCACCAGTCCATTTGCTCTCCATGCTGTAAATACTTTCACTGATGAAAAAGATATTTACAAATCGTTTTTATAGATACAATCAGTCACCTTAGAAAAGGCTGCCAAGACATTTAAAGACAAAAATGTTTTATAAAGAGTAGCATTAAATGTACAGCAGGTGTTTCGGCCAACTGCAGATCTGAAGTTACTAGCTGCTGTCTTAATATCACTCCAAAGTAGTAGATGAGTGCTAAAATCCAGGTTTTTCAATGAAATTAACACAATGAGAACACCACAGCCATTACTGCCTCAGTGAACACATAGTTAGCCATCAACCCAGCCACCTCACTTTGCTTATTTATCCTAATACACCTGAGTATATTACCACATTTAAATCTGTACCCTTGATTTGTCATGTGAGATGGCTGCAATGAGTGCCTATTCACGGGAAAGTCTCCTGTTTTCCATGAAAGCATGGTCCCTAATGCCAAACATGAACTTTGCAAAGCAGAAATCACTTAAGCCGGGTAGGAAGGGTCTTTGTCTTTCACCTCCAACACTCATTTGTGTTGCCTGAGAGGGAAAGGCTGTGACACTCTCTATCTCTTATTGGAAAAGAGAGCTGGCATTCTTCTCAGAGTTTCTCTGGCTGTCTTTAGGTGGTGGCATGTGTGATTCTGTTCACTGTCGGAGTTGTTTGGAGGCCCCGTGCAGGGCGGGCGGGTCAGGCAGGGAGCCGGGGCTCAATCTTCAGGGATAGCTCATACAAGGTGTCCTCATCGATGATGAGGGTCTTGTCCAGCAGGTAGTGAGTGACCTGGGGTGGGGAAACACAGATGGACAGGCTGCATGTAACTGCCACAGAATTCTCCCAGCTTTCTTTTCCTTTCAGCACATTTTGGATCCTGAGATTGTCTTACGTTGTTTTCTTGAGAAACTCAACAGCTGCTTGGAATGCTGCTGGCATAAAGATGCACCTGCACTACTCTGAGAATTAATTAGGATTAATTCCCCTCAGGAACAGCCATATCCTTTGCCAGGTTACCTCAGCCCCAGCTGCTATTCCGGAATCTGAGATGAGCCTTCTCTGAAGGCACTGACCAGCTTTGGTCAAGCCGTATCACTCCCGAGAAGGGCAAAGGGAAAAAGAATTGCAGGATGCCTAAGCAGGTGCTTGGGACATCTCCTGACCCTCATCCCAAGATCTTCCTCTGAACCCCTCACACTCTTGAAGGCTGCAATCCCCAGAGACCTTCCAAAGGAGCAAAAAACTTCTTTACAAGGCATCAAACAAAGAGTCCCTGCCACGTGACGGTCTCACTGCCCCAAGGACCCATCCACATGTCTGTCTGCCCTCTCCTCCATGTGTGGGAGCAGGAGACACCAACTTGAGCTTTCAGTGACAGCTGAACATCCCAAATAACTGCTGTCACAGCCTGATGTCAGTAGCAGGCAGGAGCTTTACCTTCTGCTGGTGCTCGATGCGGTAGGAGGTCTGCTGGAACTGGCGTATTTCCCTGATAATATGTGAGATCTTTCAAAAGAACACATGGATGTAAGTGCAACCAGTTTGACTTTAGCTAAGCCATACAAAGCAAGAATTCTGCAACAAATTATTCCATTTAACTTGGGAGGAGGGAAGGGAAGGGTAGAAATCATCTCCCAATCAGCTCCCCAGGACTTCACGTTCCCAAATCAAACATTTATTCCTCAGCCAGCCCCAAGTGAACCACCCAGCCTCTCCTCTGCCCACAATGAAACCTCCCTGTTCTCCACCTCAAGTGACTGCTGCAGAGTGCAGCCCTAAGATGTGCATTTAGCTGAGATCAGAGGAGAAATTTCCATGTGTTCCTCCAAGGAGCTGTTACAAAACAACATTACATGGCAGTGGGAGAGACATCAACTCTAAAGCGCTTCTCAGATAGATCAGAGCACACTTTGAAAAGGACATTGTGATTACTGCTTCCTGGTGAATCACTTCATTCCTGTAATTCTGGTTATTTAAAAAAGCTTTTTCTTGCTCCTTCACGAGCGTCAGGCAGCTGCTTTTGGTCTCCTTTCTGAGAAAGTGAACTGGGTAGAAATTCAGCCTGTGAAAATACCCAGCCTGCCAGAAGGTGGTGATAGAAGACTGGGTCGAGTAATTGCTCTCCAATTGCTGCCTCTCTTGCACAGCACCAAAGCACCTTCTCCAGAGGTAAATTCAGAGGAGTTACAATGAAACCAGTAACTAACTCACACAATTAAACACCTGTTGGAGAAGCATGTAAGAAACTGAAAATTACCATTCTCATTTTGGAAAAATTGACAAGGCCTTCCTCAGTGAAGTTGGGTGTTCCTTCCTCGATAAATGCCAGGTCAGTCAGATACATCCCAAGGTAGGGAACAGCAGGTGGATTACAGCTGTAAACCAACAAATCAGCTTATTTTCCTGCAGATACATTTGCAAACGCATTTTTTTGTAACTTGAACAAACTCTTTATTGCACTGCCCAGTTCTAATTAATGGGTTGCATTCCTTTCCAGGACAAACAGCTCCTCTGGCTCTGCTTGAGTTAAGTTTGCTCTACCTGTGATAAATTGAATGCATTCTGCCCAATATCTAACATTAATGGCATTTTTAAAATATACTATTAATTATTCTGGCTGTTCAGTTCTCAGCTTCTCTCAAGATCACTTGAGGTAGTTCTGCCACTTGATTTTGAAAAGCCTGCTTCTTATTACAAAACTCACAAAAAATTCAGGTTTTTGTGCAGCTGGAATCAGTACATAAATTGTAGAACACTTGACATAGAATATCCTGGATACCAAAATTACAGAATGTCAAACGCAGTCTGGCAAATCAATTAAAGAAAACAATAATCAAGGACTGCTGCACAAAAGAAGCGGGCTGTTTTCCAGCAGGCTGGGAGGCCACAGGAGAACTATCCCTGTGCCTTTGTTCTATCTCTATGTTCCTCTCATAATTTATTGTCAGAAACATAATTTATTGTCATATAAATGGGTATGTGACCTGACACAGCTTAGTCCCAAGCCCTAAAATTCTTAACTAGAACAATCCTGTTTTTCACAAAAACTTTAATTTGTAAAGCTGGCTTTACACTTATTGAAAATGTTTATCAGTGTAAGTGAAACCCCAACAGGGAATGTTCACACAGAAAAATAGTTTAATTTGTTTCAGTAATTCTCTGGAGCTACTATGTTTACCCATCAGAGTATTAAATCACAGCATGTTCAGCAAAACAATAATGCCAGATAGAACCAACCTAGAATTCAAAAGATTATTAGGCAAAAAATATTTATTATTAAAGCTTAATCAAAACAAATTAATCTTTAACATGAACTATCCACTCTTTGTAACAAAACACAGTTGTATACTGTAGAGAGGCATACTTTTTGAGCATTTCTCTCAGGTTTTTAAATCTTCCTTCAGATGACACAGTCTTCTGAAGCTTGTCCATGAGTGCTTTTGTCTAGGAAGAAAATTCATTACAAATGTCATTGCTGTTGCATGTAAATGACTGGAATTAGATTCTATCAAAGGTGTAATTCACTTATCATCCCCACCACATTTTCAAGAGTAGTACAACAGGCATTAGGAATTTAGCTTCATTGCAGTTCCTCCTGTCTTTCTGAACATGGAGATTAGGCAGCATTAAAGTTTCCCTATGAGTGATATAGAGAACCTGTATTTATGTTAATATTATTATCCTGCAAACGGAGGAAAACCCACATGTCTATTACATTAATGGTCTGGAATCCAGTTTGCTGTGTGCACAGGAATATAACAGATCCTACATGTTGCTAAGGATCCTCAGCTGCATCTACTGAAGTTGGTGACAGCAGTGGGGTGGTCACTGCCTTGGAGCTTGCACTGAGCTGATTTTGCCTCCAAATTCCAGAGAGAAGCTGAGTATGTAAATGAGAATATATTCACGTCTTACACAAATCACTGTCAGTGGGCATCACCAGACCCTGGTTCCTTCTTAAGTGAAATAAATTTTGATTTATTTGATTTTTTGATTTTCAACCTGTTTATGCTACTGGCTTGAGACTTGAGTGTAGACAATTATGAGAATTTAATCATATTTGAAACTGAATTTCCAATTAAAAGAGAACTGTAGGCAGACAGAGTCACTTTCTTCTACACAGCAGTCTGATGAGGAACCCAGATTGCATTCCTAATATGTACCAGAGGACTGTGCCACAACATCAGTCTGCTGAGGTTTGGTTTCTTCTTCTTTAATTGAAAAGTTCAAAAATCAAAAAAAAATGCTATCCATAAAAATTTTTGGAGGTAAACTCACTTATAACAGTTTGTATGGAAATAATTTTTAACAGATTTTAAAACAGAAGGACATAGCACCAGCTGTGAAGCAGCTGAGAAAAAACTGACTGGAGAAGGTGGTACAGTCAGAGTGTATTTTAATTGTATTTCCTGGGATCATTTAAAACACAGGACATAAAAGACTGGATTATCTTCATCCTGACAGGTCTTTTTTTCATGTGTGTGTCTTGTTTTTGTGGCTGGCAGTCATCCTCACAGTTCTTGCTGACATTCTCAGCAGCCAGGCAAGGGCTCAAGAGAGGTGTTCATTGCACCTAAACTTGAGCTCCTAAATGAGAAAGAAATGAGAAAGTCTCATTCTGGGTAGAAAAGACTCAGGAATTTGAGAGGTTCTGACCTTCCTAAAGGCTTTCTGCACAGGCAGTTCCTATTTTAGGCACCTGACCAGATTTTAACTTTAGCTTGTAACCACCCAGATGTGTCTATCAGAAAATACCTAAATTTAGTTTACTTGAACATTTCAGCAGCTCAGGCCAAATAGTCTTTGGCACCTGCCAATTAAGTTGAAAATATTTTGTTCCTGCAGATAAAAAAATCACATACAAAAGTCCTGGACAAGAAATGCCAGTCCCAGGTGGTGGAAAAGCAGAAATATTCAGAGAATGAGTCCTGTCTCAACCCCTGGGCATGGTGACCGATGGCATCTAGAGCCAACTGCCGTGGCCGTGTCCCTCTCACCTGTTTGGACACCTTTGCCCAGGTTTTCTTGAGCCTGTAGATGGCACTCCTGTTGAGGGCCGAGGTGATCTCCAGCACGCCGTTGTAGTTGTGCAGGCAGCGGCAGATGTCGGCCACAGCCACCCACTTCTCGATGGCGCTGGCCCGTGAGGGCACATCGGCGTAGCTCATGATCTGCGAGGCCACCAGGTTGCTCATCTGGCCACGGAGAGAGAGAGGGGCTCAGGGAATTGAGGCACAATCCCTTCTAACACGTCATGAATTAATGGGCAAGGCGGAAGAACTCCCAGCTAAGCATGACAGAAATGATGGCTCTTCATAAACCCAGGAAAAGGACATTGGAAACAGCCTGAGGCAGGGGATGGGGACAGGGTAGAAGGGCTGGGAATGCAGTGGGAAGGTCTCCAAGCCATCAGTGATAAACCTGATTGAGAAGTCTCTCAGTAAAATCAAGGACAATGATAAGAAACGAAGACATCTTTAGGGATACAATGGCATTATACAGAGTTGATGTTACATTTTTCTGGAGAAATTGCAGTTTCTTCAGTAGTCTGAAAGACACTGTGCTACACTTTAAAACATTCTACTCTCTTAAATTGCCACTGAAATGCTGAGTACCAATTATTGGAAACAAGAATCTTCATCTGCTTTGACTTAAATGGTTAATTACAAAGAGGCTGCAACATTCAGTCATTAATAGATAATACATTACATCACATTGCAACAAAATCCAGTATTTTTATTTCAAAGATCAGAGGCAGTCCATGGGCTTCCTAGAAAGCAAATCTGTATTTGAGACTACTTACATCATTAAAATGTTGACTAGTTTTCATAATATAGGGCGTTCTCTCATTTTTATCCACTTTCATCCAGCCCTGCCCAAGGAACTCTCTAGACATTGATGGGAGAGGAAAAAAGCAAACAAAATTTTAATAAACACAGTACAGAGTCTGTCTGTAACCACAGCCTAAGCAGATTTCAAGGATACCTCAATTTGCTGGAAGCTAATAACACTGCTTTATACAAATTCCAGCAACTCACTATACCATTTTTAATGCTGACTGAAACAATAAATATTGTAAAGAAGATTTATTTTTCAATTAATCCCCTCTCCCCTGTCACCCCATCCTAATTTTGAGTGCTGTGACCCTATTTACACGACATTATCCTTTTGTGTGTGCAAACCCTTTTGTCAGGGGCTGAGCTGGGGGCTGACAGCCCAATGGCCACTGTCCCCTGAGGGACACTCTGTGGCAGGACGTGTTCTCCCTGTCTCTACTACAGACAGCTGGTGCAGATATGGAAGAGATAGCCCAGGGGCTGAAAGGCCCAGCAAAGCCTCATCTCCAGCCCCAAAAGGGCTCAGGCCCCAGTTAGGAATCCACATCTTAGTCTGGAGAGCAGATGTGGGAAGAGATAAAGGAAATATTCTTGATTGTTTAACAAACTATAAAAGACACACAAGTTATCACAGAGGCGGAAGTCTCCTATACCCTGAAAGTGTTTGAGACTTCTCCCTGGAGTATGGACACAGATTCCATGGTTACTTCCCTGGGGATTGAGGGAAAGGATCTCCATCTGTGCACCACCAACAGTTGGATGGTAAGACACATTGAATCCTAAGTTATATTATTTCTTCACTAGCTTCACATTAATAAGTACCTTTAACCTCATTCTGTACTAACCTACTAGTAGTTTTCTTTTTGTCCTTATTTCTGTGTAGTATCAGTTTGCTTTAAGTCTTATGTCTGTTAGTTTTCTATCTTAAATAAGTAATTTGTTCCATAATAGATCCAATCAGCCATTATGAGTGGGTTTTGGGGTGTTGGTCACCTCAATAAAGCTATGACCTGCTGCCAGAGGCCTGGGCAAAAGGCAGGGAGTTGATATAAACCCCCGCATCTATTTGTGTCACACTCACTCGTAGGGGATGCTGCGGAACACGACGTGGTCCAGCAGGGTCATCTGCTCCGCCAGCTCCATGGCTGACAGTGTCTCGAAGCACTCGGGCTTGGGGCAGTCTGGCTGCAAAAGCAAGGGGAACACTGAGGGCTCTCCCTGTGTGCCACAGGGGTGAGCAGCTTCCTGGGAACCTTCAACACAGGGTGGTAATTAACTTGGGGATAAGGAGAAATCAGGATAAATAACAATTGCAGACAACACAAACACCTGGCTGGAAACTCATAAAACAGGCACACAACAGGAGTATGAGTGAAGGTTTATTGGACTCTGTATATTCTGCACTTCTAATTTAATATATATTAATATCTTCCCCTTTTTAAAAAATCTTGAGATTTTATCCAATTACTTAAGTTTTGACATGTTCATTTTTGATATGGGCTCCAAATCTTACAATCTCTAAACTGAAATGGACATTCCTGGTATAAAAGAACAGTATATCTGTCCAGAAATATTTTAGAAGGTGCAGCTGTGTTACATTTTATTGATTGAAACACACAACATTTCTATGGGAGTTTTTTGTTTAACTCTCAAGATGAACTTACCATCTGAATGATATCCTCTATTTTCAAATGGTTATCATCTTGATCATCCTGAGAAAGAGTGCTGAAAAATAAAGTAGCAGAACACCCTAATAAATAAAATTGTCCATGCTTATCATGAAACCTTATTATAGATCAGCAAAAGGGTTTATCTAAAATAGTTCCAACGTCTGCAGTTGAGGACATAAAGAAAAAAAAATCTGTAACCTAATAAGTCATGTCTTGCTTTAAGTAAGAGTGTATAAACTGCTACAACATCAGAGACGGGTAAGATGAAATATTTCCATGGAAGTTTAAGTTCTCTCAACTAATGAATCCTGGAAATTGTCCTGTTCAGTGTCCCACACTGAGGTCAAAATGTGAAAATGCATAGAAAACTCCAGCTTTTACTTGTAGCAAGGACATGATTTCTGTTCAATAACAAAAGTGTTAATGAATGTTTCCAATCTGGCTACAGAAAACCTGTTATTATTATGGTTATTTCAGAGTCATGGGTCAAAAACTAACTAGGCAAAAGTAAGTATTGATCAAACACCATCTACCCTAATGCAGCATATTGGCACATAATTGCAAGATCTTACCCCTTGATGTGGAAATTACAGACACAAAGGAACCTTGAAAACATTGGATTTATGTAATATAGGAGTGAGAAGATTTTGGGTGAAGGAACATAAGTCAGAATGTAAAAGGCTGTCTGAAAGGACACAACAACATGCCCAGAAGTCACTGTGCTGGTTCCCATCAGGGGAGGTTTAGTTTAACATCTGGGTGAGGGTGCAGGTACAGGTGGGCCCTGATCAGGCTCTCTGCAGAGGGTCCTGCTCAGCTGAATTCCCCAGGACAGTTCAGGTCACCATCCCAAAGTTCTGCTGGTGACTTCAGAAGCACAGCCACAGGTCCCTCCAGTTCCCTGCTGCTGCACTCTGCAGTGCAAACTCTGCAAGCATCAGGGAAAGGGGTGAGGAGAAAGCATCACTTCACCTGCAGACCTCAACTCTGAGTGTGAGTCATGAACTTGTGCCAGATGCGTGTGCAGGAAGCTTTAATGCAGCACACCAGGTTCTTCTGATGGGGGCTGCGGCTGTTTCCTCTTTGTTTGCCCACCTGAGGGCTAAGCTAAAATGAAATGCAGATACACACAGACAGGAGCTCAGAAAACCTCCTTCCCTTCATTTGCAGCCTTCCAAATCCACACAGACCACTTTTTCTTTTTTCCTTTTTCCTTTTTTTTTTTTTTTTCATAAGCTGGAAACACCTTGTGTCTGACAGGCAAGGCATGTTTACCTCTCCAGGAGAACCCTAAGCTTCTTGCCCAGATAATAAAGGAGTGCAGCTTCAGTCCCTGTAAATAGCCTGGCAATCTGTCCTGCAGAGCAGCTTATTTTGTGCTGTTACTCATGCCTAGGGCGTGCAGGAATGTTGTGTTCTGTGACAAGAGCCTCTGGCAACGAAAACCACACAGGCCCTGTCCCTCTGCCCCAGGCATTCTCATCAATCTTGTAAAATCCATCATCTGAGTTACCTAAATATAACTTCATATTGGATCAGGTTCTTGCCTTTGATACAGAAATCATTGTATTTACTTAATATGAAATAAAGTATGAAACATAGGATTCTTAAAAGATTGAAAACAGTTAACTTTCCCCCATCTTTGTCTCCTGACACTCTCTACCACGACATCTCATGTTTTATGTAGACTTTCAACCTGTCATTCTAAACAGATGCTTTTCTCCTAGCACAGTGATCTCATGAAAAAAAACCAAAACCAACTCTCCTTTTATTCATAAATATTCTACAGTGAAATCTGCAGAGGACAACAGACTAGATAATGGTATTTTTTTGACAGCATCAATAGCAGCTTCCATTTCAGTCTGTGCTGTTGTCAGCCTTGGGACACTCAGTTTCAAGAGAGGACTAGGAACACTTGCTGGGCTGCCCAGCCCTGCTTGGACAGCTCCCACTCCACTCCCTGGAGAGCTCCTGGAATCTGGGAGGAAGCAGATGCTTGTGGAAAGAGTCATGAGAGACAGCAAAGGCACAGAGGGGCTCTCCTGAACAGTGCCACCCTTAGAGAGGACTGAACAGGGTGACACCTTCACTATCTTCAGAAATGAAGGAAGAAAATATAAAAGAAATATCTTTATAATTCTTAGAATCTCTAGTTAAGGTTCTCTCTCTCTCTCTCACACTTTGTCATGCCTGACCAGGCCAAATATCAAAATTATTTTCTACTTGAAAATATTAACATGTGTCTCGTCCTTTCTTTGTGGTACATAAAGCATATAAAAATATTTAAAAGCTAGTGCAAGTTAGAGAGCCTGAAATGTTGAAAGTGTTGTTTGGTGAGATCATACAAGGCAGAAAAATTACTTATCCATTACATTTTGACATCCGCATATCCCTTGATTTCATTTATGTTTAGTCTGAAGAAGGAAGAGCTGTTTCTTGAAGCAACCTGGTTTTCTCCAGATAGGATCATCTATCAAAGTTATTCACTGCTGTTCAGTCTGAATTTATACCTTCCTGCTTCATTATCAATTAAATTTTATCGAGATTTCAGGGGTTAGAAAATAAGGCTGATAAAATCTCAAGCAAAGCATACATTGAGAGCATTGCCTAGCTTACAGAACAGATACTGAATTAAAAAAAGCTTTTTTACCCTGAAGAGAAACTCTGTCAGTCCACACAACAGAAATCCCATCATGCAAGAAATACCAGCTGCTTTGTTTGATGACTCAAGGCATGAAGCAGCTCAGCATCTCCCATCAACACTTTCCTTGTCATTCATATTCTAAACAGAGCCTTTCCCAGAGCTGATGTGATGTATCTTTGGAACACAAACCAACTTTCCTGCTTCTCTGATCTCTGCTAACAAGGGGATGGATTTTGTGCATGCATGCAAAGGCTGGGGCAGTTTGTAAAAAGACATGTTTTTATCCAAAATCCTTCAGGAAGACATAGAAAATCCCAGCGTTAAGTCTCAGAAAGCATAAGCTTTTTTTTTTTTTTTTTATGAATGTTTGAAATGGAATTTTTGACAAGAAATGCTTGTCCTAAGCCCATTCTGCATTTGTCAACCTTTCAGACTTAAGAGTAGACTACAAAAACTGAGATGGGGAAGCCAGGCCCTACAGTGACAGCTGACAGGCAACCCAGAATTCTGAAGGAATCCATGTTTTAGATAAAATGCCTGCAGCAAACACCTCTGCAGAACAACAGATTTTTATAGCAAGTGGGTGAGTGACTATTTTTATGAAGGGCACATCAACTGGATTACTCCTTCTTCCCATTTTCAACCCATCCCAGAGGAACCTTTCGAATGAAAGCATCATCGGATCTTCCAGTTACAACAGATCTGTGCTTTCTTATGAAAAGCATGCTGTCAGAAGTCTTCAAACAAATTGGTTTGTAACAACAGTAAAAAAACCCCTTCGGTTCCAGGTAATTTATATTTCCCCTTCAGGTAGTATTAGATAAAGGTCTCAATTCAGAAGGAAACCAGAAAGATGACACCTCTCCAAGGAGTAGGAGAGCATAGGCTGAGCAGCTTTTCTCCAAGCCAGACACTGGAACAGGAGCCAGGAGAGGAACACAAAGCCCAGGAGCATCTTGGCACATTTTGGAAGAGGACAGATCCTGGATGTCTTTAGGACATCCAGGGAGATTCACAAGTCCCTGCCTGGGTTCTGTCCACGGAGAAAGAGCCAGGATGCCTAAATTCAGAGAATTTTGGTGGAGAGGATCTCCTCCATGGCAGGGAGAGACTCCTGAGGATCTCCTCCATGGCAGGAATGCTGCATTCCCTGCCTGCACCTTGTTTTGTGGTTTGGTGCTTCAGGTAAACACAGGGTCCCACCACAGGGTTCTTTGGTAATGCAAACCATTCATAATAGCTCTCAGAACCAGTGGAAGGCTGAAGAAGCTCAGGAAACAATTTCTTCAATTGCAGGCCCTCTCTCCACACTCAGAACATTGACTGTAACCTGACATGACAGAGAATCCCCACTGCGATGCAGAAAAGGGAATGATGCTGTGGGAGGGACCCTGCAGGACAACAGATTTCAAATTTGATCAAAAAAGCAGTGAAGCCTCTTCAGAGTGGCTCATTGGAGCCTTGGCCTGAAGCTGAGCAGTTCAGGGTTGGCAGAAGCATGGTTCCTACAGTAAACAGTGATCTCTGGAGACAAGAAACAGCCAGAGCTCTCCAGTCTAGGGCAGAGCAGGTTCAGTCTGTGGCCTGACCTACTGAACCAGCCAGGGCACCAGGGTGCAGAGAATAAACCCCACGTCATCACATCCTCCTCTTGCACCACAGCCAGTGCTGCTTTTTTTAGTGGAAATGTAGAAAAAGCTGTGTTCCTCTGGCACTGGAAACTTGTTTGTCCTCTGGGTTTGTGCAGTTGTGTTGTCAAAGATGAGACAGGCAGGTCAATGTCACCTCTCCTAACTCTGTTCGTTTCTCATCCTTCACAAAATCAGTTCCAGAATTGTACAAGGATGTTTTCAACCTGCCAGGAAAGCCAAATCCCCTGACAGAAGCTATTCCCCCATTTTATATTCTGATTATTGCAAAGTTGAGTTGTCAAAGAGCAGCTGGTTCTGCCTCTGAATCCTCCACCACTCTGAGGAGCTGGAGGAGCAGAGGGGACTCCTGGATGCCCCAGGACTGAGTGCAAACAGTCTCCACAAGGCAGCAGGTCCCTGCTCCCACCAGCAAGTCCACAGGGGTTTTTCAAAGCTTATAAATATTTTGGTTTTAAGAATGTGCAATAAAAATTAAGGACTGTGGAAGAGCAAAGGAACGTGCACTCATGTGTCAGCGTCACAGATAAAGTTACACACAAACAGTGCAGATTATTCCTTATATCCTGTAATTCCCTTTACTCAGTTAGCTATATAGCCTTGATGAGAGCCTGTGTTTCCAGCAGCAATTACAGTGCTTTGTTAAACTCTGGAAATTACTCTTAATTACCAGACATTTCCCTGAGGTGATCTGAACATCTCCTTCCTCCATTGAAAGGGTGAGAAATTGTATTGAAACTTAATCACATAGAAGTAGGATTGAATTATTTCACATCAAGTTGTCCAGCATCCATTTATGTTTAGCAGCACTGCCAGCCTTGAAGAACAATAAAGGAGTTTTTAGACAAGGTTAAAAGAAAAAACTGTTTTTCCTTTTTTTTCCCCTTTGTTAAAAAAAAAAAAAATAGAACATGAAATTTCAGAGAATGGTCAAAAATTCAGTCTGACTTCTTGAAAATTTGGAGAAATGGAACTATCTGATGAACTGTATTCACTGGTGTATCGGACAGTGTGCTCAGGTACTCAGTAATCAGTTCTAGGAGGGGAGAGAGGACAAACAATAACAACCATTTCCTAGAACAGCAGTAAAAGGATGCAAATGGAGACAATTCATTGTTTACCCATAAATACAAAGGTACATTTTTTGATGCAACTTCTAGTGGAAATTGGCTAATCTGAAATTGGGTACAGGAAATTGTTGACCAGCTTGTATGGTAAAGGCCTATAAACCCATCCATTACTCTGCCAGGAACAGCCAACTCAGGCTTGTTTTTAAACATTTCCTTAAGAAGCTGAAAGTTTTAAGATAATTTTACCCACTGTGAGTAGAAACTTTGCTGTCACACACATTATCAAAACCTACATCATCCTCATCCTTCTGGCTCTTTTGGCTTGCTGTCTCCTCCAAAGAAACACATAAAACAAATTTAATGTTTTTATTTGGAACAGCAGAATATACAGTATTATTTAAAGGAGGATTATTTTTGCTTATGTAAGAAGGTGCTTTTAATAGGAACTTATCTGTGTTTCTTATCTTTTGTTTGATATTTGTCCTCACAAGTGAAATTTTCAGCCTTTTTTTTTCACATAGTGGTTGGAAACTTGTCAAACGGTCTTAGAAAAATTCAGGCATGTTTATATCTATTTATTGCACACTTATTGGTTTACCTACAAAATACTTACATAAATGTTAATAAAGCACACTGCAGATTTATCTGTGTTTTTCATGATGTTTTATTTTAATCACTCCTTAGTCTGTAAATGTTTCAATGAATGCATTTATTTACTCATTGCTTGGTCTTTAAAGGTTTACTGTTCCTCAGGATTGTAGAACAATGTATTTGAAAATCAGTGGTTTTAAAATATTCATATTTTGTGGACAGAGCTGTTTTACTCATACTTGGAAGGCTGAGCTCAGCTGTCAGCCGTTCTGCAGCAAAGCTTTCCAATACAGGTATTTTTATGAATGAAACTTAAAACAGGCTCTGTCTTATGGCTCATAAATCACTTAGTAATCCTTCAAAATTAAGTACTCTGGAGGAAAACCCAACCCTGTGAATTCTATGATACACACTCTATCTCACTCTGTGCTACAGTTCACATGTGAAATAATTAGAAATGCATTTACCTCAGTATGTTTGCAGTAGCTTTCCTTTCTTGTGGCAGAAGGTCAGGGTCTCTTAAAACTTCCTCCAGCAAATTTAACACGTTCATTTTCAGCTTGTTGTTTAGCTCAAAATCCTGAAAAGGAAATTTTACTACCTTTAGTCTTAACACTGTTGATCAAACAACTGAAACAGTATGTTTTATTGCATTTGCCTTTTTTTTTTCTAATTGGGTTTGAATTTTTTTTAACTACTATATTTGAAAATATTTAGAGAAAGCTGTGGTAGCAAAACTGGCCACAAAAGCAGGATCTCCCAAAGGCTGAGATTTTTCTCCTTTTTGAACTTTGCCTTCTATGTGGAGATGGGATGATCAGGTAACCTTCCATTTCTGAATTATCACCTGCATCTGGCCAAGACCCAGCACATCCTCTCTCCTCCTCTGTGTTTCATTGCAGTTCTGGCACCACTGCCCAGCAAGGCAGGACCCTTGGCTTCCTCTCACTGCTTTCTGCAGTTTCTCTGTCCATCTGCTTCCCCTCTGGTGGTTTTTATTTCATACCCACTCTGTTGGAAACACCTGCTTTTTGTGGAGTACTCAAACTAATAAGTTCACTAAATAAGCTGGCCCTGCTCTGAGGAGCTTCAGCATTTTAATTACCTCTGGGGCAGACTGATACCTGAGACAGGACTGCGATTTATTGACAGGCAACCACTTACGCTGGTCTCTGAATTTGGAGAAATCATGAGAAGGGAGTATTAGACAGTCTACAATCAAAGAATGCACAAGCTTCGAGGTGGTAATTTACAGGCAGGCTCCAAAAATTCTTGTATTCAGCTCAAAGCTAGAATTTTGATAGGAAAACTAAACCCAAACCCTTCAGCTGCCTGCTGCATCACAGATCTTCCCTGATAACCCACAGCTACTTGCAAGCAGGACCACGTGTGTGCAGAGCGCCTTCTTGTTTCCATGGCAACAGAAGGCACAACGCTACTAGAAATGGGGACTATTTGGCACCTCGGCACAAGAGCATCGTGTTTCATTCCCAAAGAACCCCCACAGCCCATCCAGTGGTGAGATGTGTGCCTCTGGGAGTAGTAGAGCCAGCCCACGTGAGCACACCTGCGGGAGCATCAGAGCACTCCCACAGCTACCCAGACAGGTGGAGCCTCACTTGGAAATGGGAGAGAACAGGTCAGATCAGGAGGGGAATGAGTGCTCATCACAGGGCATGCCACAGCCACCCTTACTGCCTTTTAAATAAAAGTTATTGCTCCAATGTCAGCACTCAGAAATTACCTGTCCTGGCCATTTTCCTTCTGTTACAGCACCTCCTCTTCACTCCCCCAGAGTCTCCTCACCTGGGCCTCAGCTAATTAATACTCTGGAACCAATTAATATCTGTGTCTTATTTTCCTGGAGAAGTTTATCCCTATTAGAGGGTGTTGAAGAATAGGAAGCTGCAGCATTAAGCTTTGGATGGGGTATCAAACATTCAGCTCAAAGCCAAGCGAAAATTATTTCTGAGCACTGCGTTTGTTTTCTAAAACACATTTTGTATAGCTGTGCTCTGAAATGCCTCCCTTAGGAGCTGCTTTATCCTGTTTGCAAGGAAAGACAAGAGAACCTTTTCATATATTTGGGGTATGGAAATGGGACTAATTAGAGAAAACACAAGGAATGTAACTAAACTACATGACAGTACTCTGCAGTCTGTTGATTTTGAAAAGAAAATAATTTGAAATATAAAACCATCAAAACTTAGTTAAAGGAGAAACCTTGAGTGTGCACAAGCCTAAGCAGCCAGTATAATGAATGTCAGAGTTTGTCCTGTACCTCAGTGGCAGACACTGCATGAAAGAGGACAGGTATCTCTGCAACCTGTGCTACAAAAATATCCCAAATGGGCAGAACAGGTGTCCAGGAAGCGACATATCCCCCATCCTCATTCAGCATTGCTGGGTAAAATCCTCAGGCAGATCACATCATCGTGGTCAGGATTTATCTGCAAGCACAGCTTTCAAACCACAACTGGTTGATTCTTTTAATTACAAGGTATTTTCTCTCAAGAGGTCTTGTTTTATTGAAATCAAACCTTTGACCAAAGAAGTCTAGGACTTTAAAAGTTTTTTCATTTGCAAATAGGATGGGAAAACCTCTAATTATCAGATTCAGCCAAACAAAAGAATTTCCAATTTTTGTGTGTTTGCATGCTAGTTCTTATAATAATGGGAAATAATAATTTGGTCATTAACATTAAAACTTGTTTTACTGAGTAATCTCCATAAGGTAGTGCTGGGATTGCTGGGGAAACTCAAATTTATAATTTTCTTTTTTAAAGAAATGTCATCTGTTTCTCACAGTGTGATGAGGGAAAAAAAAACTATGAAAAAAGGTGGGAATCAGAAGAAAAACATACTAATCTCGTTTTCTACTGAAGGTCATTGTCTAAGTGGTACTGAGATTCCACTGTGATGAGCAACATATTAAAAAAATAGGGAAAATACTGCATCTAAACATGTATATATACTTAATTTTTGTGGAGAAAGGTTGACATAAGACTGATACAAACACATAAACACTTAGCAACCAATTCTAAGTATAATTTTAAAATAACTAAATAACTCTATATACATGCAGATTATCTCTATCTGTATTATGGGTGTCACATATGAATATTTATCTGTTTATACTATAGGACACTTAGATCCAGAGGTAGCTATTTATGGCCCCAAATTTATGTGTAGCACAGCTCTCTACATAATTTTACAGCACTTTTTTGACTTCTAATTCTAATTTACATATCAGAGAAGTGATAGAGTGGTCAGACAAGAATCCTTCAATTTTCCAGCAGCATTTTCAATCTGGCAGTGGTTCAGTTCTCCATGACAGGGTCACATACCTCTAATATATTTTAGAGTCTACAGTAGCCTAAAGATTTGTGGGTATTACTCAGATTTGGAATCACTGGCCAGAAGAAAAGAGACTACAGCAGAGGCAGCAAAAAGCAAGGAAAAAAAAATCTTCACCATGCTAAGATGCCTTTTTAAAGTAGAACTAGTAGATTTACAGTCAGCGGTTTATACAGAGACTATATTTTCAAGATTTGACATGAGCCCAGTGAAATCCCAGAAACTTTTCCTCTCCCCTTTCCGTGAATGTTCCTTAGTGAGAGGAAGCATTCTGCATCTAAACAATGTGGGAAACACTGAATAATCCAGACAAGTAAAATCGAGCTAAAACATGGAAACATATTATGTTCGAGTCAGCCAGCGAGAAGAACTACAAAAGGACAGGAGGGAAGGAAGAAAGAGGCAGGAGGGGAAAGAGATCTACTGGAAGACTTTTTGCAAGAAATTTGCAATATTCGTAAGCAGATGGGGATTGCCTGACAATTTTCATGTATCTGTTCTCATGCCAAAAAAAAAGCAGGTAATTATTTCAATGGCAGCAGATGAGTGAGTCTTAACTTTGTGCACAGCAGCTCAAACACTATCAGAGTGTCTTGGGTTGACAAATGTAACCAAAAATGTATACTGTATTTTCATCTGTTGAAATCGATTGGGAGATATTGTTCTTTATCTCTTGTAACTCTAGGGGTAGAAAGAGAGCAGATGCCTTCTGTTAATGGGACACCTAATAACACCAGATAAGGCAGTGTCTTCTTATCTCTTCCTCCACCCATCCTCCTCCAAGGGACATCACCTGTGAATGGGCCATTCAAGGGCTCTCACATGACTGATAACATCACCTCATTCCAGTGTGAGATGCTCCACCCAGTGGGAGGAGCCAAAGCCTTTCCACCGGGATAAAACCTGCAATCCCAAAAACAGCTGGTTTTCCACTGAATTCTTGGAGGAAGACTGAACCCATCTCGCCAGCGCTGGACCAACACCCTGACAACAGGGAGTCATGTCGTATCTCTGACTCTGTCAGAGTTTTCTAGGACTTTTGTTTGTTTACTTGTTTTGGGTGGGGTTTGTTGGTTTGTTTGGTACTACTGCATTTGTATTCTTTAATATTCCTAGTAAACTACTGTTATTCCTATTCCCATATTTTTGCCTGAAAGCTCCTAATTGCAAAATTGTAATAATTTGGAGGGAGGGGGTTTTTATGTTCTCCATTCAAAGGGAAACTCCAGTTTTCCCTGACAGGTACCTGTCTTTCCAAACCAAGACAAGAGTTAAGTGAAGTTTCTCCAGTGCTGCAGTCCTCTACTACAGTATTTAATTTTGAAGCATAAAAACACACTTCACTTACCACACACAATTGTGTTGGGCAAAATCTGTGTTAAGTTCACATGCAATACAACATTGACGTAGGTGGAAGGCAGAGATACATGGAATTATAACTGGCTTTCAGAAAAACTCATTTCTGAACTTGAAATAAGCCTGGCTCACTTCAAGAAACAAGCTGTTTGGAGGCAGGGGCCACAGGTCCTAGGGGTCGATTTGCAATGTAGTCAAAATACAGTGTATCTTGCTAAGTGTGTCGTAACTGTAGTTTGTTCATATTTCTACAAATAACTTAGTATAAACTTACCTGATCTCTTATTCATTACTTTATACCATTTAATAGGAGCTAAGTGGGGCTCATATAAAGGATTTTCTATCATTTTTTTTTCATTCCAATGAAATGGAAAGAAATGGAATTGGCCAATTTATGTGAGCTAACACTATTTTTAACTAACTGAAATAATCTTTTCTTAGACAACCCTCTGTCTCCAGGTGTTCTCCCCAATCCCCAAGTGCTGTCAGTAACTCCGTGGCAGTCCTCCTGCTGGAAGCCCGCCACAGCTCCGTGGGGATGGCCAAGAGCATGAGCTGCAGTAGATAATGTCACATCTGGAGCTGGCCAGGCATTGGGCACACACCATGAGTTATATTCTCAACACTGAAGCCATGGTCCTCTCCCCAGGCCTTGTGGTCACTCCGTAACTCATGGACACTGTCTGGCAGCCAAGAAGGCTGTGAGAGAACTGTTCCAGCTGATGTGAAAGTTCCTCCTTGGACAAGCTCCACTTCAATCTGTTTGCCATGGGAGCAGAAAGAGCTTCGCTTTGCAACACGAGTGTTTAGATAAAATGCAAGGAAATATTGTTAAATAAAACAAGGTCACAAGACCTCGCTCGGATAATGAAAGTCATACATTTCTGCCTCTGGCCTCCTTTTGCCCTTCTGTTTTTCCACCTCTGCAGGAGCCAGTGGGAGTTTTGTCCTTGTGAGTCCTTTCTGTCCCTACCAAAGCTCCTGCTCCCAGTCATCCTTTGCCTTGTCATTTGTGTGTTCATTGTTTACAACAGGAGAATCCTGCTGTACTCTCAGTCACATTTCAAAAACAAAATGTAAACACAAGCATTCTGCTCTTGTTGAGGGCAAAAAGAAAGCTTTGCTGGCTTGCAGGTGTCTGAATGAAAAAAAAGATGAGGGGTATGGAATAAAAAGGACAGAAAAGTAAACAAAACAATCTGGAATACCTAGAACTACCTTTCATACTGTGCTGGTTTTGGGTGATGAGCAGCACAGCTTTGGCTGCTCTTGGTCAGGGTGGTAAAAACAGGGAAGTATGTGTCACCTCACCTGGGGATGGCTTGTTCCCAAATTTTATCTGTGCCTTGACAGCTCCTCAGGACATTCATTAGCTCCTTGTGCCCTCCACAAAGGGCTGCAGATCTGGCACTACCATGTGTACATTTACTTGAAATTTAAGTGAGGCTTCTACAGTGTATGACCCAGGTTTAAAGAGTAATTAATTAAAGAATTGTTTAGCATGATTTCAAGATAACAAAACCACTTTATGAGAGCCCATCCTCACTGAATAGGCTGATTCATTGATTTTAATGATTGTTTTCTACTCACAAGCAATTCTACATATTAAATGCTGTCTGTGCTTAAATAAATTTTAAAAAATTAAAAATAGAGAAACACTAAGCCATCCCCAAGTGTGGTTTTGACACAGCTGCAAGACACTGGAAGCTAACTGATTCCATAGTCCAGCACAGACCTTCCAAACCCCAGCCAAGGATTTTCTAGAGCAAAGTGAGCAAACACAAGGACCTGAACCATTTGTTTGGCTAACTCCTGCATCCCTTGGTTCATACACTATGTTCTATGCACACAGTGCATATGGTTATGGGTTCATGACCCATGTTCTTACAAGCAGGAGAGCAGCAGGCTGAGCCAGCCAAAGGGTTCCAGAGGGGGGCAGGGAGGGTAGGGACTAGTGAAGTGAGATGATGTGTGCCAGAGCCCTGGAACAGATGGCTGTGTGCGAGTCTTGCACCAGTGCACAAGGCATCAGGACAACAATTTAGGCACTGGTGAGTCAGACAGCACCAAGACAGAGCTGCTTGTGCTGCAGAACAGCTCACGAGCTGCAGCACTAAAGCAGGTCTGTAGCATGACCTCACAGCTGACAGAGAAATGAAGACACACTTTACTCATCTGCTGACTCTGATTCTCTTTGCAGCCAGTGATGAGGAAACGGCATCTTGCCAAAAAAAAGGAGGTGTAGTTGATCATCTTTAGTAGTGATGTGGGCTGCTGATGACCATGAAGATTTCAGAACATTGCAAGGAGAACAGTCTCTGGACAGAGAGAAATTGCTATTTGGTGCTGGGAGTTTTTGCAGCAAAACCAAATGCAAAGCCAGGTAGAGGGAAAACAACATCAAAATTGCACATTTATCTTTGCAAATATCCACTTATTTTCACTTATTTTGTAAGCTGGGGGGCAGGGGGGTGGTTATTGGAGTTTTTTTAGAATAAAACCTGCCCTTTCTTTTAAGAATTAAACCTGTGCTTGGCTGAGATGAAGGATGTCCCAACCAAGGTTGCTGAGTATCCAGAGTACAATGCAAATACCTTAAAACATATAAAAGTTTTTTGGCAGGTCTGTGTTCTCAAAGAATTTCAATGCTTATATTGTTTTGTCATTTTTGAAATTCAGTAGGGATTTCCTCACCAGACACTGGTGGCTCGAATCTGCAGTTTGTGTTATTAGTGCAAAATAAGCTTGGAGCTACTGCTCACAAGGACTCTACATCTTTACTGCCAACATTTCACTGTTTGGCCAGACAGTAACTCTTCACCAGTCCCATATTTTTCGGCAGCAACTAGTCAGTCTTTTCTGGTTTTCTCAGGCCTGTCCTTTCTCTATCCCTAGTCTCACACGTAAAAACCACAAAAAGCTGATTATATGGCCTGCTGCTGTAGCATTTCTTGTTTTCCAAACCTCTTGCATTTAAATTATTTGCTATACTGGAAGAACAGTGGACAAGGAGAGTTAAAGAATTAAAATCTGACACCTTTGCTGTGGAAAAAATAAATGGAAGTGAGAGACCAGGGAGAGCAAGTAACAGCTTCCACTTTGAAATTGCACGATGAACTATTATTCATTATCTTTGTGCTCTTCATATATTTGTTGGTATTTTTACAATACCAATTGTAAACATGATGCAAAAGCAACTGTAAAAGAGTTCAGTGAAACTACTTGTAGACACTGCCTAATGTAGATAAAAGTTTCCACATTTCCACAATCAAATAAATTTTCATTAGCATGGAGGATCAACTCATGTCGTAGAAGATATTTAATATAAACTGGACACAATAAACACCTAGAGTAACACAAAAACTGTAATAACAGTCTGCTGCCACTTCTGTTACAGCTCAATATTTGCTTGATTCTGACTTTAATTTAACAGGGAGTCAAAACTTGGTGTACATAGACTGCTCCCAGTAACTTGAAATGATTAATCACTCCCGTGATACCAAGAGAGATTTCAGTAATTTCTTCTGGGTTGTTCAGCTTTCCAAACAAACCTATTTTCTCACGTACACCTGTTATTGAGTTAATTCTCTAGCAAACTTAGCCTCTATGAAAATTAGACCCTTTACAAGGGAAAAAGGGAATTGATTTCATTTAAGAGTTTGACATTGCTGCAGTTAGTTTTTGAGATGAAGCATCCTTTATTAGCAGCCTGAAGTGACAAAGAAGTCATTAAGTGCCATAATGCACTATCTGCACAAGTTGTGCAAAATTCTCTTTCCCTTCCCTTCCCTTCCCTTCCCTTCCCTTCCCTTCCCTTCCCTTCCCTTCCCTTCCCTTCCCTTCCCTTCCCTTCCCTTCCCTTCCCTTCCCTTCCCTTCCCTTCCCTTCCCTTCCCTTCCCTTCCCTTCCCTTCCCTTCCCTTCCCTTCCCTTCCCTTCCCTTCCCTTCCCTTCCCGCACCCTTCCCGCACCCTTCCCGCACCCTTCCCGCACCCTTCCCGCACCCTTCCCGCACCCTTCCCTTCCCGCACCCTTCCCGCACCCTTCCCGCACCCTTCCCGCACCCTTCCCGCACCCTTCCCTTCCCTTCCCTTATTTGCAATATTCTTCAGCATCCATGTCCAATTCTTCCAGCATGTTTCCCACCTGTCAGCCTAAAGGATACTTTTATCTATAAAACTGCACAAACCACTTAGATTTCTTTCCCTCCCATCTCTGCCAACACCATTTTGCCATCACAAACCAGAGCCACAGTCCTACCAGGCCCATGGACATGTTTTCCCATGCACAATTCACCACAAATAAACAAATAAATAAACTTCCGCATGAAAACACGAGTACTTTAACACAGGCAGAGCAGCTGGGCCATGCTGCCTGTGGCACGAACATTGTGAAATATTGATCCCTGTGTGTTTGAGGGGGTATACCTGTGAGTGTTTGGAGACCCAGTGGCGCAGGACGTTGAGGACACGGTTGGTGGCAGCCCTGCGGATGATGAACTCCTTGTCGCACGTGCGCTCCGAGTTGTTGAACCCTGCAAACACAGAGAAACCCACACTGGAGTCAATCGGATGGGGAAAATAAAAAAAAAATTAAAAAATAAAATACAATAGAGGTGACTTGGGCAAACTGAAGGCTTATAGGATATTTATGTCCAATAAAAGGAAAGGTGGCCAACAGATGGTGAAATATGAGCGCCTAGACCGAAGAAATTCTGCAGCAGCAGTGCAACACAGCCTTGCCCATCACAATACAGACACCTCCTAGGGCCAGCACTCAGAAAGGTAAAGAAGAATTGCCTGTGCAATTAAAATTCAAGGCCTCCCTTCAGCATGGAAGAAATAAAATAAAATGTATCAAGAAATAAAGTGAATTAGAAAACCCTGAAAATAAAGAAGGAATTTTTTTTCCATATAGAAGAAACTTAAGGCAAGAAAAAGGACCAGACCAAAGCTAGGCCTGTAATTAAACAGATTTGAAAAGTCTGTATGATTTAGAAAAGGGGAACAGGTAAATTTCATTACTAGTAAAGAACAAGGGGAAGAGAATAGTTTAAACACAGAGGAGAAAAAGGTCAGCACAAGAAATCTTCCTTCACAAGAGCAGTATTGTACAGGCTTTACTAATCAATAGTTCAAATAAATTTGGGGGTTTTTACCACTGGGATGACAAGAAAATGTGAATATATATATAGAAAACACATTTATAGACCCAGTTGCCTGAAAACTAAGATTTTCCAAATGCAGCATTTCCCCATTCATCTTTTATGGACTTTTTTTTTTTTTTAGCAGTACTCACTTATGAAGAAATAGCATTATAATGAATATGAAACTTTCTCCCTACATTCATATTATTGCTTCTCTTTTCATTCTGCTGTAGCTTTATCAAAAATAAAATGCTAGGCTAAAATGATGGTTATATTATTATTTTAATAATAATGAAATTGCTACACTAAACCCCGGGACGTCTTTTTAAAAATTATAACTCTGAAGATAGATTTGCGAAGCTTGCATTTTTCTAAGTTTCTGTCAGATTTGCTCTTGCACTCTGCTGCTCTCCATTCCACTTAGTGCAGAGTCCAGGAACAGCTGGGAACACCCTCCCATATGACCAGTAGTCTACTATTTTTTTGGCATATAAAAGCTGCTCAAAAGCCCATATTTTATTATAAATAGCACAGGCAGATTAAACTTCTATTTATTCTCTGATAAACCCATTGGAGGGTTTTATAGAGGCTTGTATTGGTTTTGCTCTATTCTTACAACAGACAATCCAGAAAGTCCAAATTGCTGCTCTGTTTTTTTGGCAAGATAAGCAAGACAGGAAGTGTTTAACTGCAGTCTCACATCTTTTACTGCAGGTTATACCCCAACCCCCAATGTATTTTTTACCTACACTTACATTTCATGGGCATTTTTAAACTATGGCATATTACACTGTAGATGACATCTAAGATTCAATATCAAGAAAGTTTCAAGAAATATCAAGAAATTCAATATCAAGAAATTCAATATTAAGAAAGTTTAATACTGAAGCATTTTAAGCAGTTTCATTTGCCCATAAAGATAAAAATAAAGAAAATCTCTGAGGCTTTTCTCAGCAAAAGGTAACACAGGCAACATTTTGTGTGTTAATTTTCTATGCCTTTCACAGTTAACCTATTGCAGAAGCAATTAGGAACAGGCATTATAAACTGTTCAATTAGCCACTTAATTGCAGCAATGAAAGTCACAATGAAAATTATATATTAAAGCAGCAAAGTTTTACTAAGGTAATATTAAGGAAAAGCAGTTCAGTAAGCTGGGAGGAAAAGAGAGAGAAGCCTACAGAGACAGTTTTCAGTGAGCTAAAAAAAAAAAAAAAAAAAAAAAAAAAAAAAGGAGGGAAGAAAAAAATTAAAGCCTCCAGAGATCACTTTAGCAAACCCGCATGATTCTCAGAATTTCATAAATTTTTAAGCAGTAATTAGCTTGTTGCAGAGAATGGGCAACAGATCCACGTTCTCTGTACTTAATGTTGATGTGTTGAACCAATAAATGGAGATCTCCATTTGTGTGAGAGGACTGAGGTGAACACAGCTGCCCCCTCCTGCCAGGGAGTTGTGCAGAGCCAGAAGGTCCCCCCAAGCCTCCTTTTCTCCAGGCTGAGCCCTCAGCTCTCTCCACACCTCTACAAATCTGGATGTGTACACTGACAATAACAAATAATTTAATTAGGATTTTGGACAGATCTGCCCACGTCCAGACCCAATGGTGAAACAACTTTAAACACTCCATGGTAAATATCTGCTCCTCTCTTGAAGGAAGCAATCTTTCCATCTTTGAAATACCAGCAGTATTTCTAATTATTAATCATCTAGGTGGGCAGCTGCCTCAGTGAGTGCTACTTTCAAGTACTATTTTTCATCATTATCTGTTAAAATTAATACATACTGATTCCACAAATAGTATCTTCACATAATGGTGATGCAGAACTTTTACCACAGGCTGTCAAACATGAAGTTAACCTGACAGCATTGCTAGTTTCACTGAATTACTTCTTTCAGTATTATTTAATCACTCTGTTCATGTACTTGTCTTCAGATTGTGTTACGCAAAAAATCCAGTCTCACCTCCACATGTTTTCTTTTGTGCACTTCAATAAAAACCTGGAATTTTTATAGCTTCCTCTATTACCTTTATTATTATTAAGATTAAAAATATAGGTCCTGAATAGACATAAATCTCCATGTTAAACACTTTATTAAAAAGCTAACACTTTTATAGTTTCCACTATCACAAAAGATTTTAAAAAGTATGTACTGGATAGAGAGATAAATTACAGTGCTGCATTTAAAATCCACCTCACCCCAGAGGAACATTTGTATCATGGTAAATTCTGGACCATATACTTTAAAGAAATTAAACACATACATTTCTTTTCTATTTCAATTGTCAAAAGCTCTCACACCAGTTACAGTATTTCTGCATCCAAGAGGTGTCCCTGCTCCTAGAAGGGGGCTGGAACAAGATGTCATTAGGGTTCCTTCCAAACCAAACCATTCTAAGATTAGTCCGAGATTAATAAAGCAGCACATGATTCCTGACCATAGTAATTAACTTGTCCAAAGTTTTGACGGTATAATAATAATAATAATAATAATCACAAAGAGAAATCTGTTCACAAGAACTGGTGCAAGTTTTTCAGAGTCATGAGGTTTCTGGTGTCTTTCTCAGCAAAAAATGCTATTTTAGAGATGATGTGCCAGTTTCAATGAACTACCCTGGAGTTTCATACTGAAGGTGTGTTAGCATCCAGCAATAGGAGAAAATTTTCCCTTCCCTGACTTTGGGGAGATCCCAGCAAGCCCCACAGAGTCCCAGGGATGTGGAAGGAAAACATTTAGGGCCCACCAGGCACATGACAAATAATCAAAACTGATGGATACACCCCAGAGTTGTAGGCCAGCTTCACCACTCAGCCTGGCTTGAATCCTGACACCTTGGCAAACACCAGTGCTGCTTTCTGACCTGCATAAAGAACAAACACAAACCCCAGGCTTGGGACACAGCACTTTTCATCCACAGATTAAAACTGAAAAAGCCTCTCTAATATATGCAGCACAAAAGAAAAGGCTTCCCAATGGTCAAGAAGCCCCCAAAAAGGGATTATATATGTTTTACCTCGACATACCTAAAAAAGTTTGCATGAGTGCCTATAGATTCCCATCCTTATTGGTCATACGTTCTCAAGCAAGTAAATGGGTTTCACACATTTTCACAGAAATGTGCCATAAAGTGAGTATCTGAGTGTTGGTAAGAAATCTAAACTGCCAGTGATCCTGCCCTCCTCCATTTCTTTATTTACAATATTGGGCTGTCATACATTAGCCAGCCAAAGAATGGCAGAGCTGGAAAAGAAAACCATATGTTGTGTGATAAAAAGAGGGATGAAGGTGATGAGATCCCATTCACTGTGTAAAATACAGCATATTTGCTCAATAATACGTCCTTCCCTTTTTATTTCAATTATTATCACATTATCTTAGACTTCTCTCCCAGCCTAAACCATTCTGTGGGTTTTTATATGAGCAATCTGAGGCTTGATAGCACTAACTGTAAAATTTAGCAACAGTCTTTTGGCTACCTCAGTTTATAAGAGAGGAATATTTAATCATTCACTATGCCAGGCTTTGAGAGTGTTCCACAAAGGGTTACAAACTAATTTAGCCAGGAGCAATCCAGAGTCCAACGCATTTCAGGCATTTAATTTCACTTTCACTGGTCCTTGGAACATATGAAATCATTTTGTTCTAAGAAATATGCCACTGAAAATCCCTGTTGCGACCACCCACGTCAGAAATAATTCCAAGTATGTATTTGATTCTTCTGCCTAAAGCCTCTGCCACACATACAATCTAACTATCAAATCAAGTCAAGGGATTATGGTCTTAGTAAGGTAAATCCCAGGGATTCACATGGACCAGCTGATGTACAATAGTGTAACACAGATAGAGACCTAGTGACTGTGTTTAATTTCTGCAAAATATTTAAGGGAAAGGTTGGTAAACTATTTTTAAATTACCCTTGATTTAGAAGGACTTTTTCTAATCAGAGAAATTTAAAGAACATAGCATTGAGATAAAGCAGACATGTAAAGATTATGCAGTCAACTTGGACTAAATCCAGAAGTCTAAAAATACATCAGTCCAGCAAAATGATTTTAGTTTAATGGATGGGAGAAAAAGGTAAGTGGCTAAAGAATACCTTCAAGATTGAGATAGTATTTTTACCTCCTGATAATAACACTAAGATTGCTCTGAGAATTATAATAAATCTTTGAGATTATATGCTTAAAACATGACTAGCACAAAGAATATATTCCTTTAACCTCAAGAAGTATTCAAATTTGAAGCTTTGCCCTTCAAAAGTCCTTACAAACAGGGTTGCTGCCACAGCTATAATTATCACACACTCATGAGATTTCTGGTTTCTTAATAGAAATATTCTCTCAGAAGAGGACATCAGTCTCACTGTTGAAAACGAAATGTTTAAAAATTGCTAAACACTGAAAATATACTTGCTGTTATGAGTTATACAATTTCTTATTAAAAATTAATAACCCATCTTAAAGTAAAATAACCAAATACTGTGCATTTTTGTAAGCTAAAACTCAGCAGCAATACGAGAACAACCCGTCCTTTTCTTCTTTCAGCACCAGCAAAGAGAGACAACAAGGGATTAATGTCATAACAAAACCACTTGTATACATCTTCAAAATCGTGTTTGTTTGCACACAAGAAGTGTTTGTATGTGCATCCATGGGTAAATTGACAAGCCCAATTTTTCTGGTGAAGCCCTAGACAGAACCACCCAAATCTTGTGCCTTTGTTTATAGATATATCTGTAGGAAGCAGAGGATCCCAAATTTCAAAGGCTGTTGCTGCCAATTGTGTTTTCAGATTTTTGAATACCATGACAAACGTGCAATGTGACAGCAGATTTTTTTCCCTACAACTTACATTAAAAACTATAGGGAACAACTGACAAAGAAAAAAAGCCTTTCTGAACAACCCTTAGCAATTATATTGGCAAATCTTTAGTACATCTTAGACTTCTTTTATTCACTTCAATAACGTTTGAATTATCTTCTCTGAACAGTGACAAGAATGGCAACACTGCAGCTGATATTTCTTTGCATTTATACATCTGTCTGTGCTCCTACTGCATCTCTTATCTTTCTGGGAGGAGATAAGCAATTTTTACCTATTGATGTTTTTCTGCATTTCAAATGATCTCTAGCTCTTGATTTCCTTAATGACACTTCATCTACACTCATAACTTGCTCTATCATCAATATGAAGAGGAGTACAGCAGATATTTATTGCATAATGTTCACAGTCTTTTCAAGAACTATTCAAAGGAAGCTTTCAGATGCTTAAAATGCTCATTGTGCCCTACCACAAAGAAAAGGTTAAAATACAGGCTGTGACAATGTACAGAAAAAAAGGGAAAATCACATTAAAAGTATTTTGGAATTTTTACCTTTAGTTCAGTAAAGTTGAAGGAACTAGTTTGTACGATTATTCATATTTTTATAATGTCAGTAGGAATAAAGGTTAAATGGAAAGGAGGCGATAATTGCAAGGAGCCAAATGTATCATTTTTCAGACCATCTGTGAACAGAGAGTTTACTGTCATGAAAAACAAAAGCTGGCAGAATGCACACCAGTCACCGAAAAATCTCTGAATAAAACGTCCATCTCACAAGCAGCTTCCAGGCCATCTATGTGACTGTGTCATAATGGAAGCTTAAATAAATATTAATTATGCATGCTACACCTGAGTGCAGGGGGAATGAAATGAAAGAAAAAAAGGCATAAAATCCTCCCCAAACTTATCTCCCCACACCACTGCAGCTGTTCAGGACTTACTGCAATAGATCAGGAAACAAACGTTTCACAGCTCTGTAACTCAGGAAATGTGCAATAAAAATACTTACTTCCTGAGTAGCCAGCTCCTCCAACAAAGTAGAGTACAATATTAATTCAAAATAAATTAATATATAAGTAAAAGCAGGAGATCCTAAATTTCTATTAAACTGGAGGGGGAAAAGAAATCATCTTTTTCTTTTATTTCTTAATTCCCAGAGCAAGAGTCACTTGAAGCGAAACTTTAATTTTCAAGTCATTGTCTAAGAAAACTGCAAATAAGATTCAACTGTTTAGCCAATTATCTAAAAATCACAAAGCAAAAATTTTTGTTAAAATTTGTAAATGAGCAGCCTCATTTACAGGAACAGGGATCCCATCCCTGGCCTGCCAGGGCATGGCCACCAGTCCCTGATGATCCCAACCCTGCAGAGACTCAGGCACAGTCTTGGTCACTCTGCTTTGGTGACAACCCCTGGGCAGCTCGTGACAACCCTGCAGCCTCTGAAAGGGACACTGCTTGGGGCAAAACTGGCTTTTTTTTTTGTCACACAACCATTTTCAGTGAGGAACAGTGTCAGCTGTAGAGTAACTCAGTGAACATTTCCCACACAGTCTTTTAATTGAAATGGGAAGTTCAAGGAAGTTCAATGTGCAGGGTTCAGTACCTCTCAAACCTCTGTGAATCTGCAGAAATGGGTCTGGGAAACTCATTAAAATGTGTCCCCAAGAGGGAACAAGTGCTCACTTCCCCAGTTCTGCCTAAAGCCATTAGTTATGCAAAAATGACAAGGAAAAAGACTTGGTTGTCCTGTGTAAAGGACCAAGGGAGGTTAACAGATCCTACATCTTTATTTTCTGGAAACTAAACATGTAAAATCCCTGACAGAAGTGGGGCACTGGGAGAGTCGGAACACAAGCAGGATTGATAAACAGGACACAATTTGATGGCACCCTGTCTCTCTGACAGCAGATGAGGTGCCCCTAGACTCAGTCCTAGAGTTTCATATGAGAACCCATGACCTGAGAAGAATAGATAAAATTACAGTCTTCTACCAGCTGCTTAGATGAAGTCCTATCTTAATCTTTACTTGGAGTATCATCACAAAAATTATTTTCTTTTATGTCTGGAGTCAGAAGGATGAAGTTCCACAAAGGTTTTCCAGTAGAGAGATGTTATAGAAAATTCCTGAAGTGCAGAATTATTATTACAAACAGCAACGTTTATGGCACCACTCTGAAAATCAACTACAGAATGACACACATTTTCTGGTTTTGCTTCAGACATGGATACTTTGTATACAAATTCAGGAAGAAATATACACCTTTCCAAAGGTCAGCATGTAGCCACTGATGCAATTTGAGGCATTTAGCACAGCACAGGACTGGATTACCCAGCCACATAGAATCCAGCTTGAAATCACATCAGGTATTGTTTGCTCGCCTTTCACGTAACACAGCAAGGAACTCTCTCTCTGCCTGTCCTCTCACAATGGAAAAAAAAAGAAAATATCTCCCTTACCAGCCTCACTTAGTTCTAATCTTTGCCAAATCCCATACTAACTCAGCTGCATACACCAGAATCTTCATCTCAGGAAACATGATGGTCTAATGCCACTCTACTATTCCTGTGTTCAGAATGAGGGAAATTCTCCCTGAACAGGATAGCTGATCCCTTGAAAGCAGAACTATATATATGTCTCTGTGTGCAAGACAGTGGCAGCCAAGGAAATTCTGCATCTGTTTAAAGCATCATGTGTGTTTGTACAGAGTTTTCCATCTCAGGGCCCAGCAGGATCCCGCTGGGAGTGTCTGCTCACATTGCACTGCCCCTCCAAGTCACATCACTGAGCTGAAGGCTGAGTGCACCTGGCAGCAGCAGGAGCAGCCACTGTGTCCCCTCCCAGCAAACACAGGGCCTGAGCTCTCTGCCATCACTTGGCACAAGCTCTGTCATTCCATTACTCCAATTAGTGCTTCTGCCAGAACAAACAAAACAAAAATATTGTCGCACTGGGAGCTGGCACATTGTTCAAATGACTGCAGAACAGCTCCTCTGGTCACAACCCAAAATAAGCCAAGCAGCTCTCCCTGAAAACTTTCGTGAAACTTTCTCATGATATTTTGATGCTTTAAAATAAACAGCCTTAATCAAGCTGTGCCTGATTTATCAGAATGGAAAGATCCCACTGTGGATCTTTATGAAACGTGAATTACTACTTCCAGCTAATTTTCATCCCTCCAATATTGAGAGAGTAATCAAGCAGGGCTAAAGTGTGTCAGACTGAGAGCTCACAGGACTCATCTGGCTCAACCTCAGTGCTTACATAGCTTTCTAGAGATTTGTCATGCTGGAAACCACAGCTGTAATTTACAAAGGTCCATTTCTATTTGCTATTGCTGTTATGGTTGGGTTATGTTACAGATGACAAACTCCTACAGCACCTCTGAGGAGAGAACTTTCCATGCTCATTCCATGGCTACCGAAGTTGATACTTTCACAAAAGTATTTCCACACTGCTTATCTTCAACTGCATTCAGCTGCTCTAAAATGGAGGTTTGGCAGATCTGCATCCCAGAAAGTATTACAAGGACCTACAGTGTTTCACCCCAGGCAGTGATCACGAATACAGTAATAGCCACCCCAAAATAAAACAGACATTTACAATGCAAAAGGATTACACACTTCCCTTTGTACATCTTTCACTAATGCACAGGTCACGCACGTAGCTAATGCACTAAAATCAGTGGAGTGCATCCTATAACTACCTTTTCCTATAAATTTTAAGATTCAAAAAGGAACTCAATCCCTCCATAGATAGTGACACAAAGGCAGGTCAATCAATCCAGAACCCACAAGTTGTAATAAAGGCCTTATCCAAAGGGCAGAACAGGCAGTGGGAGCACATGGCAGCAGCACCAGGAGGGACTTTTAAATGCCCAGGTGTATTGAATTGCTATGAAGGATGATACCACTTGCATTTAGCACCTGCAGCAAATTAACAGAGCAGGTTTTTGCACTGACTTCAGTGAGAAACTGCTGCAGCTGGATAGGTCTGGTTGCTTTTCTGCAGGCAGACTCTGAGAGCTATGCAAAAGCAGAGGATGCCAAAAATGGTCTAGTCAACAGTCAGACCAGTTTTTCCAGCCTCAAAATGAGGGCAATTTGGATTAAGATTTCTTCTTCGTGAAAAGAGAAGGAAGTAAGTAACTTATTCCAAAGGTAATTTAGCACTAAAGATGAGTGCAGTCAGTTAATTGAAAGGGTATATATGCAATTTATTTTTGTGTAGCAGCTTCAAGCTGTCATTTTAATTGTTCCTTTAAATCACTAAAATTAGAGAAATTAAAACTATCTGTCCTTCTCAGACAGAGAATCTTCTATCTTCCCTATCCCAGGGCAGATTTTCCTATGTGTAGATCATTTTTTGTCAGAGATACTCCCCCAAAGACTTTTTTTCCCTGCATCTTGCTCACCCTCTGCCTCTCACATGTGCTTTAAAAAACAAAAGCTTGTACTGAGGAAGCCAGGCCCTCCTACCAACGACAGCTCCCATCCCACTCCCATCCTGTCCCATAATGTCGCCTTGTTCTGGTGAGAAATGGGCCCTTCTCTGCAGCGTGGTCGGCAGGCTGGAGGAGGAGGAGGAGGAAGGCAGCTTTGAGGCATGCTGGAAATACAATGTGTCACCTAAAATCGTGTGACAGAGCTGTTGAAACAAAGCTGCTGTGTTCATTAGGGAACAGATAGTTTGTTTGGGTGCAAGTATTTGCTTCTTGTCCAATAATTTTGTCCTTGTGGGGAGATCTTTACCCTCTAGCTTGAGCTGAGGAAGACATAACCTTCTCGAAGTTCTTTTAACCTATCAAATGTACAAATGTTAAAGAAAAAATACCCTAGATTAGTTCAAATCTTGAATTCAAGTTTTTCCCATAACAATCTCCTTGAAGCTCACGTTCAGTAGAACTGTTTCAAAATAAAATTACTGATTTTGTAATCAACGACTTTTCATCAAGTTATGTTTGACTTTCTCAGGAGAGAAGAAATCTCTATGTTTCCTATGCTTATGCAAGAACTTCTTACTTTATTAATTGTTAACAAAAATGGCATTATTTTGCTAACTTGGCTCCATCCATACAAGTGTTCAGAGATTTGAAGTAAAATTCAAATCTCCTCAAATCACAGAAAGCACCTTCATACTTTGTGAGTGTTAACAGGTATGAGGGCCTGCAGAGAGAGCAGTTTTGGTAAATTGACACCAAAAGGTTTTTTTCTTTAAAAATCAGTACTTGATATCTTACTAATGCTGGCACTGTGCACTGATTCTGCACAGAACAGATGTAAATAAAAAAGTTAGGGAGTGAAAAAAAAATCCCATATTTCAAAGAATTGTACAAAAATAAACCAGGGAAATTCACAAGTTCTAGAAGGCACAGGTGGAAGAAATCATTCTCCATGTAAATTATTTTTATCTAGTGCCAGAGTTTGTGTGGGTGCTATGTAGATTACACTGCTGTTGCTTAACTGCTGTAACATCTGTAGGATTTCTGCAGCAAGACTGCAGATGATTGGTGAATATTTTGGCAGGAGGTTCCTCTCCCACGTTTCCAGTCTCACTGCTTGTTTTGACACTGGCTGTGTGACAGACTTGGAGAGGGGAGGAATTCACTCTTAAGGAGATGGGCTCCCTGCAGCTGCAGCTCTACTCCAGGACTATTCATGACAAACCTAAAACAAGAGATTAGCAGGATACTTGGTAGGATGAGACCACTCACATTCAAACTTTTGTAGGGAATTTTCCCTATCATAAGGCAGATGTGGGAGCAGATTTAAAGAACTTTTCTGTGGATTTTGGTACTGACTAAAGCAGAAAATAAGAACCAGTTTTATAGAGACAGAAAAAACTGCTGAAGTCCATTCCTATGTCAGAATGTATTAGTATTGCTAGACTATTTTTATAAATTAGGAAAGGAATAAGGTGTGCAAAAGCCAGTTAATGGTGACAGAGCACTTAAGCTGCAGCAAGCCATAAGCCATCCCTCAGAAGAGAAATGCCATGTAAAAGACAAAACCTACTCTGTTTATCCCTGCTGTGAATATTATCATCCATGCAGGCCCCAATCTGTGCACCTGGGGTGCCTTATTTAACTTTCTGTACTTTCACTTCATGTTTCTTTTTATCATGCTGTTAAACAATTATGATGCAAGTTTTCTCAAACAGAACAGAAAAAAATATCTTTAAGATAGGTAGAGATTAATATTTAACCAAGCAGATGAATTAAACAAAAGGAAAAGTTGCACAGCTTGAAAATAATAGCAATAAAATCAGTAAGTTAAAAAACACTTGCTGAAAGGCATGAGAACCTGAACCATCCTGATTTACAGAAAGGTTTCATTCACAGTTCACGACCACCACAGGCAGTGCTCCCCTGAGTGCTTATCTAAAGAGAGGTAAAGCCAATGTACTTCACGTGAGAGCTGTCCAGTGCTTTGCATACTTACCAGTTTATAAAGTTATCATTGCATGGGGACTGCAATGCTGAAATGCTGTGGCCAGAACTCTCCACAGAAGATAACTGCGTGTCCTTCATGGCTGGTTCTGAGAGAGTGTGTGAACGCAGGCCCTTGATGTGAGTCTGGGACCTGGCTTGTCTCAGTGCATCCCAGTCAGAACTGGGAGAGGGGAAGTGGAGAATAGCTAAGGCCTCATACCCCAGGAAAACAAAAGAAAACAACCAGCCCAAAGATTCCCAAAATAAAATAAATAACTGAATAAACTAATACATAAAATTTTTAAAACCACACCAAAACACAAAATGGTCAGAAGACTTCAGAAAACAGTGAGGACAGAAGACACACAGGTGACTTTTACCTCCTATATTCCCCCACAGCCTCCAACTGATTTCAGCTGCTGGTCCTGTTCTACTTTGCCAGTCTTATAACCTGAGGTGACCCCTGCTTAGAGGTAACTTTCCACTCTGGAACCCAGGTGCGTCTGTTCCCTTTCGAGTGTCCCTCAGCAAACCTCACTGAGCTTCTACTGATTGCACAGAGAGTCACAAACTCCTGTTCATTCTGAAACCTGGCCCCATGAAAACCATCTCATGTGTCCTACATCTTGCATCAGAAAAGGCAGAAAATCATAGAATTATAGAATTAATAGGGTTGGCAAGGACCTCTTAGAGCACTGAGTCTTAGAGCACAATCTTTTACCCACGCCACTGTGCTCACCACTGCCAGTACCTGTCCCTGGTATCCAGCCTTTTACAGAATATTCTGATCAACTCTCCAGCCCTCTCTTCTCTAAATTTCATGTGCACAGAAGTCATTTCATACCTCACCTCATCCTTGATTGCAGTCTCTCAACATTTTCCAGCCTGCACTCACCTCAATCAGGATTGTACATACCCTTCAACATTTGTGCAAATTCTGCATTTGTATGTGGTACTGTAATAGTCTTCCCTGTTCCTTTCCATACAATTCTTGATGCTTTCTTTAGCTTTCTGGCTCCTGCTGAGCACCAAGATCATCTCAGGAAATGACCTGTTCCAATCCTTAGTCCTGAGCCAGTCCTTTCAGGTGAAGAACTCAGAATGTTTTGCCTCGTGTGCATCACTTGGTATTAATTCACACTGGATTTTACCTGCCACTCTACTCATGTTCCACGTAGGAGTACTGTAAATGACACATGTTGCAGTGTCTGCAGCAGGGAAGACAAGGAATGACAAAAAGCCCCACCAATGTCATTCACTGCCCAGAACTGATTCACTGACTGGTCATATCCATCCTATAAAACAAATGGCACCAGAAACCACTGGAGAAAAGAAAGGCATTCTTTTAAAAAATCTCACAATCATGACAACACGGGAAATAAATAAAATTTGGTTTAGCCAAATTTGAACTTCATGACTTTGCAAGTTTAGTACTATTTCTACCATTAATAACTGCACCAAGTTACAAAACAGGTGATTCCATGGTGTAAGGTCTGGTTTGTAACCTTCAGTTATTCTACTCATTACACATGGACACTGGATTACTCCAACTTAGCCTCCTGAGACTCAAAATCACACATTTTCTTGTCAAATCTGCTGCACAGCCTTCTGTTTTTTACATCACTTGGGAGAACAACCTTTAATGAAGAGCTCTCTTAAACAGCAACATGAAAAAGAACGTATAAATGTTAGGAAGGTTGTTTTTCCCTTTTAACATTCCAAAGCTTCAATGTTCCTTCTAATGACTGCATAACTGAAGACTGTATTTTCTCTCATACTTCAGTATTATGAATATTGAAAAGCAGTGATTTTAACAATACAAAAGCAGTATTTTTAAATTGAATTAGTTCCTAGCGGGAAAACCCAGTGTTTTTCATCCTTACTTTGCTTTCTAAACAATCTGTAAATGCACTGGGTTGATTCATATAGCAAATTTTGTCAGTGATTTCATGCAGAGTCTGATTCCAAAGGCCGAGAATATTCATCATGCAAATAAAAATTGCTAAATAGAAGTTTGTATCACAAAGTGTGATCACACAGCATATACAGGACAAGCACCGAGCCAGACCCAGCCAGCACTGGTTAGGAAAGGCAGGCCCAACCTGATCTCTTCCTGTGACCAGGTGACCCATCTGGCAGCTGAGGGGAAGGTGTGGATGTGTCACCTGGACTCCCACAGCATCTCCTGGAAAAGCTGCATCCCAGGACCTGGAGAGGGGCATCTCCCCTGGGATAAGGACTGGCTGGTGGCTGGGCCCAGGGACTGTGGGGACAGTGCTGACCAGCTGGTGCTGGTCACCAGCAGTGTCCCCAGGGAGTAGGGAGCAGTGTTGGGCCAGTCCTGTTCAGCACCTTTGGTGATGACCTGGGCGAGGGGATCGAGTGCTCTGTCAGTAGCTGCATGGGTGACACCGAGCTGGGTGGGAGTGTGGATCTGCTGGAGGGCAGGAGGGCTCTGCAGAGGGATTGGGACAGGCTGGACCATGGGCCAAGGCCATGGCTGTGAGAGTCAACAAGGGTAAGTGCCAGGCCATGCACCTTGGCCTCCACAGTGTCCTGCAATCCTGGCTAGGGCAGCAGGGCTGGAAACCTGGGACAGGCCCTGGGGTTCTGGTGACAGCAGCTGGACAGGAGCCAGGGGGACCCAGGTGGCCAAGAAGGCCAATGGCACCAGGGCTGTATCAGGAATAGTGTGGCCAGGGCAGTGACTGTCCCCTGTGCTCCATCTCCAGGGCTGTGTCCAGCTCTGGCTCCTCAGTTCAGGCAGGACCCTGAGGGACTGGAGCATGTCCAGAGAAGGGAACGATGCTGGGAAGGGTCTGGAGCCCCAGGAGCAGCTGAGGGAGCTCAGCCTGGAGAAAAGGAGGCTCAGGAGGGACCTTCTGGCTCTACACAACTCCCTGACAGGAGGGGGCAGCCGGGGGGGATCGGGATCTGCTCCCAGGGAACAAGGACAGGAGGAGAGGGAATGGCCTCAGGCTGGGCCAGGGGAGGCTCAAGTTGGACATAGCAGGAATTTCCCCTTGGAAGGGGTGGTCAGGGCTTGGAAGAGGCTGCCCAGGGAGGTTTAGAGTCCCCACCCCTGGAGGTGTCCAAGGAAGGCCTGGACATGGCAGTCAGTGCTCTGATCCAGGGACAAGCTGTGGACATCAGGTACAGGTGGGATCTGATGATCTGGGAAGGATTTTCCAGCCTAAATGATTCTCTGATATAGTTTCTAACACTGGACATCACTGTCTTGTAATCTAAAGACCATAAGAAGTTCACAAGACTAAGCGAAGCAGTGATCCATGCTCATGCAGAAATTGTTTTCTCCTGCTGACTTCTCACCTATCAGTCAATGACCAGAGCTCTAGACATAGTGGATACAAAATCCACTGAGATCCATAGGGATTATATACTGTCTTAAACAGATTTTCATGGGTGATTTTGAGACTGGGGTCTTCAAAGTAGTTTCTTGACATTTCAGTGGAAAAGAGGCAAGTGTGAGTTTACGGCTGGATTGTGCATTGTCACGCAATATCAAAATGAACTGTGGATTTAAGCATGTTGAGCCAAAGGGAAATTGATTTTAGAGACCTTAAAAAAATTGTTGTTTATTTACAACATGACCTGTGAGAGGACCCTGTTAGTGGAAAATATTAATATGTCAAACGGTAGACAGAAAGATAAGTAGCACATTCAAAACTTAAATCAAGTATTTTATGTTGCACTAAATACCTTCAATCAGTAGTTGCTTTCCAAGGACTATACAGTATACACTCACAATAATTAAAACTGCATACCACCTTTAGACATAGAAAACCTCATTTTAAAAAATAAAATCTTAAATTGTAAGTGGATTTTCTAAAGATCCAAACAAGAAAGATATTATCTGGATGCTTAGCACATCACATACATGTCAAATATTAATCTTCCCACAACAGGCTGGATTAGAAATATTAAGAAATCAACCAATAGGTTTGAAAAAGGCCTTAAAAATACCCAGTCCCAGTCCTCCCACGGGCAGGGACACCTTCCATTAGACCAGGTTGCTCCAAGGCCCATCCATAAGTCTGAGCTTATGACTTTATTTGCTCATAAGAACACAGAGGTCTGTCCCTGAGGAATGTTCACCTCTTTAGAACCTGTATGTCACCTGTCTGTGCACAGCACACCCCCTCACCTGGCGGGCTCCCGTGCCCAGCTGCAGCTGTGGCAATGGCAAAAGCAGAAGCAGGAGACACTGAGCAGAGGCTGTTGTCAGCAGTCTGCACTGTAAAGGGGAAAGACAGGAAAAATTAACTTCTACAAACTTTTTATCAACCAACAACCAGATTTAGAATCTTCAGTAATGTTTGTAATTTGGGGAATATTGTATTTATTAACACTGTCAGATTATTTTCTGTGAAAGACAATAAAAGTATCATAATCATATTTATGGTTTATGTTTCCACACCTTTATAATTAATGTTGCTTTTAAAAAGTATCTAAGACATTGCCAAGGTGACGAACAAGACATTAACCAAATGGGAGGGGAAAAAAGAGATACAGAAAAACAATGGCATAGAAAATTAACCTAAACAAAAAAATATGTCAGAGAATTAAGCATATTCACCGTGTTCTGATAACTGGATTCTCACATTTTCCCTAGTCACAGCCCAGGATGAGCTAAGTTTTGCAGATTTTATCCTATTTTCTCTACAGGGAGTGCTGTGCACATTGTCTCTAACTAGGACTCAGATAATTTGACACTGCCCACAGTTTTCAGCTCCCAAATATTGCTTTCTTGCCAGAAATGTGCCCAATCACAGAAAATTACTATTGGTTTAAATCTAAAGTGTCCTGGCAACATATTAGCCAGATGAGAAGACTCTGCTCTGCTTTTGTTTTAGTCCCAGGTATGAAACACCTGCCCAGAAACATGGCCTGCAGGAGCTGGCACCATTCCAAGTCTTCATGGATGCGGCTCACAGCCCTGCTAATGATTTCAAAGAGCCACGTGAGAGCTATCTAAGGAGCCCCAGCTCTCTTTTTCCTCTTCAATTGAGCATCTTTTTCAAATTTTGGAATGAATAATGTGAGACCATCTGTAAATGTTCAGTGTTAGACAAAGAAACAGACACAGTCACTCCCCATTGACAACAATGGGTGTTGTGTGTTTCATGATTACAGATGGTGCCCAAAATGTGTCCCCTCATCAGCTGAAAAAAATATGTCAGAGTCTTGAGAATTCTGTGAGAACAGGACTGATTCAATATTAGTCTTGAACTTGGGCACATCCTGCTTGAGCTATTTCAGAATAATGAATCATACCAGAGTCTCAACATGCTTCCATTCCTCATTATTGCTGCTCAAATCTAACAGGCACATTCATATTTTAATGGCTTTTTTATTTTTAACACCTGAGAAACAAGACAAATAAAAGCAAACCAGACATTACGATTCAAACGCTATTACTGCATTCTACTGTCCTGCACAGATCACAGGTACAGTGATTAAACTCTGTTTGAAGCAAGTGGCAGAGCCAGGACTCATCAGGTCTCACCTCCTGGCTGTCGGTAGCGGAGGTGACGTGGTGTTGAAGGGGACCTGCACGGGGACAGCTCTGCAGTGTCCACCACTGAGGTGCTCTCAGGAATGGTCCTGTCCACTGACACAGATTCCAGAACTGCTGCTTTAAAAGAGAATACATGTCAGTACTGATGATCATGCATAATTTGGTTTACAGTTATTTCAAACTGTACCGCTCCTGTAACTTGCCATGAGATTTTGCCATTAGGTCAGCAATAATTATCCTCTGGATAGAGTTAAAGGAGTGGGAAAGTCTTGCACCAATGACACAAAAGCTCATAAATAAAGAACTTGGTGAAAACCAGCAAGTTGTCAGTTTTAAAGTATGTTGGATAAAACTGCACTTTCAATCAAGAGAATGTGCAGTGACATGCACACATAATAAGGGTACTTGAACTCACAGGTTTTCTATGATCTAGGGAAAATAATTCTTGCTGAATAATGAAGTATAATCAAAAACTGTCCAATAAAATTGCCAAACAGCACTGGAGAGCAGCCTAGTCCACAGCAGAGCTCTTTTATCAGAAGAATAAAAAAAAGGAATGGGATAAACACCACTTCCAAAATGAGGGAAAACAAGTTGATAAAATACATTCTGCATTTGATGTGAATGACAGCTCTGCTTGCAGCCTAAGCACTGTGTATATAAAGCTAAATATAAACAAAAACCTTGTAAAACAAAAGCTCTGAAAGCAAGAAACTTTGAAAGTAGGAAAAGAAAGTGAAAATCCCAACCTGTAAATGGACAAAAGTCATAGAGAATAGCAGTCACCATAATAATATGTCCTGGGAAACAGAATTTGTGCACTTGTACTGGACTTGAAGTAAGCCAGAACTGATTTTTTGGAACTCTGGCAGTATCAGAGCAACCCAGGACTACCCATTTCCATTCCCTTTATGAGATTTCTTTTTAAACTTACTGATGTTCATCAACATGCTGCATGCAGCTGGGCAACAAAAGGACTCTCTAGTGAAGGACAGAGCTCTCTACCTGCAAATTCCTCCAGACCAACAGCAAGCTGTTCAGCAGGAGATCCCCAAAGGGGTGGGAGAGTGCACTGACAGCAGTTTAGCATTTATATGGACTTCTGGCCATTTACAAATGTTCCTCGTGCTGTCCAGGTAAGGCTTCCAGGTTTGACAAATCACAATGAGAAAAGTGAATAACTCTCCAACAGTGCTAACTGACTACACTTGAGCAGAACAACCTGCTCTTTACCAGTTCACTTTACAGTCTGTAGAAAAAATGTTACAGCTAAGACAGCAGTTATCTGTCTGCAATTAATTTTAAGACACGGCTTGTATTTTGGAATATGCTGTGCTATCATCACATCAGTTTGAATGTGGCTAAAGTAGGGCACAAGAAGAATTTGCTCAACTTCACATAGAAAAAACTCTTATTTTAGATATATATAAAAATACTCTGTCATACAATTAATGTAAAAACATCCAGCACACTGGATATTTAATATCCATGATTATGCACAACAGCTAACCAGTATTTTTTTAAAGCTTAAAGCATGAGCAAAGATCACAGAATATCCTGAGCTGGAAGGGACCCACCAGGATCACTGAGTCCCACCCCTGTCCCTACAATCCCCTCATGCATCCCTGGGAGCAGTGTCCAAATGCTCCTGGAGCTCTGGCACCTCAGGGCTGTGCCCATTCCCTGAGGAGCCTGGGCAGTGCCCAGCACCCTCTGGGGGAAGAACCTTTCCCTGATCTCCAGCCTGACACTGCCCTGACACAGCTCCAGCCGTTCCCTGGGTCCTGCCCCTGTCACAGGGAGCAGAGATCAGAGCTGTCCATCGGGATGAAGCTGCAGCCCCAGCTGAGCTCTGCCCTCAGGCTCCTCTGCTCCAGCTGAACACACCAAGTGCCCTCAGCTGCTCCTCGTGTAGCCCCTCCATACCCTTTACCATTCCCCTGTCTCTCTTTCAGACACACTCTAACAGCTTTATCTCTTTCTGATGTGATGGTGACCAGGACTCAAGGTGAGGCTACACCAGCAAGCAATGCTGGGCCTGGTACCTCCCAGGATAGGGATGTCCCTCCTGGCTCCAGGCCACCGCTGACTCAGATCAAACTGGACATGGACCAGGTCCCATCCCACAGTTGCTCTCCAGCCCCTTGCTCCCCAGTCCATCCACACAGCCAGGGGTGCTCATCCCATCAGAATCCCTTGTTAAACCCAACACAGCTGGTGATTTCCCACCCCTCATTTGCTGAGCTCTCTCTGCAGGGCCTCTCTGCCTTCGAGGGACTTGAGAGCTCCTCCCAATTTAGTACCATCAACAAACTTACTTAGTACTCCTTAGAGTCCTGTGTCCAGGCTGCTAATGATGATGTTGAAGAGCACAGCGCCGAGGACAGAACCCTGGAACCCCAGCAGTGAATGGTGCCAGCCTGGTGTCACCTGAGTCACTGCCACCCTCTATGCCCACTTCATGAGCCCACTGCCCATGATGTTTTTATCTACCTGTGGGCTGGACAGTTTCTCCAAATGGATCCTGGGAGAGACGGTATCAAAAGCTTTGATGAAGTCCAAAAAGACCATATTACTGCCTCTCCTGGGTCAGCCAGGTGTGTCACCCTGTCAGAGAAGGAACTCAGGTGTGACCAGCAGGACCTTCCCCTTGTGAAGCTGTGCTGACCTATTGTTGCCAGATGAATACCTGTTTGCTCAGCTGGTAGGGAAAAGACAATGATTTTTTTGTAAAATCACTGGCTGTTTGTTGGAGTCCAGAAGATCCCTCTGACAGCCCTGGAGGGTCAGGGGGCTGTACAGGGGGGTCTGGGATCTGTACAAGGGGGTCAGCCAGCCTCCCACAGAGCCCAGAAGGACTCTGATTCTGGCTTCTATCCATGGAAGTGAATGCTCACATGAAGGAAGAATCACAGATCCTAAGAATTTAGAAGTAGATAGTAGTTTGTTATAGAGTATAAATATAGAGATTAGGATTCATAGTATACGGGGCTGAGAGGACAAGATGGAGGAATTGGGGAGTGGCCCCTAGTTTCCTTGTTCTTGTTCTCATCCCCCATCTTTTGCTGATTTGGACTTTAGAGATTGGTTTAGAATAGAACTGACATGTTAGCGTAGCAAGTTAGTATTGGTAATGTTCTGTAAACAATAAATACGTCCTGGACTGTGGTTGGGTCGGGAGTGCGGTACATAAGGTACGGGGCTCTCTGATCCGCCCCAGTCCAGCAGCAGCCCAGCGCCAGTCCAACGGCGTGTCTTGCTTTGCTGGGGACGCCTTGCAAAGCCGAACAAGAACTGTTAGATAATATGAAATAAACAACCTTGATAACTTGAGCTGCTGGACTCACAGTGTCGTCTCTGCCTTTGGTGTGAAACGCTCAGGGCAACGAGAAGACAGAAAACCTTATTATCTTGGGGAACAGCAACCCCAGGAAAATACCCAGGGAACAGCAACCCTGGGGGAAGATTTCACCTCCTCGGGGAACGGCCGCCCCGAGGGGAATCTCAGGGAACATCAACCCCGAGAGCTGTTGAACTGCATAATGTGAATAGTGTTAAACATCAACCAAGAAGAGGAGCAGGACAATATACTTTCATCTCTAAAATAAAGAATTACATTGTTTGTGCCAACTTGGCTTCAGATTTGGAGAAGTAACACCGAACTCATGGGGTGCTCAAGTGTCACTTCAGGGCTGACAACCACCAGAGACCACTGCAGAGACCCCTGAGACAAACTCATGTGAAAAGGGAAGGAATATATGCTGATGACTTTGGGGAAATGATTATCATATATATGTTTGTTACAGGAAAATTAGTGAGCATGCATGTTAGATACAGCCTATGAAGAGAAGCCTTTTCTGTGGTCAGCATGCACAATATTTCAGAGGAGATAGATCTTCATGCCTCCAGCTGAATGAAGAATGGCTGCTGCTTAATGCTGCACTGGTGTTAGGGAGGTTTTATACATTTTTCAGTAACATAATGCCTCAAAGTGTTTTTCAACACTTCCCAGGACAATTTTCTCCATGACCTTACCAGGCACTGAAGTGAGACTGAAGGGCCTACAGTTTCCGGTGTCACCCTTGCTGTGCTTTTTGGAAATTGTGACAACATTAACCAGCTTCCACTTAATTGGGACCTCTCCAGATTCCCAAGACTGTTCAAATATCAAGAGAAGCTTCATAATGACATCAGCCAGCTCTTTGAGTATTCTCAGATGAATCCCATCAGGCCCCATAGATTAATAGTGAGCTGGTGAGTGCTGGAGCTGGTGCAGCAGATCCCTACAAATTCAGGATTAACTGTGAGTTTATCATTCTCAAGCCACAGTCATTCAGCTCAGGTCTGCCTTAGCCCACGCTGAAGAGAGGTAAGGAAAACAATAAATATCCCCGTCTTGTCAAACTCCATCTTTGTGAGGTGACCACCCTCATTCTGGAATGGGACAATGTAATCTCTGCCCTGTTTTTTGCAGATGTATTTTAAAACCCCCTTTTTATCATCCCCCACAGTTCTGGCAAGTTTTAACTCCAGTTAAGCTTTGGCTGCAAAAACTTTCTCCCTGCAGTGCACCATCTCTGTGTTCCTGCCATGTTCTACCCAACTTTTTCCTGCTGGGCATACACCTCCCTTTTCTGCTTTACCTTCAAAACAAGATCCCTCCTCAGCCAAGCCAGCCTTCTGTCTCATTTTGGAATTGCCTCTTCCTATGCCCTTAGGAGGTGATATCTAAAAAGTGACCCACACTAATGGACTCTAGCACCTTTGGAAGAATTATCCCAGGGATTTTGATCACTATTTCCCTGAGCAGCCTAAAGTCTGCTTTACTCATGTTCAAGGGTGAAAATTTTCCGGCGCATTTCCTCCTAGCAACAGAGATTTTAAACTCAATCACTTTCTGGCTGCTGTAGCAAAGCTAGACACAATAATGTAATTCATGCAACCCTCTCTGTTAACAAGCAACAAATCAAGGAGAGCAGTCAGCTCTCCCAGTACTTGTTGTCATCCAGGTGTTTCAGTAATCTTAGACTCCAGAGAAGGGACTTAACCTGGGAGAGAATTACATCACCATTTGTTCTCCTAACTGGTGCTTTTTATCAAATATACTGACTTCTTAACACCCATAAAATGTACTCACCCCTGCGGGGATCAGCTTTTTTGGACATCTTTCCATAACTGCCTCTGAAGTCCTTCAAGTAAAGATCCACTTTTCTACTACCTCCTTACTAAAATTATTTCTAGTTTCATTTCCAGGTTGGGAAAAAAGCAACAGACTGGGCTGGGAGATCTATAGTAGTGATTCCTTGATAACTCCCACAAAGACATTGCATCATTTGACTGCCCCTTGATCCTTACCCAGAGCCTTTCAGTTGTGCCCTCTCTACATTCTAACCCTTGTGTTACACAGCATGCCTCCCTCTGCCTCATCTGCTCTCCCTGCACTTCCTGAAGAATCTGTACTGTTCAATAGGGCACTTCAGTCACAGGACCCATCCCAGTAAGGTTTCACTTATGCCAAATCACTGGGACTGGGCCAAGGATTCAAGCTCCTCTTGTTTGTTCTTCATGCTGTGTGTGTTGGAACAGAAACATTTCAGCTGTGGTCTGTTGTAGCCAACACCTCCCACAAGTGCTCAGTTCCTCAGGTTCTGGTGCATCACCCCACTGCCTCTCATTACCCAGCCTGGTTTTGTCCCTTCCCGCTTCCAAATTAGTTTAGAGCTCTATCAATGAGTCCTCCTAGTTCCCATGCTAGAAACCTTTCTCCCCTCTGAAAGGTGCATCCCATCAGGTGTCAGTAGATCAGGTGGTTTTGACCATCCCATGGTTAAAACCCCAACATCATTCTGATGACACCAGCCCCTGCTCTTGATAGGTAGATTCCTAGAATGCTACGGTAGATAACTTGCCTGTAGAAAAGGGATTTTTTGTTAAAAAATAGGCAATATTCTGTAAAAACAATCCCTTAGCATAATGAAACATCTAATTTATTATCAGGGCACCCCTAATTCATCAGCAGGGAGCAGACATAACTTTTCAATCACATTTGTCTTACTTTGTATTAGGTAATCCTTTTCTTATTTCCTCTCATTAATTTTTTGTTATTATAGAACTAGCAACCAAAATTGCGCTACATTTTGCTCAGATTTACAGATAAAGTTTCTCAGACTGTAAGCCAGGCCATCATGTACAATTATTTTAAAATATTGATTTTAGGAATTTAAAAAGCATTTTTAAATTGCATTGTTTTCTGTTTAGTGTAACAACAATAAAAAAAGATTACTGAAAACTTCTATTTCAATTAAGAAGCTCATTCCTCAGTCCCCAAAGAAGAAATAATGCTGACTTCTGTTTCCTGTGAGACTGGAGCTACTTTCTTGCTTTGCCATCTATAACTACAATGCTCCCAACCTTAGATACCCACACTGAGGTTTTCATCAACCAACTTCAACCCTCTGGAAGTAAAACCTATTCCAAGGTGCTTTACAGAACCCACAGAGGAAACAGGCATTTGCTCAGGAACAATTAATCTATTTTAGACTTATACCTTCTGGAGGGATAGCCAGCTGACATTCACACCATCTGGTACAAATGTCACTGATGTACCAAGCACATCACAGGCATTATTTATTTGGATTAGAGATGGAATCTTCATGGAAAACCAGTCCTCTATGCAAACATGTTAAAGCTGTTAGGTCTTACTTTTTAATTTAATATTTCACTTCCTGTAGTACATGGCACAACTCAAAAAACTCCTAGGAAACACAACTGGCATAAAATATTATCTTCTGGCTTTCTCCTTAATATTGCTCTGAAGTGAAAACAGACATGGTGCTGTGGATTGGAACTATATGAGCTTTAAGGTCGCTTCCCACCCAGACCATTCTGTGATCTTATGACTTTGCCATGCTGCTGTTCCTGGAAGGAGCAGCAAAGCTCTGGGAACAGAGAGCACATCACAGCCTCAACCAGAGGAGCATCAGTGTGGCAGGACGTGTTCTCCCTGTCTCTACTACAGACAGCTGGTGCAGATATGGAAGAGATAGCCCAGGGGCTGAAAGGCCCAGCAAAGCCTCATCTCCAGCCCCAAAAGGGCTCAGGCCCCAGTTAGGAATCCACATCTTAGTCTGGAGAGCAGATGTGGGAAGAGATAAAGGAAATATTCTTGATTGTTTAACAAACTATAAAAGACACACAAGTTATCACAGAGGCGGAAGTCTCCTATACCCTGAAAGTGTTTGAGACTTCTCCATGGAGTTTGGACACAGATTGCATGATTACTTCCCTGGGGATTGAGGGAAAGGATCTCCAAGTATGCCGCAACAACTGGATAGTAAGATACATTGAATCCTAAGTTATATTATTTCTTCACTAGCTGTAACATTAACAAGTACCTGTATAACCTCATACTGCATGCAACTATTAGTAGTTTTCTTTTTGTCCTTATTCCGGTGTAGTATCCGTTTAAATCTTCTGTCTGCTAGTTTTCTGCCTATTAAATAAATAATTTGTTCTGTAATAGACCAAATCAGCCATTATTAAAGAACTTGCAAATGAGGGGAGGTTTTGGGGTGCCGGTCACCTCAATAAGGCTACAGCCTGCTGCCAGAGGCCTGGGCAAAAGGCAGGGACTTGTCTAAACTCGCACATCTACTGGTAACAAGCAGGAGCAGCACGCTAGATTCCAGTGCTCTGTGGGCATGGAATACCTCTGCGGATGCTCCTCCTCAGCTTGTTGCAGAGATCCAGGCGTGGGTTCTCCAGGCTGTCCTCGGCTGAGCCCGGGCTCTGCTCGGGGGACGACAGCCCCCGGCTCAGGTCCAGAGGCGCCTTGCTGCCCGTGGGCGGCGGGGACGTGGCCGGGCTGTAGTTTGAGGTAGGACTGCTGGCCACAGATGAAGCTGAGAGGTCGAGGGCACCGATCCTGGAGTTCAGCGGGGAGGTCAGGGACAGCTTGCGGGTCCTGGCGGGTGAGGAGGTCCTAGAGAGTGACAGGGGAGGAGGAGAGGAAAACTTGCGGCAGAGATGCGGTGACTTCCCATCAGCCAGGTACTCCCCTCTGTTGTTCTGACTGGTGGCAAAGAACAGCTCCAAAGACCTGAGAGTCAGAAACACAAAAAAAGCAACACGGTAGCAAACACTGAACAGATTTAAGTGAAAACGCTTGAATTTTGAGCAAATCTGCATGGCACTGAAAAATCTCTGTGACAGTCCTCAAAGCTTGGGCATATAGCTGAGACAGACCCTCCTTAAAACTGATGCCCTGTTTGCACATTAACAACTTTTTCCTCAGAATATTTACAAGCAGAAAATAATGAGAAAAACACCCCCAAAACGAACAACGACTGAGGCCGTGGTATCTCTTCTAAAAATCTGTGACAAGAAAGGTCACAGGAAGGTGGAGACCCCTGTGCTCACCTGACAGGAATGGAGGTGAAGGGCCGCCTGTAGATGTCGGAGAGCTTCTCCAGGACCACAGCCGCGGTGGTGAAGATGCGGTAGGTGTGCAGGAAGGTGTTGAGGAAGTCGATGCTCAGGAACCGCAGGTCCGTCAGCCGCTCCAAGAGGCGTTCCACGCTCGCGTAGCGGATTTGTGGGACTTTGCAGGAATTCAGCGTTTTGCTGAAGCAAATGTCAATGTCATCTCTGTGAAGACGGGCGTCGGATCTACACAAAAGTCAAATTTAAAACACTTTACCAATGAGTGGTCATGGCTAAGGAGTGGTACACCTTTAGCTCTTCCTGTCAACATAAAAGCAGCAAATATTTCTGGACTATTTTGTTTCATCAGTTCAAGAAAATTTTTAATTTGTGGTGATGCCTGCTTCCATTTAAGTTCCTCCAAGGGAACTTAAATTTTATTCTTAGCAAATGCTTTATACTTCAAAACCTTAATCATGCTTAGATTTGACAATCTAAGTCTTGTTGTCCTGAAATGGAACAGGTGGCAGAATTGTCCCCTCTTGTCTGTTTCAGGCTATTGTGGCCCATAGATCAATATTACCAAAATCTTAGTATGGAATAATTGTTTGCAATGTTTTCTGCTGGGATCAAGCTTTATCTAAATAAAAGTAATGGATCCTAAAACAACCCAGCAAAATTAACCCCTTTAGCTAGGTTTAAGTCTTATCTGCCAATTAACACCTGCCTTCAGCTCCAATAATTATGTTTTGTTTTAAAAAAAAAAAAAGAGGGAACAGCACAAAACATCTCAAGTTTCAAAGCAGAAACCAAGAAGAATCTGTTTTAGTGAAAAAAAAATCAAAACAAAACACAACTAATTTTTTGCTCTGCAAGAATTATTTACGTAACCTTACCCATAATGCAGGGGGTTTTCCCTCAAATTCTGTTTTGCTTAGTTTGTAAATAAACAGGATGAATACTGAGTAAAGCATCTTTCAATACACTCCATCTTTTTGTTAAAAATTATTGGATTTTCTTAGAAGAAAGATCAGAACATTCCACATAATTCTACACTGTATTACATAAAAGAAACAACAACAAAAAAATCTTGTTTCCTAAACTGAGCCCTCCAAAAAGTGGCAATTTTTTATTTATGTCATCCAATGACATCTGACTCTGAAAGTCAAACTGTGTTGCAAATCAGGCAAATAAAATTTAAGAAGGCGAACACTAAATTTGTGTCTGTTGTCAAGGTCTGTATGTTCTTTAGAATTAATATTCCTTTCTGTTGGCAGTGTGACTGAGGTCCTGCTGTACTTTGAAAGGGGACAAATGTACTTTTAATATTCAGCAGGTGACAGAAGTGTTTATGCACTGGAGAGTTCCTGGAATAAAGCTGAAGACAATAAAAAGCATTATTTCCAGGGATCAAAGGTACGTGCCCTAACAGTTCATTCCCAGATGTTTTCTCTCTTCCGTCTCTAAGCAAAAAGAGAGGAGAGGAAACAACTGCAGAAGAGGCATTTGAGAAACCATGAGATGTGACAGATAATAGTAAGGGATAGTTTTATGTCTATCCCTATGTTTCATTCACTTATATATTCATTGGATACTAATACAGAAACTCATGTAAATTGAGGTATGTAGAAGATTCAAGTTGTGTTGAACATCTGGAATCATGCACTAAAATATCTCACTAGAAACAAAAACTACTGATTACAATTAATAACGGAGAGAATCCAAAGGTGAGGGAAGTAGCCTTATAAACAATGATGCTAATTTGATGTGATCAGTTAAAATCACAAGAGAAAATATTTTTTTAACAGAAACATAGAGAGCAAAACCTTTGGCTAATATAATAAAATAACTTTGAAAATAGTAGTTGTCTGCAGTCACATAAATTCTGAAGACATTTTTAAAAATCTCCAATAAAATTATGAGATGACAAGGAAAAGCTAACTGAGAACAAAATCATTCATTGGAGGCATAACTGAAGCCAACTACTCAAAACCCAGAAAAACCTAAGTTGTGATCCAACACTGAGAATTGAGAGTTCACCACTCTGAGTGATCCCTACAATTCCAAGAAAGGGATTTGAAAATATATGTTTTGGGATATAGAATCAGTTCCATTCAACCTAAAGGTCTGCATTTTCTAAACACATGCTTTCTCTTGTTAAAATTTTTATTGAAGAAACACAACGATCTATTTTAGTCTCTGTTGCACTTACTTGATCATATGTGGCACTGTAACTTTGGAGTTTTCTTCAAACACTATTGTCATTAATCCATTGCACCTTATGTTATCAATGCACTGTGAAAATAGACATTGAAAACTGTTAAAATCAAAACACAGGGTTAAGAAACTTATTCCCACAATTTTCATACCCCTATAAGCTTGAAGCACAGCTTTTGCAGGGTATGGGCTGATTAAGACAAGGTATTTTCTCAAATGAAAAGCAGTGATGCAAGAATTAAAGTCGACATGCTTCTCTAGCCTTTGCCTCTCAGGGTATTCTGCTCAGCAACCTTTTTTTTCCACATGATTAAGTATTTTGAGTTGGAAGTGATGTTTCCTTTGAAGCTCCCTTGAAAGGGAACAAAACTCATTATTTCTAGTATTTCCTGAAAGAGTGTTCTTGAGACCACAAGAAAGTCAGAATGCTTTATACTCTAAGGGGTACAGTAATACCTTAATCTTTACTCCATGCAAAAGACCAGAAGGGAATACAAAAAGCTTCCAGAAACACACTTGTAAAAACAAATTCAAGTGCTGCTCCTTGTGAAACACAGCTGTGAGGAAGCTGTCCAAGCTGTTCCCTGCAAACTCTTGTATAAATATTTCAGGCTGGGAATTAGGAGGGACTTTTATGTGCACTTTTATGTTGTTCAAATTACCCCAAAGAAGGGAACGGAGCTGGTGAAGAGGCTGGACCTGCTACCAAACCCTACAGGACTGTCTTCATAATACTTTCTACTTTTATTCATACATATATGTACGTATATACATATCCATAAATATACAAATACATATACATATACACATACATAATACATATGTATACATTTATATTTCTATACAGACAATCTCCTCACATCAGTAAAATGGAGTTTCAAAAATTATCACACATATTTATCTTGACTTCAAGAATCCATGCAGCCTTCAGGCTTTGGAACATTGCATAGCAGAGAAATGATTGATATTGGATTGCTCAAACCTGATACTCACAGGCCTCTTCAGGTTTAGATTACGTCTATAGCTATAAATTTAAGATATCATCTATGTAGCTTTATGTGGGTTTCAATTCAGGATTTTAAGATTATTTGGAAGGTGCAGCTGCAATAATTCACAGCATGATTTTCTCAAATCATTACCTAAAAGCAATGAGAAACACATCTAGTAGAAATACTTATATTTCCCCTATTTGACCTTGAAATGTTTCAAAGAAACCCTTAGTACCAATCATGGTATCAGACAACTTTTCAAATTATTATAGTTTAGGCTAAGAATGGACTTACTCATGTTCTTAAATGGTCTTACCATATTAGCAAATAACTCTAATAATTTTACATGCCAATGGAACAACATGATTCTCTGAAAATCTGTTTTTTCTTCAGATTCTTCAAAAATTCTTCAACAAAGCCTGTCTGTAACACAGCAAGTTGCAGCTCATATATTTTGAGATTTTTATTTTCCTGTTTTTGTTCTTTCAAAAATGTTAATCCAGCACAAAGTAAGTCAGAATTCTTATTTTTAAGCAATTTCTACTCATTATGATGATGATTCATCTGGAGATCTTGCCAGCAATGATAGCTACTTTGGAAATGCATAACATTCCATTCTGATATTCCTCTAATCAGCTATTTCCCTCTAAATTAATAGAGGATAGGACCTGAATTCAGAACTATGAGAGATCTATGTACTTGTTCATGTGCATAAACAAAACAAAAATAGCCTTGATTTAGCTCTGGTGAGCTAGAAGTTCAGGGTTTGTTTTTTTTTTTACTGCATTCAACTTTTTCCCTCAAATAGATTATGATGAAGTTTGTCTATTATGTTTTTAACTAAAAGGGATTAAAAAACCACCAAACTTATCTCTGACATTTAAAAAATTTTAAATAGCCATTTTGTTCATTCACAACATAGACAGTTCCTGCACACTGTCAGAACACTCAGCAATTAATTATCATGGTTTGCTAGTATTCATTTTTGGTAGAAAAAAGAGTTTATTCTATTTTCTTATTTCATTATTGATGTGATATGGTATCATTTTCCAACTAGGACTCTCAGGTGGTTTTTGATCTGTATGAAAATCATGAACAGGCCAGTACAATTCTTCTTCTTAAATCAAAATATGTATCTGGATGGGCTCTCTTTGGACATAAAAGTGGTTACCACTATGTTCGTCCATGGACAATTTTGAAATTTATACCCCATCTCTGTTTTTGAGAAACACGCTTCCCTGGTGACTCAAATGCAACAGCAGAATTTTAAGGAGAACGGGCAGCACTAAGGGTTTTTCATACATAACACAGCAAATCAAAGATATTCAGCACCCCTGCGCCAGGCTAGTTTTCAGAAGCACAGACTGAACGAAGACCTCACTAAAACCAGGTGAGAAAAGCACTGAGGTACCTGGCTGATGTCACTTGTCCACGCAGCCTTCTCCTGCCGTGACGGGGCCAAAAGGACAACAGTGAAAGGAGGAGCATCCGTGGGCTCCACTATGAGCTTGAAATCCAAGTGTCCAAATACCTGCCCAGAACTTTTTGCTTTACATCCGGAGGGGGAGAAGAAAAGTCACAACATGAAATATCAGAGTATAGGACGGAGAAAACAGTGATTTCATTTACAATGGAAATTGCTTTAAAACATCTTCCTGATAAAGAGCAAATCCAATTAGGTATCCAACAACTCATTTTGTTGTTCAAATGTGTCAAGCATAAAAATACTGGGATTTGCTCTTCAAGTTAAAGTTTCTTATAACACTTGTATGCTAATACATCCCCAATACTACAAGTATCACTCAAATTAATGAAACTACAGTCACAATTCAAGTGCAAAACTTGACAAACTGTAGGATGGAAGCCAAAAGGAGTAATAATAAAATCACCCTGAGACTGTATTTTGTAATTCCTTTTGAACAAACTTGCAGTCAAGATTTGTGGAGACCCCAAGACAAAAAAAAATCCCTTTAATTCTTCCAAATCACTCAACCCCCATGTATTTCAGAAAGCTACTTATCTGCTGCTTACTTAAGGCTTTTTTTCCCAAATTTTTAAAATTTTTGGGTTTTTTTTTATTTTCCAAGATGCTCAGGGTGAACTTGAACACAAAAGCCAGCAAATAATTTGTCACATTTCTCCAGCCAACCCTCTTGAAAATCTAGTAAGGGATGTCAACAGCAGGAATAAATACAACAAAACAACCTCCCACCTGAGCCAGTATGTCCATTCTTTGAACAACCATTCTGCTGAATCAGTTTTACACTGTACTCTACTAGTTTCACAAAACCATATCTATTTGCTCTTAAAAAAAAAAAAAAAAAAAAAAAAAAAAAAAAGGGTACTAATTTTAGGAAACTAAAAACTGTACTTACTACTGACAGCTGAATTTAACTTACAATCATCATCACTTGCTTCTGTTTCCTCAACCAGTGTGCACTCTATTAGAGACAGAACACCCCCTGTCTGTGGAAACAAAGCACATTTCACATAAATGTTATTTATTCCCATTTGTTACAGGTGTTTTCAAATGTTGACATGCCTTACTGTAACATTCTAATTACTCAGAGCTCTAAGGAAGATACATCAATTCAATGATGCACATTTTTTCTTTAAAGAACTTAAACAGATTAAATATACAATTTTTCTTAATCCAATAGATCAACAGTACAAAGCAAAAACTTATTTCACTTTTACCACACTTAATTTAAAGTAATTTATAGCACACACAGACTTGTTCACAAGTTCCAAAAAAGTTAACTAGAATTTCATCTTCTGAATTTAAGGAAAATACATATAAGTTTTTTTAAAAGTTCTATTAGACTCTGTTTATTTTGCATAAGTACTTGAACTGTTTAAGAGGTGCAAAGTGAGAAAGGACAAGAACCTTAACAACCTCTTGGTATGCTAAATTAAAATTCCATTCAACATAATCCACTCCGTAAACTACCCATAAGCCAGCACTATGAAAGCCTGATTCTCAACAAATATAACTGGATTGTTCTTAGATGACATTTCAGTTTAAGAGAACATGCTGTTCAGGAAAACAAAATTGACTTTGAAAATTAATTTTATTAGAGCTCTGGAAAATGTTCTTTGGCAGTTCTGCAGGGTTGTATTGACTGATTTATGCACTAAAAACTGACTTAAATTCAGTGCTACATACACAGAATTTATTCACTACTTCAAACAAATAGATACATCAATGCCTTGTTCCTAATCCCCAGTTTATTAGAATTAACTGGGTCTAAAAAAAGAAAATTAGCTGAATTCTATTATTTGCAATGAAAAGACAAAAAAACAATTAAACATTGTGCACCACCCTACTTTTGTTTATAACCATGAATGCAAAGCTCAGATGAAAGCCCTAAAACAGCAAGATGCTGACAGTTCACCAAAGATGTGTATTTATTTTAAATCATAATACAAAGTCCATACCTTAAGAAGATGCAGTTTTCCTCCTGAGCTTCTAGTACAAATTAGAAAGTGTTTTGTAAACAAGAAGCATTGTCTTTCTCCTTCTTTCTTCAAAGACAACGAGCCCAGGCGAACTTTACTCAGCTTTCCCCTCTCAACTGAGGGGACCTGGATAAGGGAACCTGATAACCAAAGGTGTAAAATTTTCTGTGTTACACTAATATTTAGTGGGCAGTGATCAAGTTGTTGACTCCTTGAATACTATTACATTAATTAACGCAATTCTTCATTTCAGTATGAATGTGTATCAGTGTCTCTTTTAAGCACAATTCAATCTCTTTTTTACTGCACAAGTTCCCTTTGTTTCTTATCATAAACAGACTCAAGTACAGTCTAGACTAACACTAGTGTACATGGCAGGATTAGATCTAGGGCTAATTAAGCAACTAAACACACTAAGAGGCCATTGATCAGAAAATGTGGCTGAACAGCAAACACCGCTTTGACAACCACCACACCTGCAAATGACAAGGCACTTCCAAACCAAAGAGAAAGAGAATGTAAAGAACATGGAAGAGTTCTTTTTGAAGGAAAAGATTTTATGTGTGTGCCCATGTGCAAAAGCAATGGAAATGAAGCACATTTCTTCTTCTTATCTTGTACTGCATAATTGTCAGTACTCCACAGCTCATCTGAAATGTGTTACCAGTAAAACACTCCCGAACTAAATTGAACCTGCTTACATAAGCCTGAATTTTGCTTTGCAGAGCTCCAGGCTGGGGACAGCTCTGCTTCTCTGCTGTTTCACATTTCAGTCTGTGACCAACTTTTCCAGATTGATCTCACCATGTGTATCACCTCCAAATTTGGAACAGGAGTTAAATTTGGTGGTGAAGTGCAACTCCTTCGTAGATTAAACAGAAAGATTTCTACCATACGACTTGCTGTTAGCAGACTGGGCAGCCAAGAGACCTCCTAGTCTCATTCCCACACATCTCTCCTCACTATTACCTTTAAACCGCCTCATGTCTTGTTCTAGCTCAAGTGCTCATACAGCTAAACCAGCAGAAAAATAATGCTGGGAAGAGACGGCTGACTTAGCTTCCTGAGAGGAGCAAGGTCAGAAAAGCAGTGAGAAACTGATGATGCAAAGGGAGAAAAGGAGCTGCACAGCAGAACAAGCAGGAGTAGAAGGCTTTGACCTGCCTCTTCCAGACACGAACTAGCACAGCTGCATCAAAGCTCAAAGTAGTGGCAGCATCTTGACACAATGCCAGTGTGACAGAATTACCCATGAAATATTAGATTAGCAATTCTTACTCTATGCTGTCAAAAGAATTATCTTTCTCGAAGTTCACATACAAAATCTTAAGTTAACAAACAGAGAAATTGCAGTAACTGAGAAAGCTGCTATTTATCTACATTTTCTCTAAACGTAGCTCTCTCCATATATTTAAATAGCCTTAAGTTATTAATATGTGAACTTTTATTGACATGGGAAAATACACAGCAGTAAATTCACCAGAGAACAGTGTTCTCTGACAGACATTTCACATTTAGACTAAACGTGTATAACATTTAACATAACTTGTATAACACAACTTGTGTCACCGAAGCAGAACAGTGAAGTTATGCTCTAGAATTTTGCAAAGGAATTTGGAACATTTCAGATTCACTTACATTCTGACTCAAACCTATAAATATTTATTGGTTGTTGTGCATTTTCCCTGGACAAACAGCCAACCTGCCTCTGCTGAAAGAGAGAGAAGAGACCGTTTCCATGTGTTGGAACAGTGACTTTTCCATGTTACACTGACTGTCCCTCAAGCCACACTGCAAGGCCAGCATGTTCAATGCAACTCCCAGACAAAATTCCAGGGTACTTTTAGTCCTTTCATCTAGACATTTAGGGTAGCAATATTCAACCTGTACATTTTGTTTCTGCATTGCCTAGTAGAGTAACAGTACCAATAAATATGATATGCTTACAGGAGTAAGTCTACAGTTAACTTTTGTTTATTTATTTATTTGTTTTCATTTTCATTAGAATGCTTTCAGGACTAACATACTCTGCTCTGCCTTAAAGAGCTGAAGGTTAAACAATGTTCTTGCATGGAACTGAAATACTGTTTAAGGTAAAACAGAGCAAACCTCTCTCTAAAAGCAGAAAACAGAGACTGCATTTTCTCTCTTTCATATCTACAGGGAGGAACACATCTACACATTCTGCATGGCTCACACCAAGCAAGGACCTTGGGCATTCTCATCAGGCTTTAGTGGTTAACAAAACTGGGCATTGGCTCTACCACAGATTTCCTCTTAAGGAAAAAAATGGTCACAACTGAACAATGTACAGATGCCATGAGCAAGTGAAGCTAATTTTAGAACATTCACTAACAGTATAGTTTGGACAATACTGTAATCCCATGAATTTTTATCCAGCCACAGTCCTAAGCACTTTCAGCACTTCAGTGCTTCAACAGTCACTCTCAGCCTTTGCTCAGCTCAGGGAATAAAAAAGGCTGTATTTATATACAAACCCAAACATTCAGAAGTCTACACTGAGCTGTCTGATTTACCAACTCAGTCTGGTTTTCCCCATGCTGGAGGTTTTCCAGCTTTTTACTCTTTTTTGTTGTTTGTTTTTACTGCTCAGAGGGTTAAACACTGGAAGAGGTTGCTCATTCAGGGAGGCTGTGGAGTCTCTGTCTTTGGAAACAACAAAATCAACAAAATACTGACTGGACATGGCAGAAAGCAACCTCCTCCAGCTGGTGCTGCTTTGAGGCTGGAATGGATGATTTCCAAAGTCCCTTCCAACTTCAGCTATTGCATGATTTTGTGGTTATGGTATCTTTATCAGCAGAGGTAAATTCACAGCAACTGATGGCAGAAGCATCAGAGTGTTTGAAGGCAACAGAGGGGCTCGAGCTGCCCAGTTGTTTAGATGTCAACAGATTTGAGACTCCATGGGTGTCCTTTAGCCTCACAAAGGAAATGTTCCTCACTTGTTTGAGTGCCTGACTGTAAATTCTATACCAAAGTAAGAGGCAGGGAAAATCAGACCCCAAGAAACTGAAAGAAGGTTTCACAACTTGCATTGCAAAACACTGCCAGGGACAGTTCCTATGGTCACAACATGTACAACTCAACAGAATCAATCTCGTCATAAAAATGTAAAGTCTCACACAAAAAAAGTTGTAATCAACATCCACTAAAAAGCCTGAACAAATCTAGTGGCACCTCTCTCCTGTTTTAAGCTGAAAAAGAGGTTCCTGTGCCCATCTACACCAATCAGCACAACAAATACAACCCTAATTGAAATCAGAGGAGATGGACATCACTGCCAAAGTGACCTCACTGTCAGATGTAAAAGCAAAATGGGCTCCATTACTTCATTTGCTTTATCCAGATTTCTGCCCTTGCACAGTCACATGCAGTGGATATTCCACCAGATAAACTGATACAGCCTTGTGTAACACACACTCCTGTCCACTGCCCTCTGACTGTGTGCCTAGAAATAAATCTAAATTTAATTTACTTACAGTGTTTGGCCTGGACCTAACACATCAACAGTAATTTGTTCAGACTGATTCCCACAGAAAAAAAATTTCTAAGTTCTACTGATGAATCAGTGGGTACACAGATACAAAACATTACCAGTCATTCTTAATGTGAAAACCCCAATAAATCAAAATATGTATTTGTATTACATATTGTAATAATCTTGGAAAAAATCTAAAATTTAATTAGATTTCATGATACAAGTCAACCTAGGATAATCACAGCATTATAATTTTTTGGCTGTGGGTGTAAAACAACTTGTCTTTTTTTATTAAAGCCACATTCACAACTCCTAAAACACCTCAGAGATAACAAATGCATACATTTAATGAAGAATCAAACAATTTAATAGGGTTTGTAGAAACAATATTGTTCGTGTATTGTAAAAATAATATTAGAAGTTATTACAGAAAATTTAATAGTTTGGCCACATAACTACAGAAGCAACACAAAATGCATTTCAAAATCAGAAAGCCTATTAATTACAGGTGTAATGTGACCTCATCAAATGCCAGATGTTCTCCTGAGGTTATTTGGAAAAGGTTTTGTGAATGGATGCACCTAAATTATATTCCTAACCTTTAGTTAGTATATTTAATGCTTTTCAGCACAAAGGAGCAAAACCTGTCAAAATCCTGCACTACAGATCTGTTGTTACTGTGTACAAACCCATTAACTTGCTTTAAGAGATCCAGAAGTAAAATATTCTATGAATGGGAGAAAAATAAGCAGTTAAAGTAAACACCACCAAGCAAGAATTGTAACCAATTTGCAGTTCCTGGCAGAATCTGTCCCTTATTTAAAATGGAAATGTTATCCTAGCACAGTTTTTCAGAACTTAACAACAAATTTCACCTCTGCTATAACTAATTTTCAACAGAAAGAGTTTCCAAAGCTACCATCTGTAGACAGAAAGAAGAAGAGTGCTGCTCTTCCCCTGCTCCATCCCCTTGGGACCACAGTCCAGGCAGAAGGTGAATTACAGTCCCGTGGGGGCTTTGCCACTCACGTGCTGCTTATTTTCATGGTCCCTGAAGAAAACAATACAGAACTGAATCACCTGTTTCCAGGGCATTTTGTGGCTCACCCTGTAGGGACTGGGGGCAGGCTCAGGATGCTGACAAGTGCCTAGTGCAGTGCCCACTCTGACGATGGCAATGTGAGCCCTGCTGCCTTTAGTGCCATTTTTTTCATGATTATTGGGCAGTTTTGCAGAGGAATGTCTTACCTTGGCGTATAAAGGTTTGGCTGGTGTCTAGCAATATGTCACAGCCCTCCACTATGGTCCTCTCTATGGCCAGGTTCTTCCGGATGTTCTCTGTGTCACTCACCTCGTCGTGCATCACTCTGTTGGGGACACAGCAAAATGCACTTTATCTTCCCAAATCTCTGCCTCACACCTGCTGTGTCTGTGAAGACACAGTGCATGCCCTTCACCACCCGCTACAGAATAGATGGACCAACCCAGTTCCTCCTCACTCCAGAGCAGGTCTCTTGCCTTTTCTCCTCATCTTTTCAAATAATTCCTGTGATTATTTTGATTTTCAGCAGTGGAGCCAATTTTGCCAGACTAGTTTAGTGACTGTTCCTGAACAATTCTGACAGATGCTGCCGAGCTACAAACACTTCACAGCTGATAGAAGAGAACTTGATCGTTAATAGGCTGGGCTGCCACAAACAGGCAAATCTGTCTAAATCTATCCCTACTTCATCTTTATATCTCAATGTATCGATTCCTCTCCTCTCCTCTCCTCTCCTCTCCTCTCCTCTCCTCTCCTCTCCTCTCCTCTCCTCTCCTCTCCTCTCCTCTCCTCTCCTCTCCTCTCCTCTCCTCTCCTCTCCTCTCCTCTCCTCTCCTCTCCTCTCCCTTCATCTCTCCCTCAACAACCACAGCCTTAATACTTCACCATTTCTTTTCTCTTACTGCTTTTTCTTATAGGCATCCTCCCCTTACAAAGAAAAATACAGATTTTTTTTTCTTTCTTTCTTTTCTTTTTTTTTCAGTGCTGAAACCAGCCCAGGAGTTTACATGATCTTGATATTTTCCTAAAGTGGCACTTTCTGGAATCTCCTCCTTCCTCAGTGCTACATTAAATGGACAGAAATGAGTCATTTTATTTTGTATTTATGATCTATACTGATTTTATGAGCAGAGAGGATCAGTCAGTCTCAGACTCTGGTTCTGAATGTTCAGTGATGAATCAGTTGGATCAGCAATGAACTCTGACTTATGAGATGAAGCCAGCCCAAAGCTGATTTATCTGCTCGTGCAGATCTCTTACAACTAACTATTCTCCAAACCCACCCTTAGTGAATACTCCAGACACTGAATATTTATATTCTGGAGTTCACTCATGGTCTCTTTGTTCACAGCAGAAAACTGCCTTTCCCAGAGAGGAGAACCACATTTCTCACTGGGCTGATGAGAGGAACATCTGAGAAAGGTCTGGGGGTTCAGGGAAGCACTTCAATTTGCAGGTTTCCACAGGGAGCAACAGTTCTCAGAATGTATCTTTAGTTCCTGCTTATCTGGCTTATTTTAAGCATGTATGAAAGCAAATTTTCACATTAGCACACAAAAACTGTAGCACAGATAGAGAACTAAGTACTTTCCACGACCATGATTATTTAAAATGCCTTTCTCTCTTTAAATTAAGAAAAATAAAATTCCTTTATGTAAAGAAAATGGCTCTGTTCATAACCCAGGAGTAGATGGTTTCTATAGTGATTTTGATTCTCTCCTAACCAAAATAAAAAGAGACACTTGTAGATTTTAATTTGAAAAAAAAAATTAGAACAGACAAAATATTACACTAAGATATTGTTTTTGTTTTTCATTATCTTCTGTTTTGGGTTTAATCCTTCTCTTTAAAATATGTATCTTTTTTAAAGAAGCAAAACTGAATAGAAATAAAGAAAAACTGGTTTTTCTTTCCAAAACCTTTAATTCAAAATTATCAGACATAAGGTAGAAAAATCTTACCTTGAAAGTTCTTCTAGTTTAGATTTAGCAAATTCAAGACTTTTTCTCTCAACGTGTTCATGTGGTGTGTGAGCCAAAAGTTCATGAAGTGTTATAATGTATCTGGGAATCTTGAAACCAATAAGGTATAATATCAGTAAATCCATATATATCTTCCCTCAATTTTAATAGATTATGAGCATGCAAATTTCTTTTGACATTGAAAATACCAGGTGACCTGTCTGCATTCAGATAAAATTCACATTGCACAAAAGGAGATTGAAGAATGTCCAGTATTTCACAATGAAAGGCTATAGGGTAACAAGGACCCTTCAGAGCTTTTAACCACAGAAAGAAGGACCCTTCAGAGCTTTTAACCAGAACCAAGTGATGGTGCAGCATAGCTGGTTTGACCCAACAAGTTTTGTGTAGGAGGAGAAGCAACATTATGCTCAAGTGGAAAGTCATCAGCGATGACATAACAACATTCCTCATCACACAAACAGGATCATCTCTTTTCCTTGCTTCACCTGGTTTCAACTCAACCCAAAAAAAACCCAAACCATAAAAACTTTAAAATCTATCTCTTCAAAAATTAAAAAAGTATTGTTGCAGGTGCAAATGGTTCCTTAGGCTAATATGAATAAACTACCAATAACATAAGTGTCACTGATGCCCCTTTTAAATTTTTTTCTCTATCTGGCTTGCCAATAACTGCACAAACTGAGGGGATTCACTATTCCTCTGATGAGTAAAATGTCAGCTTAAATGAAAAAGACACAAAATTCTCAGGCCAGTACTTCATAGACATCTTAAAACAGCTGCAAATGTCTACTCCGGGCAGATCACAGCAAAATATCAGGACAGTAAGTACAGTTTTCAAAACTTTTGCCGTTTATTTTTCATTTTCTGAAGACCAAGTCACTCAGGAACAAAGCAGGGAGAAAGATACAAAATATATTCCTAGTAAGGTGCTTATGGCTGCTCTAAGTTACTGAATATCACCTCTCTCTGGAATTTATAATCAGGGGTCCTAAGTCAAGGAACTGCTCCTTGTCAATTTTCTTTGGTGCCATCCTCATCCCACATTCCCCCCCCCAGCATTCTTAAGACTGAAGAAGGATGTGCCAGCATAGCTGGGGAAGAGATCTCTACAGGCAGAATCTTGGTGAAACAACAAAACAAATTAAATTAATTTTCAGGAGAGTATTTCTAGTTAAGCAAGATGAGCCTTCAATCAATTGCAAAGTCAGTAACATAAAGTAAATTAATCAAACAGTAAAACCAAATATACACAAAAAACACACAGGGAGTACCTGAAACATGGGGTAGGTAAGGAAAGTTTCCAGCATTCGGCCTTCACATGCTGGATTGGCCTCATATTGCTTCAAGAGTTTGTCAAAATCTCTGTTTTGCTTACAGTTTGCCAGCACTTGCAGGCTATATTGATGATTCCGAACAAATTCTTGATATATGTTCAACATTGGCAGCAGAATGTCAAATAAGTCAGCTAGAAAAAGCAGAGAAATGCCTTTTTTTCCCACAGCTACCCATGAATTGAAATCTATTTTTAAAGAAGGAAGTGTTTTCTCTGGAAGTGAATTACTATAATCAGTTCTGTTTCTAATATACTGACAATTTAGAAATATTAAACAGCTTTTTCACCTGCCCAGTGATGGTTGTTCTGATTACCTAATGGTTAGATAGTATTACCAAAAATACAAGTCTAATCAATGCTCAGGGCAGAAGAATTGTCATATACAGACCATTACTGCCCACATGGGATTCCCACTACACCTGATCTTATGGTTTTAACTCTGCAAATGCATTCCCTTCAAAATAGACTTTTAAGAAGTCATGTCTTTAGAAAAAAAAATAAATCTCTACTGAATTTTCAAAAATAAATATGAAAGTTATACTCCTACAGAAAATAGTGTAACTTACCTAGAATTAAGGTGGGCCAGTTAGCTATTCTTGCTTTTAAGCCCTGGTGAAATATCTCATGAAGAAACATGATTGTTTCACTGAAAAACAAGTATTTAAACAAATAAAAAGACAATTCTGGTTTTATTTTCTGATTAGTAATTCACAGAAAAACATCTCTTCCTCTTTCACACTTTGCTAGAAAAAGACCAGAATATAGTTATTGTTATGCAAATAAGTGCTTCGTTTTATTGCATTGTTTAAAAATACTAACTCAGTGCTTCTAAAAAACTCATAGTATTCAACATAAATATTCTAACATTGTATTCATATTCTAACAAGGGAAAGGAAACCTGCCTCATGACTAAAGGAACATATTCTATTTCTCAGAAGTTTGGGGCAGGCTTGGATGCAATCCCAATCCTGTATCTAATGTTAGATGCCTCCTGGGCTACTTGAACATGTTCATTACAGCAGTATTTGGATGCCTAATGAAAGAACAATTCTTTTTTTGCAGGATATGAAAAGACAAGTGAGAGGGAAGGAGACTCCTTAGGCAGGACAACAGAAAATAGAAGCTTTGACGTTCTCAACCTCGGGGTCTTAATCGGGATCATATGAGGCCACTAAGTCCAGTTTTGCTCTCTTAAGAGAAAAAAAGAAACAGGAAAGGTGACAGAAAATTATGAGAACTGCCCCAAGAGGCACCATCTTTTTTCTCTCTAGCAGAGGAAGACACAGAATGTAGGAAGGTAAAGAGGTTGTGCTGGTTTCCAACAGCATCACCTGCAGCACCTTTGTCTTTCAGCCCTGGAAACATGTCTGGCTCAGTGATACCACCTGCACCAGAGCCAAAACGAGGGCCAGGACTCTGCTTTCAGCTGAACCAGAATGGGAACAAACAGTCAGGGAAACCCAGAAAAAAAAAAAAAGAGAGAGAGAGAGAGAGAGAGATAAAAGCCACAAAAATATCCCAAAACAAACAAACAAACAAAATCCCAAATAAATCTTCTATACCTGTTGAGGAAAATGCTACTGACGTCATCGTGGCTGATGGGCGGCTTCTTGGAGCTCGCTGCCATCCTCAGGGGCCGCAGGAAACAGTTCACCAGGACATAAAGCTGGTGCACATACTCAGACTCAGCCTCTACCATGTTGAAAACTATCTGGTTCCTCTTCCTCATGCTCTCTGCATGAGGAGAACAAATATAATCTTGGACAATAGTTTTCCATTTTCTTCTGCACAACCAGCCCCGCATAAAGCTCTGAACCTAAAAAGGGATCATGCAGAAAAAGAAAGGAAGAAAAAAAACATGTTACATGACTTATCATAAGCTCTTCATTGTAGAAATAACCATCAAAAATAAATGTGTTTGCTCAAAAATAAAAATGTTCCCTTATTGATATATAATTGTTCTGTAATTAAATATATTTTACATTTCTGTTTGTTAAGGGTCATAGTTGTTGCCAGGAAACAGACTGTAAAACATGGCATACAGAGCAGGGAATTTTATACTGCAAGCTGGAGTGCTGTCCCCTTTCCATCAGCATGACTGCAGTTCCCTCTTCCTCCCCCTAAAACATTTGTCTTATACCCCAAAGGTAACCTGCAATACCTCCAGGTCACACATTCCAACACAGACTCAATATCATTATTGGCAGAATTCTTACATGATTTTTTAAGCTCAGTTTGCTTTCCATTTGGAACAGATAACACCTGATATGTATATTTAAAGCTATGTATCAGTACATTATTTGGTAAGAGACACCAAGGCAAAAAACATGGTATTCAAAAAGACAGATTTTGGGCATTTTTAAAAAGCATCTCCATGTCATGGAAAAATCTAACTAAGCAAAATATCTATTGAAGTTGCAATTGGATTAAAGATTACAGAAGAGATCTACATCTGGTCACAGGAAATTTCGCTGTCTGTGCCGTGATCTTGATGTGAAGATCATTCATCTTGAAAGAGAAGTGCAAAATTTCACTGGTATCAGCTTACTTTGAAAAAATAAATTTAAAAATAAAAGGGGCCCAACTGTCAGAATGACCAAGCTGCAGAATGCAGTGAATTACATACAGACCCAAAGCTCTCTTGCTACTGAAAGGGGCATTCCCAGCTTCTGTAACAATGGTAAATCTACATGAAAACTCACACCAAGTTACCAGCTCAGTGCTGACCCTTGGTCAAACTGCACACCCCAAATAAGACAGAAACTAGACACATTCCATAAGGGACTTTATGCAAATACATCACAGTATTAATGTGGCACTAAAATATACACAATTGAAGAGATTTAAGTAGAGGCAGGGCAAAGGAAGTCTTGCTATTTGATTATGCTTAAAAAAAAAAAATAAAACTAGACAGACCAAAATATGGAAGTACAGCCCTCATTCCACCCTTCTCCCTTTAAGCACAAAAGACTTTATGTTTACCTTCTTAATTTTTTTAATATCTGGATCTTCATCTTCCTGGTTGCCTTGATAAGGTCGCATTTTTTCCTTTGTTTTATTCAGTGCTACAATCTGACAAAACCAAACACTCATTAAATGCTTCCTTGAATTAACAAAACCTTCAGTTGGAGAACTAACAGAACAACCGTTTCCTCTTCTCCCAGCCTGTGGAAGGGGCACAGAATGACCAGCACATGTTTGGGGGCAGGGACTGGAGCACTTCAGGCCAGTACAGATCCCTGTCCAGCTGGAATGGGGAACCCAGAAGGAGTAGGTTCTGCCCCCAAAACTAACTGTGCCTTTTGGGCTTTATCAGCCTGGAACTACAACAAGGTTTTTAACAACATCCAGGGAATCAGAGCAGCCTGGAACAGTCCTTAACACCACCACAGCCAAACTCAAATCTGAACAGAGGGAGGAAACAATGCAATCAGTGGCACCCACTCTGCAAAGCAGTTTGTCATCTTAAACACCCTTACAGGAAAAGTAACCCAACCAGCCTAACAGGACCCAATATTTCAAAGAAAATTGTTTATCCAAGGAGTCACTGGAGTGACTGTTACATATTAACCTAGCTGGGTTCTGCCATTTTCACAGAATACTACAGAAATACTAAATACCACTGATGTACCACTGATGCCTTATGTTTTAGCTTCCATACTTTCCAGATTCTGTACTGCATTAGTATATAACTCTGAACTTCATATAAAGTATTAGCAAGTTCACTTTGCAGGGTAGTTGGACACCTTTTCAATCCTTTTCCAGCCCCAGAACCAAGAACACTGCAGCAGCTTCAGGCCCAAAAAAGTGTAAACAACAGCAAATTGAGGAGAGCAATCTGGGAGGATGGGACTTCATAACCTGAAGCTGTTAATTGGACAATTAACCCCAATATGTAAATGGACCAAAACTTATAAAAGTGTAAAACCATGTGACGCAGGGACCATCTTAGGTGGAGTCTTGGCCAGGCTCTTGTGCTGCCCAGGATGTACCCTGTGAAGGTGTTTTAATAAAAATACCCCCTGTATTCCTTTAATACTGTCTAGCCACAGTCCCAGGTAGCCTCACAAGGCCTCACCACAGCCATGCGCCCATCAGAATGCTCTGATCAGGGATTGCCTGGTGGGTCTGGCACACACCTCCGACTTGAGCCTCTCGATCTCCGTGTCCTGGTCCTCCAGCTGGTGCCGGAGCTGGTTGGCCGCCACCTTTTCGGTCTCCACGATCTGCACCAGGTGGATGTACTTCTGCATCAGCACCTCCCGCTCAATCAGGATGTCTGAGTAGCTGCCAGAGAAAGCTCAGGTCACTAAAAACAGCCAGATACTGGGTTTTAAGGGGTTTTAGTTTCAGAAGGCTTCTGCTCCTGAAACAACTGAAAAAACAGAGACCGATGCAGAAGAAAACGTTTTAAATTATTCTTCTTCTGTGCCTAAAGAACTGTTATAATAATCATTATTCTTAGCATGATAGCTGACTGTGCAAAACATGACTAGTGTTAGATACTTGTTATGGTTAGATATTTACTATTGTTATATATATACTATTGTTAGATATTTACTGTTGTTAGATATTTGTCTATTATTAAATACCTATTATTAGTAGATATTTAGAATGGAGACTTGACAAGGTAGAGGGGTTGTCAAGCCTCTAAAGGGGAGCAATGATGCCTTAAGTTTTAGCTTTCATATTTTCCAGATTCTGGATTGCATAAGTCTGTGACTCTGAACTTCATATAAAGTGTTAGAAGGTTCTCCTCACAGCTTAGTTTGACAAAACCATCCTTTTCCAGCCCCAGAACCAAGGACCATTGCAACTTCAGGCCCAAAAAAGTGTAAACAACAGCGAATTGAGGAAAGCGATCTGGGAGGATGGGACTTCATAACCTGAAGCTGTAATTGGACAATTAACCCCAATATGTAAATGGACCAAAACTTATAAAAATGTGAAACCTTGTGACCAGTCATCCATCTTGGGTGTAGCCTTGGCCGGGCTCTTGCACTGCCCAAGGTGTGTCCTTGGAAGGCCTTTTAATAAATACCCCCTGTATTCCTTTAACAATGCCTAGCCTGTGTTCCAGGCAGCCTCTCAAGGCATCACAACTCCCTCCTGGCACACAGACAGGTAACACAGCCCCAGTGGCAATAAGTCTGCAAAGCCATGTTTGTTTGGCTTAAGTTTCAATGTACAGCTTGATCATAAACCACCCAAATCATAACCACCAACTCATGAGAGAGTTTAATATCCATTTTTAGACACAGGTGCAACACTACCCAGTTTCACAGTATCCAGCTACTGAGAGCAAAAGAACTGCACTTTTTATCCTCTTCTGATTCTCACACTAAGCCCAAGAATTCGGTAAATTAGATTTGTTTTATTTATTTTAAGGTCTTGATTTTTTCCCATCTTTTGGGAGGATTTGGGGGAGCATGTAGCACTCATCAGAACTATTTCTCTCCATCTGCCAGATCTCTTTACGGAAGAATTCCCATCAGAACTGTCATTTTAGTGTGCTAACACATTCTATTCTTTAGGCCATTTTAAGATTACTGAAATAAATGCCTTTATCATATCAGGAACCACGGTATCAATCTTCTTTTAGCTCTTGGGCAGCTTTTCCCTAAAAAGGGACAATATCCCTAGTGCAATCAGAGGCCACAATCAGAGCACCATGTCAGAAACACTTTTCAGCTTCAGAAAGAGGATAAATCCGTTTCTCCCTGTGCAGCATCTTCACCAGACTGACCCTGAAGCAGCAAAAACAAGACACTTTGCTGCCTCTTAACCCAAGTTTCAGGAAGGCTGCTCCTACGAGAGTGTCATAAATTCACAAGATAAAGACCAAACAAAACACAGCAGAATGGAGGCCCTAAACCATTGACAAAGGATCCCTTGCTATTTAATATCATGTCTTTTTCCATTGTTGAGTCTGAGAAGAGGATTCAATAGAGGGAACCTCTGAATTGCAGATCTCTTTCTTTTAAATGTCTTCCTGCCTTTTAAAGAGCTCATAAAACAAAGAAGATTTGCTATTAAATACTGTGAGCCTCTTAAAATTGCAGTAATGTGCATCCTCTGTTGTGTGTTTTTTCTGTAAATAATTACTTGTATTTCAATCAGTGTTAGTGCACTTACACACTGGAGGGGGCCAATATTAAGCACAGCTATTAAATTCAACACCTAACCTGGAAAACAAGCTTGGATTTAAAATCATTAGAATAAGTTCCCACAGTGATCATAAAGTAAAAGTTTTTCCTCCTTGTACAAATTATAAAAAGAATAAGAAGTGAATTTAATTCTATTACATTTGCTGTTATATTTTGACTACTGCAGAAGTAAACAATACATTGGAAAAAAGAAGGTCAGGGCACTTCTTCCAAGAAGTAAAAAACATACAGAAATAAATCTAACATGACACAATCCACTTATCACTCAGTTGTGCAGAAAACAGCAGTGAAGTATGAGATTGGCTCTTTAAAATTTTTCAATAATAATTTGTTTTGTTTTGCAAGAATTCTGGGGTTTTTTTCAGAAACCAGAGTATTTGATCTCTTTCCACTCTAAAAAGACATTTTTACATTCTAAAAAGTGTCTGAATTAAAAGCACTAATTGTGTGTAAGTTAGAATTAATTGTTTTACAATGTTATTAAGATAAAAATGTACATAACTTATGTAATAAAATGCTTAAATTTACATTTAATAAAAATAGTGTTTCCTACCTGAAACCAAATCCAGACAGGTGAAACATCCTCTTTTTTCTATTTATCCTTTCCTAAGTGTTCTAGAAGTTTTGCTACCAATTGTTTCCAACACAGAATTTGACAGGCTTCACTTCGGTTTTATTCAAACTGATAAAAATAGGAAAATAGTAGGACACAGCCTCACAGAGGATGAACTGTTAATGTAGGACCCAAGATATTGTTACATACAGTGCTTTTCTTTCACTTCTTTGTTTCCTCCTTTCAGGGAAGAAATTTATGTATATTTCTTGGATTCTTTAAATGCATTAAGCTGGACTTCCACCGCTTTGTTTTACTGGGGAACACAAAACTTTGCTCTGGGAGACTGAAGTTTTTGTTCTTTTGAGATGCTCTTAGAGCAATTCAGTGGGGTGGCTTTGGCTGTCTAAAATGTCAGGCTCAGCCTGGAAACCAAACATCTCCTTCACTCCCATAATCAGCATTACAAAGAAGAATTAATGAGAAAAGCCTGTGTACACCTACACTAATTTATAATAGGTTAAATCCATTTTCCTTCTCAAAACTGCTGCTGAAAAAGGAAAAATCAAAGGCTTTTGGAATAAACTTCACATACTTCCAACAGTTCTTCCCATCCATCTCTCTGCATGCCTGAGTAGAGATCACCATGTCCAAATGTGTTAATCTGAATATCCAGAGTAATCCAAGAAACCTTACAAGAGGACAGTGTATCAATACTGACATAAACACGTGTATAAAAAATCTTTGTCAGTGAAAATTGTACCAAAAATGTTCAGATGTCAAAGGAACACAGAAAAATGCATGAAACAACTTGTACGCAGCATGCCTAGGTGTGGTTTTCTGTCTGGGTTTAACAGAAAGAAACAACTGCTGCAAACCACAGCGTCTATGAATTTGTATTAATATTTTATTGAGGGAAGCAATTCTTAAGGTCTAGGATAGATAAGACATCCTGAAAGCTGAGGCTGAACCTGTCTACTACCATCATCAGTAGAGACAGGGCTCAAACCAGGTATTTCAAGAAGCTCTGAGTGACCACCACCTACCTCATGGAGAGAGGAAGAAATGAATAAAGCCCTGAGAAAAACTGCTGCACCATTTAGGCTGACATGCTCAGAAAACGTAGGAGAGCTGGAGAAAGCTTAACTGTAGCCTCATTAATAAAGTCTCCTTTCTCTGACAGCAAGTCAGGATAGAAGTTCCAGTAGTGCTACCAGCAAATATTTTTGAGTTTTGTCCCAAAGTGAGATCAGAGTTATGGGTTATTGGAGCACTCCATGCTAATTACACTAAAGCTGCTCAGGCTGCTGGGAGAACCAGGCACTTGGTCTGGCGACATCAAACCACCCTCTTGAAAAGCAGAATGCACAGCCTAATTCACTCATTATGAAAACCAGGCTCTGGCTGTCTGGAAGGCAGAAGAAATTGCTTGCATCTCTCCCCACACCCACCTCGAGCAGCTGTAGGACTTCTTAACAGATAAGAAACAGCCTCCAGACAGGTTTTAAAGCCTAATGGCACAGCCACAGCAGGGATGGGAACAGTATAAGCTGCACTAGAACACAACCAATCCACCCTGTGACTCTAAGCAAGGTGCCTTGGTGTGAGATCCAGGGTTCCAAAGGTTCCTGGTGTCAGCCAGAGCCACAGAGCACCTGGAGACTTCCACACCCCAAATATTTTTTACTACACGATCCTTTTAACTGTGAGGAGGAAATACCAGCTGGAAGACAGTCTTTGGAAGAGTGGACCCAACAACCAAAGCATCCGAACCATATCCATAGGGAACAGCTCACTCAGGAGCAGTGGTGTGAGGAGAGGGAAGGCCACCCTGTCATGTGGGATGGAGACTGCTGGAAGCGCCTCTCAGCCACTGTGCCACCCACCAGACTCACAACTCACATGAGAACCAGCTGTTCCCGTGTCCTGGCACTCCAGCCAGAAAAATCTGACTATAGGAATTCAACCACAAACTGGAGAACAGCACCCCGCCCCATTGTACAATACTGAGACAGAACTCAAAGCAGGAGCAGCCATGAATCACAGAATCATGGCTGTTGGGTTGAAGGGACAGTAAAGATGTTCCATTAAAGACACACGGGAGAGGTGTGAGCCTGGTCTGGGTGTGTGACCACCAGCCACGGCCAAGCCAGGTGAGCCAAGCGCTGGGGACGCACCAGGGCCAGGCTGGACCAACAGGGACTTTGGGATTTGGCTGCTGGAGGGCACCAGAGACCCAGCTCAGCTTCTGGGAACACCACAGGGTGGGGTGGCTGGCAGGAGATGGCCCTGCAGACCAGTATGTGCCCAGCTGGAGCCCAGACCAGCACGGGCACTTGCAGCAGCCGGGTGATGCCTTAGATTTTAGCTTTTATATTTTTTAAATCCTCTACTGCTTTAGTGCATAACTCTAAACTCTATATACAGTGTTACCTACTGTCTTCACATTTTGGTCAGAAAAAAAATCCCTCTGGGCCTGAAACTCAAGGACACCCTACAGATGTGTAGGCCTCAGGCCCTAAAAAGTATAAACAGAAGTGAATTGCAGGGGGAGCAAACTGGGGGTAAATGACTTCGCTACCTGAAGCTGTAATTGGGGGATAACCCCAACATGTAAATGGACCAAACTTATAATTGTTTGAAAACATTGTGAGCATCGTTCATCTTGGGTGCAGCCTCTTGGAGGCTTCTGACTGCCCAAGGTGTATCTACTGAAGGCCTTTAATAAATACCCACTTTATTCTCTCAATCTTTAGCCTCTGTTCTAGGTAGCCACTCCAAGGCATCAGGAGATGGAGGTCCAGGAGCAGCTCCTGGACAGCCTGCACAGCTCAGTGACTTCTGGGGGGCCCACACTGAGTGTATGTACTAGATGCACCTCTCTGCCTCCCTTCCAGCCCACAAGAAACCACCAAATTGTGGTTATTAAAGCATCAGACCCCAGCTAATACAGCTTCACTGACAGCAAGGCTTCAGGACAAGGCAGCTCTGAGCTGCCATACTGAGCCTGCAACCACCTGCAATATACAAAATACACGGCGAAGTGTGCCTACAAATCTGAGAGAAATAAAATCTGTTTTGCTTCTATTTGTTTTTAATTTTAAATTTTAAGTTTAACTTTAAATTGTTAGAGGGTAGTAGTTCCTTGTACACTTTAAACAGTGACCCAGGTGAAAGAAGCATTCCCACTTTCCTCCCTGCTCTTCTCCCACATTACCTGTGCAGTAAGCAGACCTGGAGGAATGAGATTGATTAAAACTAAGCTGGAATAAATTAAAAAAAACCTATTTACTTTTCAGATCAGTTTCCCAATTAAGTTCACACTTGTGCCTGCATGAAAGAAAGGTTTTCATTCCCACACATTGTAAATTTAAGACTTTAGAATAAGTTTAAGTATAGAAGCCAAATAAATTTTATTAATACTGCATCCATATTAAAAAAAAAACAAACAGAGTTTCTGAGCTAAATGCAAAAAAGCCTTAAAATATAGAAGACTTTGTAAGAGGAAGTGATAAGTACATCTCAGTGTATTGAGGATGAAACAGATTTTTTCATAAGAGAACAAGTTCTGGAACAAAGCCAGAAACAGGACTTCCAGATGCAGTCACTGACAGAGGAATTAGGATTTGCCATGAATAAATTCTCCTGCCCAAAAATGTAGTTCAGACAAAGCAAACCACTTTACTCTGCCACCCTGGATATTGTTGAGAACCCAAAATAGTGTAAACTCAAATAAAATGGAAGGAAAAGAAAAGTAAGTACAGACATGGAACTGCTAATGAGGTTCCATTAAAATATACCGGATTAAATATCCCACTTCCTGCTCAAAAGCCAAACAATCCCCCATGTGAGGAGAGGGTTCTATGGACAGAAACAACAGACAACATCACAGCAGAAAAATCCTTAAATTATTACTGGCATCCAAACAACATTCTCATTTACCCAGAGTGGACCATGGGGTGCACTGAGACTGCAGCATCATTTATTCAACACTCTGTTTATAACCGACAAAGTAAATAAGACACGGAAGAAATTTTGATGGCTACAAACATGTACTGGGGAAAAAAAAAAAGAAAAAAAGAAAAAGAAAAAAGAAAAGAAAAAAAAAAAAAAGGAAGGAAAAAAAGAAGAAAAAAAAAGGGGGGGGTGGGGGGAAAGGCAGTTCGAAATTAGATTTTCTATACGTCAATCTAAAAAAACAAAAAGCCTCAACTACCTCAATTGCATTGTCTCAGCTAACACAGGGATTACCACAGATCCTTCTGAGGATAAGACCCTCTGGAAAGCAATTAAATATTTCTCTTTCTCAAATGCCAGCATATTCACAGAGAAGATGTTCCCAGGTCTGTTTTCAATATAAGAGTAGTGGCATTCTTCTCAATGCCTCCTACAATTTCTAACTAAGACACCTGAGACAGTACAAGAAAGTATCTTTAAAGTGCTACATAAAATGCCATTCACCAACTCCTAACAAAAGCCTTAGGTTAGGCTCAAATCAACAGAGGCACTTAAGAAGTTGCCAAAACTTCTCCCATTTGTCAAAAATACAGATAATCTCAAGGGAAAAGGTCCGGATCATGATGCAGGCAAAAAATTCTATCCCTCAAGAAAATCTGTGCTATTTTGTTCAATTAACTTCAGAAGAAAAGTCCTACACAAGACTCTAAAACTATTCTTTTAGCCTCTTTTTATGTATCTTCAGCAAAAGACCCAATGTTTTAGTAACTAATTAGAAACTTCAGGCTGTTCTGCTTGATGCAATGCAAAGCAAACGAAAGCAGCTTCCAGTAAAGTAGAAAATCATCAGAGCGAGGAGGTAACCCACAACAGGGAAAGACATTCCATGCTTATCAACTAAATTTTACAAAAATTTTTGGTCGCTTTTTGGAATTCTGTCCAAGAGAACAGAAGGAAGTCATGTCCGTACTCCTGGGAAACTTCCCCAAGAAATTTAGATACCTATGCAGAAAAGGTGATTAAGAAAATCCCGAAATGGCATAGGACCATGAGACTGTCCATCACAAAGATATCCACAGTTCATATCATCAGGAGATAGGCCCAAATAAAGAAGAAATGGTCAAATAGCAAAAGAGATAGAGAGAAAAACACCAATCTTAGTGGCCTCAGAAATCCAGCTGTCTTGTAAAGCCTGCAATTACAACTTCCTGGTGGAGTCAAAAGCCAATCACCCTGACCCTGAATGTCACAAGCAACTTCTTTGCAAATTCTCAATATTTTCAGCTGTGTATCGTTTATAATTGCCTTCATTTTATGTCAGTTTCTACCTTGAAAATTCATGTGTGACACATCTACAGACTGAACCACAAGGACAAAAAATCTACCTCATATTATGAAGCTCTACTTTCTTACACACCTTTTACACCAGGCAATGAACAAGAATCCCAGAATCCCAAAACCACTGAAGTTCGAAAAGCCCTCCCAGATCATCAAGTCCCAGCTGTGCCTTGATCCCCACCTTGTCCCCAGACCTGAGCACTAAGTGCCACCTCCAGTCATTCCTTGGACACCTCCAAGGATGAGGGCTTCAATCCTCCCAATTCCTGGCCACCCTTTCCATGGGGAAATTCCTGCTGGTGTCCAACCTGAGCCTCCCCAGGCCCAGTTCCCTCTCCTGCTGTCCCTGTTCCCTGGGAGCAGAGCCCGACACCCCTCTCCTGTCAGGGACAGGTTTGGCAAAACCAGACTGATGCTGGAAAGAGGGAACCTCAGGATGCTGTTGTCCCTGAATGCCACAAGCACAAGGCAAAAAGCCCTGCTCCCTTCTTCACTCACTGTCAGTAGGATGCCCTAGGATTTTAGCTTTTATATTTTTCAAATCCTGTAATGCTTTAGTGCACAACTAAACTCCATACGGAGTGTTACCTACTGTCTTCATGTTTTGGTCAGGAAAAAAAAATCCCTCTGGGCCTGAGATCCAAGAACACCCTACAGCCTCAGGCCCCAAAAAGTATAAACAAAAGTGAATTGAAAGGGCAGCAAACGGGGGGTAAACAACACCATTACCTGAAGCTGTAATTAGAGGATTAACCCCTGATATGTAATTGAACCAAATTTATAATTGTCTGAAAAACTCATGACCATCATCCCTCTTGGGTGCAGCCTCCGGGAGGCTTTTTCACTGCCCATGGTAAATCTACTGAAGGCCTCTAATAAATACCCAATTTATTCACTCAATCTTGTCTAGCCTCTGTTCTAGGTAGCCACTCCAAGGCATCAAGTACTCCACATCAAAAGCTGTCCCAGACCAGGGACAAGCCCTGCAGCAGCCAAGGGCTGTGGCTGTCGTATACAGGAGACATCCTGAGTCTCATGGACCCCCAAGGCATGGAATGATGTGCTCACCCAGAGAGTACCAGGCCAAAAATGCTGCCCACCCTGCAGGGCTGTCCTAGGACAGGGTCCTGATCAGGAGGCACCAGCACTAAGAGGAAGATGCAGATCCCAAGGCTGCATGCCCAGGCAGTGATGCCTTAAGTTTTAGCTTTCACATTTTCCAGATTCTGGATTGCATAAGTCTGTAATTCTGAACTTCATATAAAGTGTTAGAAGGTTCTCCTCACAGCTTAGTTTGACAAAACCATCCTTTTCCAGCCCCAGAACCAAGGACCATTGCAACTTCAGGCCCAAAAAAGTGTAAACAACAGCGAATTGAGGAAAGCGATCTGGGAGGATGGGACTTCATAACCTGAAGCTGTAATTGGACAATTAACCCCAGTATGTAAATGGACCAAAACTTATAAAAGTGTGAAACCTTGCAACCAGTCATCCATCTTGTATCCATCTTGGCTCCATCTTGGGTGCAGCCTAGGCCGGGCTCTTGTGCTGCCCAACGTGTATCTTGTGAAGGCCTCTTAATAAATACCCCCTGTATTCCTTTAACAATGCCTAGCCTGTGTTCCAGGCAGCCTCTCAAGGCATGATCAGCACAAGGCCTGGAGCCCCAGGGCCTCATTTCACAAGCTCTAAATTAAAATCTATGAGCTGCTCGTGTTCAATTTTAGTTCTAAAGCAGAATCACTTCTGTTTACATGGCTCATGTCCTAAGCAATTCGGGAGCTGCCTGGCTCCTTGTACGTTACCATGGCACTGCAGATTAGCTGAGGTGAGTGTGAATGAGAGGAGACTGCAGAAAGTGAGTTTCAGCAGCAGTTTTGCCTTGGGACACCATTCCTCAGCCCTTCAGACTTTCAGTTAGATTACACCTAAACCACTTGCCACTTGTCACACAGACCTCTTCTCAGGCACAGACTTCTGCATGGCTCAAGGTCCTACCACGTCCCTTTTCACAAAACTGTGGTTCAGGTGGTTCCGAATTTCAGTTTCAAAGTCAAAATTTTATTTTTCACACTTCATCATCTTAAAGGCGTGACCTCCTCTATCTTAGATTTATTTCTCTATAGGAGTTTCTAAGGAAAAACACATTTATTCATCTGTCATATCATTAATTTTCTCATCCACATGACACACTTGTCTGTAACAACCCTAGGGATTGTTTTTAATAAAATAATATTCTTCTTGAACTAACTTCAACTGTAGCACAATTGCTTGCGAAAGATAAAAGATAGTGAAATAAGCATTGAACGGTATGAGTGTTCTTTTCCTATTACATACTCATGAGTTGCAAACAACACACAACTAATACATGTTAACATTTATTTCTGTCTGGAAGGCGGGTTTAGATTTTCAAAGTATTATCCATATATCTGTAATAAAATGGATCAGAGGGTCACAAATTGAGTTTCATACCTCGCTTGGTGAATAGCTTCTACCCACTCATCTCCATCAACTTCATCCTCACAACGCAGCTCCAGTGGCTTCTGCCCCTCATGGCCAAAGAGAACAGTAAAGTAATACTGCAAATTAGAACAAAGGAAAAAAGGGTTCAGAAACTCTTAAATGAAAAAAATTTATAAAATTTAAGAAACGAACAAAAAGCAATCAAACAAAAAATGCAAAACACAAAAAACGTCCCACACAGCAAATAAAAACTGTCAGAAGACTTTCTATACTCAGCCCAATGTGCTGCCAGCCCAAGGAATATGTGTTTTCAGTTTTCATCTGGAAACATGGGTTGAAGGTAAAACTACCCTGAAAATATTCCCCTGTGTATCAGGGTAATAGCTTTCATGTACTTATTGCTAAATTACTGTTCTTAAACTTCCACATCCAAGACAACAAAATACAATTCCCTAAAGAGCTCCTTCAGCTAAGTACAATAACAGAGCTGCAGTGGGGTGTCAGTAATTCTCTCTCGCATCTTTTAACCTAAAACTTTCCTCACAAGCCAGCATTGGGACCCAAGCCTGGAACCACCACTCTTTCCTCCTGAGAATGCAGATTGTGCACCGGCTACAGCTTATTCCCCACTCTCCCTGAAGAACAGGAACCCTTCTCATCCATCACAGTCCCAAATCATGTTAGCCCCTCTCTCAAGAAGCCTCACCCACAACTGCATCGCAGTTTTGTTTCTACAAGAAAATGCTATTCACCCAAAACCTGTCATATTCTCACTGGCATTTCTTGCATAGGCATTGCCCAGAGTTCTACAGGTCTACAGAGTTTTCTACAGAACTCTTACAGAGTTCTGCATTCCACAGAGCTTTCAGGGAGGTTTTTGCTACTCTCAGAAGTAGCATTAAGAGATTTATCTAGTGGGGAGGGGATAGCCACCAGGTACCTACCTTAGCTCCCATTTCACAGGGACGGGTTATTTACAACCTTATTTTGCACAGCTTGTGTACCAACTTACAGCCAGGAAGCAAACAGACTTCTTCCAGCTCAGATGAAAGCAGGTCAGAAAATATTCTACCTAAATGCACATCTTTAATTTCCACGGGTGCCCTAAATGCACCTTTAGAAATCCAGATGTTTCACAAGCAGCAGGACCAGAGAGGGGTGTAAAAACATTTGGGTTTGGGTCTGAGGTTATTCAGGAGCAATTCTGACTGAATTTCTCTCATTCCCTCCATTGAACTCACTGCCCAGAACTCCCTCATCCCTCGTCCACCTCCACACCTGTGCACAGGGAACAGAAATTCCTGTCTGGCCTCCAACAGCCAAACTCAAGGACCCGTACATTTGGCTTCCTTTAGGGAAACATGAGCACAGAAAAAGGCATTCCATGAGGAGAAATTATTCACTTGTGCATTATATTAATTTGTTAAACATCACTACACACACATAAAACACTCTTCATGCAGAAGACCACCAGAACTGCAGGATTACAGACAATCACAACAGAAATGAGGCCAAAACAGACATTCACATTAAACGGGCTTTAACTAAACGAGGTTCAGGTTCAGATATGTTAAGTTTCAGAAACTAAACAGTTCCAGAGCCCAAATGAAGATAAAATAAATGAGCAAAAGGACAATCTTATAACCTGTGGGGTTTCTACAAAGCATATCACTTAAACCTGAATGCTATGAATAGGAAAGAAAAAAACATTGAATCAGGTCTATAGGATTCTCCATAGCAGTGAATGATAAAAACTTTTACAATAATACAGTGCAGTTGAAAATAACCTACAGCACACTGAAAAGTGCAGCGAGATTACACACAAATGTGCTCTGTTTATAGAGTGGAATAGTCTATTTTAAAAAGCATATTTAAAGATAAATCACACTGTTCAGCACTGCATATTATGTAACAAGTTATTTGCGTTTCATAAAGCTGTTACATATAAAATTAGAATGAAGACACAAGTGCAGACAAGCACTGGATTTAATCCCATTGTGTGGGGATTCAAGTTAGAGACAATATCAGTCCTCCCTACTTTTAAAGTACAGCAACTCAGACCTCTTCAAAGCAAGACTTGAAGTGATCTCATGTCACAGAATTTAAACTCAGAGGTGTGCAGTTACCATGGTGACAGGCACGCCAGAAACACACACAGACCAAGAAAATGCATGCATTTGAACTAAATTAGAGGGCAACCACAGTAGGTCTGGACCCAATGGCAACTAAAACTAAATTACAGAAGGCATTTGTTTTGAAATCACCTACATCTGTCAGCCCCCCTTAAAGAGACATATTGCTTTCAAGCATCAGCATCAACTCTCAATTCATTTATCCAGAAATAATCAACTCTAGAGCTAGCAAAGTGCAATAAAAATACCATAACATGCCTCTAAAAAGAATCTCCAAGTCATCTTTGAATTCTCTTTTCAGAATAAATGCTTGTCATTTAAAAATCTGATTTACTACAAGAAAATAAGATGGTATCTGTGATGCACTATTACATTCCCCAGTAAATGATGTATGTGAGTGGGCCTGTATATATAATTACACAGAAACAATATAATTTTAGCACTGCCATTCAATGCCGAACAGTTTAGCTTGCACATTACTGCAGCACCGTATAGGTAAAAAACACCCTTTTGCATATACACCATCCTTTTTGTGAAGGAAAAACAGTAGATATTTAAGCACTGTAGCACATATTTACATCAACTACCCTCATCACCATCATTATCCCATCTGCTGGGTATCAGGAACACACTTGTGTTTCAAGTTCAGCTGGATAATTTTGTTGTTTATATTTATTCTGAAAACCACTGGACTCGTGGAAGGTAATATGAACAATCTGTGTTCTGACATAAAGCAAATTAAGCAATTTCATTTCAAGGTGTCTTTTCAGTATTCAGGTGCACATAAGCAACAAGGCAAGGCTTCATTTGCACAAAAACACCTTTGGCAGAATTCTTCAAGGTAAAGCCTGAGAAAAAAGAGGAAGGAAAGATTCAAGTGCCTGCCATAAGTATGACTGACAGCCAAGGAAAGAGTTAAGGGACATCAGGAGTACTGCTGTGTGTCACTCCTCTGACTGGTACCTGGGGCTAGCCAGAGTTTCTCCTTGCAGTGAAAGGAGGAATGAGGAAGGAGCTGATGGGTGCCTACAGCAGAGACAAGATTGGAGCCAGGCTCAGACTCTGTGTGAAGAAGTCCCGCACCAGAGCTGGGCTGACCAGCAGCTCACAGCACTACACTGTCCTTATGAAACTGCCCAAGCGATGGCAGTGCTCAAAACAAGGCAGTAAAACCTCCACAGCTGCCAACATTTCCCTTCACAGGGGAAAAAAACATTGTTCTGATTAAAAAAAAATCAGTCAAACAAACAAACTCTCACAAAAAACCCACGATGAAAGTGTAAAACAAAAAACACATCAAACAAACAAACAAACCAAAACCACACACACAAAACAACTACACAAAAACCAAAATCCAAAAGCCAACCCAAAAAAAAAAAAAAAAAAAAAAAAAAAAAAAAAAAAAAAAAAGAGATAAAAAGCGCCCAAATGATGCATGCTCTGTAACAGAAATACTGCTTTTCAGACCACTAAGGTCAATTAGTGGTGATGCCCCAAACAATCCCATGACTGAAGCACTGAGGGACCCAGAGTAACAAGGATTCCCACAGAGGTGCTAGCACCTGTCACAGGTGAGGACAACTGCTGCCCCAGGGAATATCACCTGGCAATTCCACTGCGAGCTCCTGCCTTCAGCTCCTCGTAAATTTGGTTAGCTTTGACTGTCCAGGAGGCAAAGCGCACACTGGGGAATTGAAGCAAGTATCAGCAGTGCTTTTGATATCCCACTCTCCCATCAGCAGGGTGAGTCAACAGGTAAATTATGTTCCAAGGGACACCAGGGGGACCCCAAACTGTCTTGTGAACTTTCAAATGGTGTGTGTGGTGTGGCAACAGATACCTGCCCATGGTCTGCCCTTCCCTAAGCCTTACATAAAACCAATTTATAATAATGCACTGTAAAGTTGTCATTTAAAACTTGGTTGTGCCATGATCTCGCTAGATGCCATTTCCCAATTTTTCACTGATTCATTGCAGTCCTGGCCTAACTGTTCAAACCAGGACATTGGGAGTAAGTTAAAAGAAAATTACAGGTGTCAATATTGATAAGAATGGAAACCAGAGATGAAAAACAATGGTGGGAAATTTGTCTGTGTATCAAGATTGCTACCAAAATATTAAGAGCCCCAACAAAAGCCTGTCTTCAATGTGAGGCATGAGGAAACTTAATTATTTGCCATGTTTCAAGACATATATTCACTGCCTAATATTTACAAGGACGTGTTGCACACCTTTGATGCTGAAAAAGGTGGCAGAGGTGATTAATTAAAATTTAACATGACAAGCTAAAAATATTTCTTGTTCTTGACTTCTAAAGATATTTTCATTTCAGAATCTGGAAGTCTGTGTAACCTGAAATGCAAGTAAATTACTGAGCAAAAGAGAACAATCACTGCAGCAACTGAAAACTCCTCAGTAATCCCAGAAGGAAAAGCAGCAAATTACAGTCTAAACCAAAGCAGCTTATGCTATCCAAGGACACATTAACTCATGAAGTTCTCAGATGTGTTCTACTGACAGTATTTTTCCCAGCTTCTGAAACACAAAGCAAAAAGTGTATTCTGTATCTCTCACATCTTGAGGAAAGGGAAGGAAAAGAAGGGGAAATGCTGTGAAGAAGGCAGCACCTCTAGAAGGGTTTAAGTGGACAAGGATGAATGTATGGAAGTGAGGGAAATGTTTGGGGGAGAAGGGAGCAATCCCTCACAGAGAGATCTTTTTTTATTACAGTGCCAGGACAAGGGGAATGATTTCAAAGAGAGGAGGGTGAGATGGAATATTGGGAAGGAATTGAGGAGGGTGGGGAGCCACTGGGATGGGGTTCCCAGAAAAGCTGTGGCTGCCCTTGGATCCCTGGCAGTGTCCAAGGCCAGGCTGGGCATTGGCGCTTGGAGCACCCTGGGACAGTGGAAGGTGTCCCTGCCATGGCAGGGGTGGGATGGATGGGCTTTAAGGTCCCTTCCAACCCAAGCCATCCTGTAATTCCACTGCTCTGCCAGCAGCAAGCTGCTGGGTAGGAGAGTGTTCCCCTCTCCCAGGGAAGATTCCCTCATGCTGGGACTTGCGAAGCCGCCACTCCTGGCAGGAAATTTGCATCCCATTGCTGTTAAATTAGCATGAGAACGGAATAATGACAGGACTGAGAATTCATTTTAAAGTTTCCAGGGAGATCTACTGAGCCAACACATTTCATGTTTGTATCACACCAATTAGTAGAAGCTATAATGAGAACAGGATTAGTGGACATCAGAATTAACATTATATACTGGGGAAGAATCAGATGGTTTTTGTACAAGGATGGCATCTCCTGTAAACCCAGAGGAGCTCTCAAAATGGTCAACCAGTGTTTGGATTGCAAGAAAACCAGACTTCACAATGATTTTGAGAGATGTTTAGGGAAATGGTTAAGCATCTAGGACTTAAAAAAAAAAGTCACTTCACAGATGAAAAAAAAGGAAAAAAAATCCGATCAAAAGCTAGTAAACAGTTGGAATATCGGGCCATCTGTCAGTTCTTAGAATGAAACAAAGTCATCAAAGGACTTCCTCAGGGAGTTCTGTTGAGGACAGGGACAGGCATTACACAGGATGATAAAGTTTGTAAATTATTTGAGTTAGTAATGATGAGAATCTGTTATTAAGAACTTCAACAGGCCTGAGTTACTGGACAGCAAGATGGCAGACAGAATTAATGTGAGGAAAACATTCCAACCTTCACATGTGGAAAGATGGACTTTGTGCTTGGTACCACCACTCAGGAGCAAGCCCAGGAAAAGTTCCATGAAAACACCATCCCAATGCTCAGCAATGCCAAAAGGAGCAAATCAGAGTACAGGGATGACTGGGAAAGGAACAGAACAAAGTGAACAAGACAGTTACACTATGAAAAATCCTGAATACCATGGGCACTTTTGGACTTTTCACACAGAAATAAATTGGGAAAGGTTCAGAAAATGACAGAAGCAGTGTGGAAAGAGTTGAGTATGTCTCAGCTGGTCCAGTAAAATCTTAATCTGAGACTCTTTAGTGCAAAGAAAGTACAGGGGATGATGGCTTTGAGATGAAGGCAAATTTAGACTGGATATAAGAAAGGGGTATTTTACCATGAGGGTGGTAAGGCCCTGGCACAGGCTGCCCAGGAGGAGGTGGGTGCCCCATCCCTGGAGACATTCAAGGTCAGGCTGGACAGGGTTCTGACCCACCTGATCAAACTGAAGATGTCACAACTCATTCCAGAGAGGGCTGGACTAGGAAACCCTTAAAAGGCCCCTTCCAACAAAAACATTCTGTAATTCTGTGGAAGGAACAACTTTGAGGATACAACAGGAGTCTGCAAAACCAGGAGGTGCACAAAGTGGATTAATAGGGTGTCACGGGTCTATTTCTTTTCCAATTAGAAGTAAAAAAATCCATTAAACAAAGGTCAGAGAAAACAGCTTCAAAACAAACAGAAGAAAGTGATTCTTCACAGAGCTGGTGGTAGTCTGGTGTTGCTCTGTGACTAAGGAAGTGGTAAATGCAGTGGCAGTGAAGTGCAGGGAGAGCAGAGGGTTCACTGTGCAGACTTTCTGGGCTAGCAAACACACAGAAATCACACATTTGGAATGCAGACAGTCCTGTAGCTGAAAACAACTGGAAAGCCATTTCAGACGAGAGGGAAGGGAAAAGTAAAATAAGTATTAAATTGATGCCTTCCCCAGCATGTCCCCATGGCCACCATGTGGGACAGGTAATTAGAGCAGCTGGACCTTTGGTTGAAGCCTTTCTCATAGTCCTAGAGGGGCTAATTAAAACTTCCTTTAGTGGCATGAGAGTCTTCCACAGCCCTCAGATTGCTTTGCATCTGATTATAAACGAGATGTGCTGGTACCTTCATGAAGTGCTGGCTCTTACAAGTTTCCTGGGGTTTTTCTTGTTGATTTTGGGTTTGATTTTGATTCTTTAAAAAAATAAGTAAGTAATTTGCAAACCTGGTAGAGAGATACTGTTGTGTTTTGAGTTCTGTGTTTCTTTCTGGTGACACCTGGGGATTAAGGGGGATTTTTTACCATTTTAGTATTACTTCATCATTCTTGATAGGTAGATATCTGATACTGAACAGAACTACAGAGAAAAAAATTCTAGAGGTAAATGAGAATAGGGTTTTTATCTGCCAAGAGCACATTAGAAGATACTGATTTGGATTTCCCACACTGAGGATACTCAGAGGTGGGCTGTGGTATCTGCTCCAGGTTTAGCTTCAAACTGGAGAAATACAAAATACCTTACTGGGAATGGGAGGTCTCCTTTATTCAACCAATATTGAATTAATTGAGTGCCAACCTGCTCCACAAAATCTATTCTGACATCTGACAGTGAACTGCCTTCCTGAGCCATCCTGCAAATATTGTCTGGGCAAGAACAACTGAGGTAATTATATGTAATTATGCAATCAACAGTTTTCCAATTAGGGAGATTACACATAAATGCACCCTGTGTTATAAACTCTTGCTCTGTCAATTACAAAATACCCTGCCCAACTTGCATGCAAAACAGAAGTCAAGAAATACACAAAGGTCACTGAGGACCTAAATTCTCCTGCAAATCTGTTGAGTTGCATTGAAATTACACCAAATTACAGTGGTTATAACATTTGTTTTCACGGATGAGAGAACCGGGCTAATATGGCCCCATCTGCTCTATTTTCAATGCAGACCATTGTTACTTCAGCAACAGTTTATCAACAGGGAAAAATTCTGCCACACAAAAGGAAATTTTAACAAGTAAAACCTACAGGAATGGGTACAAGAAGTAAGCGAAGCTGAATTATTCATGAATAATAAATTGAACAAGGGTACCTTCATCTCAAAGTGCATTTGACACAGTCCAGTGGGAATTTCCTGCCAGAAACCACAAGCCACTTGCTTCCCAGGGACCTGAGAGCTGCCTTGCAGGGACAGCGTAGTCACTAGTAAACACTCACAGCCGTGCCAGTGCTGCTGCTTCCCCTCCCACGTGCACCAGGGCTCCTGGGGCTGCCTCTGACACATCTCTACATCTCGCTTCCCCAGGTGACTGATGCTGTGGCTGTGCTCTGAAGATACTTCTGCAGGCTGAGTTCCTGAAAAGTGGAGAGTGATTCCTACAAAGCACTGCCAAACCCAACCTGACCAAGCCCAGAGCCAGACAGAACTGCTCCAAAGACCTGGTGGTGGACACAGCCAGCCCTCTGCTCACCATCAACCCCATTCCCAGGATTCTCTTCTTTCCAAGACCTGGGGAAAGGACACAGCACTCAGAGCTGCAGCTCACACTTAAACACAAAACATTTTTAGCTACCACTTGTTGCCTCTGATCCCTCCCAGTCTTCAGTTTCTCTGTAATATATTCCTTATGCTGGCAAAGGAGCAACCACTTTCTTGGAAAGTGTTGGCTGTGGTGGTAATTTGAGACATTTTCAGGACACACCTGTTCATGCAGAGAGCTCAGCAAATGGGCAGGTACCTGTGGGGATGACGGCAGTGAAATGTTTGCAGTGCAAGTGATGGGGAAGGAGAGCACAAATCCCATTTTCCTTACTGATGACCTAACCCAGCAGGCAGCTGGGGGAACAGCCCCTCACTCCTTGTCCCTGCCCCCATTTCAGGGTTTCAGCAGCTTCCATTTGGCCCAAACTGGAGGGAATCAACAGTCAGCTCAGTCCAAGTTTTGGTCGCTCCACAAGCATGGCACAGCTGAAGTGAATCAGGACTACAGCCCTAACACATAACTAAGCACAATACAAATAAATTAGTAGAAATTCAACTAAATTAGTAGAAATAGAGCTATATCAGTAGGAATGTAGCTGTATCAGTAGAAAAATGTGCTGTTCAAAATTACACAGAAAGGACAGATGGGGAAAACAGACAGAAACAGACCAAAGGGAGTACTGTAATCAATTGCAGTGTTAAAAATTTTTCAGAACTCAAAGCTTTCTGTGTTTTGCTCTTTTTTTTTTCACCCTGTCTCATTTGTTGACCAGTTGTCACAACCTTAACCTTTCTCCATGTACTGACAGCCTTCCCCTCCTTGTCCAAACAGCAGCCAGAGCTCTCCAGCCCCTTCCTCTGAAACCTGACAGTGCTAAAAGCTCCTCTACACCAATTCTGACACAAACCTCAGTATTTGGTTTGCCCTGCAGAAGACATTCCTGTATTTTAATTAAAAGATCAGACTTTAAAGGCCAGAAGGAACATTTATAACCTTCTGTTTTGATTACTTATGTAATGTGGACCAGGACAATCTCTCCAGAGAGAGCTCCCAACATACAGCATCAAGATGAGACACACACCGTCCTTCATCAATTCTAATACAGAAACTAATGAAAAACCCTCCAGAGCCCAAGTTAAATTTTTCTAGGTAATAAATAATCCTCAGTGCTGAAAACATACGGCTTCATTTTAAAGAATGAGCAGGCAGGTAAATAATGAAATTACATGAAGAGCCTGGATTTTGAAGATTGCATTCCTGCACTATGCACTGCAAGAGTGAAGCCTGGCTTCCTCAGCAAACATTCTCATATATGTACCAAAAATAAAAAGAAAAAAAGATAAATCCACCCCAAAACACTCACACAAGCGATTTCTATAGAGCAAACAATTTTGATGTATTAATTTACAGGAAGCAGATTAATTGCCCGTCTTCTAATTATATTCTGAAAATATGCAAACACAGGATTTGACATTTTCAAAGCTCTTTACAGACAGTAACTAATCTCCAAACCCCTCTACAAGGTAAGAATTATGGAGCCCATTTTAGATACAAGGATATGTGCAAAGATGCCCAAATATAGATCTGCTGTAAAAAAGTTCAACTCAAGATAGCTATAAACAGAGCTTCTCTCCCTGAAGTGAGCCAACACACGATAGGGAGGCAAGAATAAGAAGTCAGCACATCTCAGACCTTGTTACACCCCTGTTATATATAATAATTGCTATCTATAAACATTTTCAGGAAAAAAACCAAACACTTGAAATTTCAAGCAACTGCAGTTTTCTGTGAGATGAGGAACAAGACTAGTTCTTCATCAAAATGACACTTCCCAACCTCACCCCCAAGGACTATGAGGAGAAAAGTTCTCATTTAGGGAACCTATAACTGCCTCTGTCAGCACATCTGGATATTCCAGACCCCCAGGGGACAGTCTGGACTGTTGCATCCCTGAGCAGGTGGGGTTCACTCAGGTGCACAGGGAGATAAAACATCAGGACATCAAAGATCCAGTGACTGAGTCCTGTCCTGTCTCACCCACCAAGAAATTTGGACGAAATTTCCAAGATATTTCTGCACACATTCTTCAATCTACTGTCCTTTGAATTCTCCAAGTTTGCAATGGAAAAAAAAAACACACCCCAAAAAACGCCCAAGCAAACACAAACCAATGTATCTCACCTTGTCCAAGCAACAATTAATATGATTCCATCATATGACAATCATTTCCTAATCCCCAGGACTTCTGACTGTCCATCTTCAATATTCGTTTTTTCACAAAGATTGTCTGAAATTTCCTTAACTTTGACATTATTTGGAAATGCTGTAACAGTTAATACTATAACACTCCACCTTGCAAATATAGAAAAAATTGTTACAGTTGTAAGCGTGACAGCCACTAACATTTTATAAGAAGAGTAAGAACTGAGTTGCACTACACCAATTGTGAGCTGAAAATTAAGTTTCCAACATTTGTCTGGAGATTGCTAAAATGTGTTCAGGCTTTATGTCAAACAAAATTATGTTCAGGCTGTAAAACCAATAATATTACAGACAGAATCCACAATTTATAATATTTACTGTCGAAGACCCACTTGAACATACATTCAGTTTTCAACAATTTACCCAGCTGGAACTGCAGCACAGGTTTTCTTTTCAAGCTTTTACTAATATGTCCCGAATCATATTAACTGTGCTACACTCAGTAGCTTAGTAACAGAGATTTTGGAGTAGATTCAGTTTGAAGGTTTTCCAGTGTGAAGTACTTTAAACACAGAGACAATATACCTAATATTCACCCAAATTAGTGTCATGATATAGCAAGGGACATGCTGAAGTTTGCTTTTTAAGTAATTCAACAATTACTCATATTCTCTGACAACTGGATAGAAACTTTTCACATCTTGTAGAGAATGCCTGGATTCCCCCCACAAATTGGTTGTGAATGCTCTGGTTTCAGCCAGGCCTGTCATTCCTGCACTACTAATCAAACAACAAAGTTTGTACAAGAGGTAAGTTGCTCAGGTAGAAAGCATAACCCCTTTCTCACTCACCACACTCATTTTGCTGGACCACTGTTCTCCCCCTGTGGCAGCACCTCCCATCCATCCGAAGAGCTTCACTGAACCCCCGAGCCAGAGGGGAAGGGGGTTAAACCAAAAGGAGTTACAGAATCACAGTCACAGAATCATGGAATTGTTTAGGTTGGAAAAGCTCTCAAAGGTCTCAGCCCAACCCTTCCCCAGCACTGCCACAGCCACCACTGCCCCTTGTCCCCAGGTGCCACATCGACACAGCTTTGAAATCCCTCCAGAGATGGGGACTCCACCCCTGCCCTGGGCAGCTGTGCCAGGGCTGGAGAGCCCTTTCCAGGAAGGAATTCTCCCAATATCCTGACCTTCCCCTGGCCCAGCCTGAGGCCATTTCCTTTCCTCCTGTCCCTGTTCCCTGGGAGCAGAGCCCGACACCCTCGGCTGTCCCCTCCTGCCAGGGAGTTGTGCAGAGCCACAAGGTCCTTCCTGAGCCTCCTTTTCTCCAGGCTGAGCCCCTTTCCCAGCTCCCTCAGCCACTCCTGGGGCTCCACTGCTGGACTCCTTTCAAACACCCTGTAACTGAGGACATCCTTCCATCATCTCTTTCCCCAGGAGCTGTGGCAATTCTGAGTGTTGAGCAAAGAGTTGCTCTTTTTTTGCACAGAATTTACAGAAGGATTTGTGATAGAAATGCTGAAGAGCTTCTTTATTCATGCATTATCTTCCTTTCTATCTGACAAGCATATTCTGGCACTGTTAGTTAATCCTGATCTCTGGAAGCACCTTTCTGGCAACAGAGGCTTCCAGATGTTCCACAACTCATGTGTGACAGCAGGGTCTGAGCTCCCAGCACTTGTCACTGCCAGTTCTTCTGAGGTCATGCTGTGCTCTGTCACTGAGGACCAGCTGAGTGTGCCACGGTTTGAGTCTCTCAGCAATGCAGTTCACTGGCACATTTCATATCACATGCATTTAAATAATGCTGTTTGAGTGCTGTTACTTAATGCCCTTTTCTTTCACACATTTTCTGGAACACTTTCTGCAATGCACCAGCCACTTCCAGTGCAGACCCACTACAGAGCTGACCAGAGCAAAGCAGAGCTCTGTGTCCAAGGGCCTTGGGTGTCCCCAGGCTCTGTGACCGTGCTCCTGTCACCTCACGGGCCACTCTGCTGCCGGGCTGTCCTGGACAGAGCAGAGCTGACCCTGCTGTGCACAAAGGGGATTTGGGAATCTCTCACAGATTTGAGAACTTGAGAATTCATTTGAGAATGTCTCCTCCCTGCCAGGCACAGGTGGCAGTGATAAACAACAGCAATTCTAAGCAGGCAGCACCATTCTGGAGAGGACAGAGTTACAGAAGGGTTGAAAAGCACAGGCATCACTTTCTCTCTCCCTGAGAGTGAATTGTATGCAGAACAATGGGATTTTCTGTTCATTTTCCACAAAGAGAATATTTTATGTTCCTCCTTCTTATGCAACCTCAAATTTTGCTTTCTATGTCAGTACACAATCCCCAGCAGCAAGAGCTTTCTCAAGATAACCTGAATAAATACAGAGATTTTGGGCTCCCAGGGGACATCATCTTTGAGCAGGAAAGCCTTCCCATTGTTGCTCTTCCACAATAAATCCCTGGCTTGAGAAGTGCAGAACAGCATCCTCATCTCTCCTCTGTGGCAGCAAAAAGGCCAAATTTACTATTTCTTACCAGTTTGACAGTTGTGTTTGACAGCTGCAGTTCATCCAGTCTTGAACTTACCATGCAATCAAAGAAACTTTTGAGTAAAGCTCTTATTTCCAGCATGCTTGCTTTTCATAACAAATTGCTGAAAAATCTGGGACAGCAAATGAAGCAGAGTGGCAAAACCAACTTCAGCTTGGATACAAACAGAATTATTTTGAGGGATGTTATTGCACTTGCTTTTAGTGCTGCCAATACCAAGCTTTAGAAGTTGTGATTTCTTCCCTTCTCCTGGAGTTTTGATAAACTATACTAAAGATTCACATATCTTATATCATGTAATAGTACAGCCTGAATGATTAAAGAAGTATTCACATGGCAAACTTTGAAATTCAATTTGCTTCACATTTCTTTTTTCCATTTGCAGATAAAAGTTTTGGTTCTACCTCAAATCCCTCTTCCTGTCAAACAAAGTAAATTGCCTGTTTTTTCTTTTAATTTTAACCAAAACTGATCTTGGTGGGTTTTTTTTCTGAAACACAGAAAAACATTCCATCTTTAAGCCATCAGTTTCCATCAAAACATCTGAGAAGCAGTTTATCACTCAGAGCTGCATCTAAATACAGAGAGTTTCTGTTGTTTTTTGTTCTTAACTCACTGGAATGTATTGTGGGAAAACTATGTCAGAAATTCAATTTCTCTTCTCAAAATCCTCTCATTTTTCAGACATTTGTAGCCTACATGAATATTACCCTTTTCAAAGACAGAGAAACACACAGCAATGTGTAGGGATGGAAAAACCATCCAGTTTTGCTGCAGATAACAAGAAAGGGAAATGGTAACATCATTTTCTGCATTAGCAGGCATACAGGGCATCACATAAAAAACACAGTAGGAATTCAGCTACAGATTTCAGGTCAGTTAAATGTCTTGATCACTTTTTTGCTGAAAACATTTTTTTTTCCTGCAGCAACAGATAAAATATTCCTAAAGTCATCTTTTCTTGAGGACTATTTCTAACAAAAGGAAAAACACTACTGAAATCTTCTGTTTTTATTTACACCAGAGCTAGGCAAGAGAGGGGTGGGAGGTGGCAACAAGTTAAAACGCCCACACCTTGCTATCCTAAAGGAAATTTAAATGTTTCTCTGTATCAAGACATGTTGACAAACATAAAATCAAAGCAAAAAAAAACCCACTTTGTATTGATTGAACCTATTGTGATGGACCAACCTGTCCCACAAGAAACCTGTGCGTGCCTCAGAGTGACGGTGATGCAGCTCCGGGTGTCCTCACCCCACGTAAGGCTCTGTGATGGGCAGGAGCACCAAGGAGCCAAGAGGACATGAGAGGCAGCACATCTGTGCTCTCTGAACCCCACAGCACACAGACTAGTGACCCCTAATGCAGTCCAGTTCAAAGCCAGGTTTGGGGAGTGGATATTTTGATATACTAAGTCACACCAAGTACTCAACCACACATGGGGGGAAAAATGCAGTGAATTCAATGACTTTTTTTTTCCCCAGGTCTTTTGAAACTCCCTTTTTTCATGCAAAATAATTCTAACAAAAAGGTGAAGAGCGGAAAGCGGGGACACCCTCTCTGGGTTTTCCCCTCTTCTTGCCTTCATTCTTAGAATTCTATTTCTGACACCTCCTAACTTTTGTAATGTGAAACATTAATAAACTTTTCTGTTCTAGCAGTTGCATAAAATGGGATACCACTACTACTCCTGCAGGATCTGTAGTAATTATGGAGATTGCCATCCTACTGCCTGACATGGCATCAGAAAGATAACCTTGTTCAGGTTTCTTAGAGAGGAAAAAGAAACCCACAAAGTAATTTCTATAAAGCCCTTAAAATTATCTTTTCCAAAGATAAAACAATGCAGAAGTGTTTTTGATAACTAAAGAAAGAAGTTTCAAAGGCCACATTTTTATAACAACTAGGGAAACAGACCGTCTTGTAAGTTTTGTATCTCCACGTAAAAACATAAATTTACTTGCCTGCTGTAAAAACACAACTGATGTAGCCAGATGCAACAAGGGAGAAAATGAGAAGAGGAAGAATACTATTCAAGCAAGTTGTAGCTGCAAAGTGACATTCCCAAAGCAAACAAATTTCCATCAAGAAGTTTGCGGGGTGTGTTCTGTGGGATTCAGCCATAGAGAATTGACCCAGGGCAAAGGTGCTGCTCTGATTTTGGCAATTTGGGAGTGAAACCTTTAGCTGTGCATCAGTTCCTGGCTGCTGTGAAGAAGGCGGGGGGATGCACAGAGAACTACAGAACCAACAGGGTGGACGTGACCCCCAAGATCATCAAGCTGTACCTTCAACCGCAAGTCTGGGTGCAGACCCAGTGCCCCAAGCCTTGTGTGACCCTGGGAACCAGGTGCTCCAAGCAAACCGCACCAGTGTCACTGTGACGTGTGAGGGCTTCTTTCTCATCCTCCACCTCAGAGGAACTCCAAATACAATCGAAAAGCACAAAACCCACTTTAAACTCAGTTGACAAGACCCATAGGATCACTTTTATTCTTCTCCCACACCTTTTCTTTACAACAGAACATTGTTGGCTCTGTGAACACAAGCTACAGTTGTCTCAAGAGCTGCTGAGTGAAACCACATATTTAACAGTGTTGTAAAATAATTTGTGTACAAACAGAATACAGCACAAAGGCGTGACGGGTAGCCACAAGCTGTGGTTGCAGGTCTTGCTATCCTGACTCAAATTAGCCACCTGCCATCCTCTCTGTGGCCACATCCACTTGCTAGTCCTTACATGATCCAAGGAATGGGGGAAGAGCCAAGTGTTCCCAAAAATGGGCTGTAACATACAAAAACACAACTTTTAGGGGCTGCTTTCAGTGGCTACTCTGTGATTGAAATTCCAGAGTTATTCTCTTTCTAATAATTTTAAAAAGAAGGCACGTGCCATTACAAAATACAGCAGGCAAATGCTTTACTTGCGCTATCAGTGCTGCAAGCAGCCTATTCTTTCTGTAAGAGACATGAACCTAATTTTGTCTTGCAGTATAACCAACCAAGTTTACTTTTCCAAAACATGATGGTTTTGTAGTATAACAGTATCTTGAATGGTTGAACAAATCTTAACATCGATGTGTCACAGCTCTCTACATTTTTACAGGTTTGCCTTTTAGATATTTCAAGTTACCAGGGAAACCCATATCTTGTAAATATTTATATCAGATAATTCTTTAAATTTCTACAAGTGCTGATCTATGCCATTGCTCCAGCTAAATGACTACCATTTAAATGTGACACACTGAACAGCAACTTGCTCGCAATTCTTCTGAAGCACACAGCAGTGCAGTGATAATGTCATTCAGCTAAAGGGGTTATGCAGCAGAGTCCAAATAAAACCAGCTGCAGGCGATTCTGCAGCCTAACAAAGTGACAGATGTCCCAGTATAATTTGGGGCCTGTGTACAGGAAAAACACCATGTCCTGCTAAGAAGGTCAGTCATCCAAATACAGCTATTTATACTGCTGCATGGAGAGTTGGAATGAAGATTTTTCAATGTGCTTCTGTCAACCACTCATCCAACAGCACCAGAATAATTAAGGATAGTGGGTGTTTAATTCCCAGCACTGTGTCCTCTGATTTAGCTGGCTGAATTAGGACCACCATGATGAAACCTTGTAATCACCAAAACAAATGCAAACCTTCACCTAAATGCAGAGGACTCTGGGGCCTTCATGTCTGACTGATTTCACTGAGGTTAAAAAGGTGCGATTCCAATCTGCATCACTCACTATTCCCAGCACTTTTCCCTCCTGCACTATCTCCCAAACAAGTTTCTAGGCCCTGAAAATACACCACATGCTGAAAGTCCTTACATAAATCAATGGTTCCTTTTGTTCAGCTCCTCCTGCGTTCCATCCCTACTGCTCACTGCCCTCACTTCACAGAGTTTTCACTGTCCTGTGTGCAGGTATGAGGAACAGTAGTTCACATCACCTGCTCACTTGCAAAAACTCAACAGAAACAACCAAAACCTACCAGCCATTATTTATTCAGTACAAAGAAGAGAAAACACACTATTATGATGTACTGAAGTTTTTATGTTACCTCTGAAAAAAAAAAGGAATCAGAAAGCTTAAACCAGATGCAAACACAGATCAACAAACATGTTATCATTATGATGCAGGTACCTTATGAATAGAATTTTTTTTATTTTCTGTCTGCTATCCTAATTATTTTCCATCCTTGAATATTAAAGAAAATAAATATCAGGCAGACTCAAATCAAAGATTTGGGAAAAAAATAATATCTCTTTTTGAAGATTTCTGTAGGTGCAAAAATTATTAGAAATTTATTTTTAATGTAATGTAGGAACTTCCCACAGTTCAAGAAAACAAAAACTGTTCTGGACCACAGGCATGTTTTGTAAAGTTGATGGAGCAAAACCTCTCTCCACCTTCACACCAAAGGCAGGCTGGAAAAGAGTTTATTTCAGGTGAGCACAGCATAAAATTCTTACAGCAAATAATTGAAGCAACAATAAAAACAATCTGGTCCTGAGGACGCTACTAAACTATCTTATACTTTGAAGCACCATGGCTGCACATGCCCAGGTTCCTCACTATTCACCCCAGAACGGGTTTTGCTGCCCCTGTGCTGAGGTGCACAAGTGACCTACACACAGCTCAGTGCAGGAATCAGAGCAGCAGTGAGACAGGAAAAAGTCTTCCAGTGATTTGTGCAAGTCAGATATACTTTTAAAGAGCTGTTCACAGACATTTTCCTCCTCATACCTTGCCAAATGTGTTTTGGGGTTTTCTTTGCATCCCTACTAACCAGCTTCAATCCCCAGAGACTGTTGCCAGCCTCTCACTATGTGCTATTGGTGCCTTCTTGGGCTACCTAAAAACAGAGGCCAGACAAAATAAGGGGAATAAAAAGCAGATATATTAATAAAAGGCTTTTAGGTACATTTCAGGCAGACAGAGCCCTCCCCCAGGGGCTACACCCAAAAACAGAACACAGGTCACAGGTTTTACTTTTATAAGTTTGGTCTATTTGCATACAGGTTCAGGTAGTGGAGTTATTTATCCCAAGTTTGCTCTCCCCAACTCACTTTTGTTTACATTTCTCAGGGCCTGAGACAGTGAGGTGTCCTTGATTCCCAGGCCTAGAGGGGAATTGTTCTGTCTAACCAAAAGGGGAGAACAGTAGCAAACACTGTATATGGAGTTGAGAGTTATACACTAAAGAATTGCAGAATTACAAATGTATGAAAAATATAAAAGCTAAAATCCCAAGGCATCACTATGACAAAGAAAACACCTTTTGGTTTTTGATCAGCACCTCAGTGTTGTGGTGGTGGTGGGCTCAGGCCTGATCAGTCCTGCACCTCAGAAGTGAGGGCAAGGACAGAACCCACTGTGGTGATCGCACACCTGGACAGGTAGATGTATGGGCCAGACTAGTCTCTTTAATTAGCTTATTCTATTATTTTTCCATGTGTCCTCATTCCTTTCCCTGCCTTAGGCTCCTCCTGGAGTCAGCCCATAGCAAGTCCTGGGCAGTCCCAAAAGCTCTTCCCTACTTCCCATAACCAGCGCCCTATTCCCACACGAACCATGACCAACCTCTAGGTGACCTCAAGCCCTTTTCCTGACTTCTCCTGCTAATTCTAGTTCAGGTGGCAATCCAGTCCAAAAAATCGCTGGATTTTGTGTGACTAACTGCCTGGGAAGTCATTCATTGCCAATTTACACTTTCTTACTTTTATTATAGGTGTCCATTCCAAATATTTCATGTATTTAAGGCATAAAACAAAATTTGGCAGAAGTCCAATGTGAAAATTTTCTGAACCACAAAAGAAAGCTTTCACTACTAAATAGAAAGGCCGCTACCATGTAGTTTGACGTAGATTTTTTTTAAATAAAAGAAAGGCTAAATGTATCATACACATACACGGAGAAACTGATTTTCCCCAAAAATTATTGTCCTCTTTTCTTGTGAAATTATTATGTTTAAGGCAGGTTGTGGGGTAATAACTGCTTATAAAACTGGTACATTTCCATCACATGCAATGTCTCCAATTCATGTACTTCCCTGGAAAACTCTACCCAGCCATCAGCTGCTGAGCCCAGGAGAGAGTGGAGATCAAACTCTTGGTCTGTGGTGATGAAGCTTGCTTTGACATAATCCACATTCAATCTGCTACAAGAACCAGGCTGGAATCACCTCACATGAATTATGTAACAATTATGAACGGCATGTAATTAATGAGTTACAGCTCATGTCTGACACTGCAAGTGCTTGTGGCACCTCTGCAGAAGTTGTCCCACAGTCTTTGTCCCTAAACATCCTCTCAGAGGTGCTCTGTGCCCCACCACACCAGGCCACAGCCCTCAGCCAGGCCAGAGTGTTTTGCCTGGGGCTGTACAAACACGACTGAGCTTTTTGGCCTCAAAAACTGAGGTATTTTTGTCCTCACTCATCTCTCAGGGCTGGCTGTCAGGAGACAAACATTGTCTGCTAACAAAAAGCTGCAATGCATGGCTTCACTACAGGAGCACTGCAATCTCTTTTTCTTTTATTCAGCCAAAAAATGCCCTAAATGAAAGATCTTCAGCCATATGCAAGCGTTCAGAGGCTCTCAAACAAATTGCAGGCTCAAACCTCTGTGTCCTGGACATCAGCACTGCCCCAAGGGAAGAGCCAGGGCTCACACTGAACTAAGAGAAGGCAGCAGAGCTCCCTGTACAAAGACAAGGGTGCAGCACTGGAACACAGCAATTCAGGAAAAATAAATCAGAGATTTATTGTTCATGGTAAAATGCTGAGTGAGGAACAGCACCGCAATTGTCAGTGATCTCATGTTCTGCAGCCATCAGAACAACTCAAACCAGACACCAGACATCAGTTTGCAGATCTGAGTGTAGGTGTCTCACTAGCAGACCAATTGTAAGCGCTGGTTTTCAATAGCTTTTTTTTTTTCTTTTTTTTTTTTTTTAATACATTAGATGACAGTATATACTTAAAGATATTATTCCTCCTTGTTTTCAACTGATTCTGGAAAACCAGAAATTCTGGCCTGCTGGTGATGTGGCTAACCCTACAGGAGATGTGCAAGCACTATTTTTAGAACACAGCCCATGTTAGGGACGTGAAAGTTCGACAAAAATTTAAAAAACACAGGGCAATGCTAAGTGTGTGGTGGGTGCCGAGTACAGTAGGAAAGAATTATTCCTGCCACATTTGGAGGATCTTGATGATAGGAGTTATGTAGGCACACCTCATAAAATACATTTAACAAAGTACATTTAGGAAGTACACTTCGAGATTGCAAGAAGGAGCACTTCCAGGTGATGAGAGATGGTTAAATAGGCTTACTTTGGAAACATAACTTACGAATTTTCCAAAGATTTTGGATACTCTGCCATGCTGTAAAAGTGAATAGATTTAATATTTACTAACACAAAATATATTCAATTTTATGTAATACTTAATAACATTAAAAACACCATTTTTAGAACACTGTATTCACCTACAGATCCCAGCATGTTCCAGCTCCGGAAACAACCTACAGTGAGTGTCAGCAAACCTTTCCAAAAATTGAGCCAATGTTGCTTATCCAGAACACAAGAAAAAATTCAACATAAGCTTTTGAAACAAATATTTCAACTGCTAAGCTTAAGGACATCCTCAGAGCAGTTTTCAGTATCAACATCAACAACAGAAAATGTGCATCTCTCCATCCTTCCAAGCCCAAATTGCATGTTCCGTGTTAGTGATCACAGGAACTTTTGCTGTCTGCTCCACGTTTGTTATGCTAACAGGTGCCAACACTTCCATTTAATCCAATCTGGAATGTCTGCTGCATCTCCCTGTGCCTTCCTGTGTCTATGTATGGCAAGCTAAGCATGCCCAGCTCTGAGACGCCCACAGCCACACGGCTTTGGCTCCTCCACAAGCTGCTGCACAGGCAGCATCTTCTAATTTAGCCTCCTTGAGTGTTTAGCAGAGGGCACTGAGATGGATTAAGCCTTTCTGTGCACCCAAATGGCTGCTACGGGTTTGAACATACCCAGCCTGCTGGATAGATTTGCTACTACCATGTGGCTGGTGTGAGAAACAAGGCTCACTCTAAAATTTTCAGAAGTTTAATAAGGGATAAAAGGGTCAGCATGTCGGGTGCTTGGCAACTGCCAGAGGCACACCAGCTAGCTTAAAACAATTTTCTTAAATACTTTTTCATTGCATTTGTCAAATGCGTATTCATGAAGGTTATGCATATTCAAACATTCCCTTGAGTTTACATGTTCCAGGAATTCTTTTGCCTGGTTCGACCCTTGACCCATCTTCTTGAGGTACTGCAGATGAAATTTATATCTTTTATTTCTTCACAAGGCCCCCTTGTTCTGTGGTTTGACAGTTCTTGATAGCCTAAGCCTCAGTGGTAAATTCCTCCTTCCATTCCGATGTTTATTTACCTGGTTCTTCTCAATGTTATCTTATCGTACAGATAAGGTACTCCACAAGTACGTTAAATCAACATTAGCTATTTCACAAAATTGTCTGAGTTATTCTCACCATTGTCAGTAAATTACACAAATAAAAGCATTAGCTACTTCTGCAACAGTTCATGTTATGATACACAGCACATAGTCTCTATTTTAGTATTTTGTGAAAGCATAAACTGTAATGTATTTATCACACTAAAATATATAATCTACACAGGGATTAGGGTAAAAAGGCTGATAAATTATATTATATAAAAGGCAGTTTAAAAGTGATTACAAACTGTATTATATCAAAATAATTTGCAAAAAGCCAATATAACAGCGAAAGCAAATGACTGCACAGTTATTTATAACAGCTGGGAGAGTTTTGCTGGGGTGGTTTTGGTGACACAAATAAATACAAGCAGCAGCCCTGTGTCAGCAGCACAGACCACTCTACAGTTTTCAAGGTTCACTCAGGGGTGCCCAGAGGGACATCAGAGCAGCACAGGGTGGCTCAGCTACGACCCACACACTGACCCACTCACTGTAGAGGGTTCACAACACCCTGAATTTCCTCTCCCACCGGTCAGACAGCTCCAGGAACACCCAATGCCAGCTGCATAATTAAAACCTGCAGCTACTCCTGCCTGTGAAGGAGGACTACGTTAAGGCAGAGAGAGACCAAAGATTTCCAGCACAGCCATCTGACAGAGGACAAGGGGTATATAAGGAAAATGTGAGGGGATTTGAGACTCTTTGCTGGCAGAGAAGGATATTGTAGCCTACTGACTGTTACGGGCATAAGAACTTATTCTATGAGACAGCTCTTGTTCAATATAAACACTGTCAGCAACTAAGCCTGCCCTCACTGACAAAGTGAGTTCCCAGTATCTCACTAAATTAGTTGTTCTTTTTTAAGTCCTTACTTAAAAAAAAAAAACAAACATATACACAAAAAAAAAATCCCAAAAAACAAAACAAACCAGCACCAAGAAAAAGTGTTACGACATACTCTATTGTGCCACATGGAAATCCCAATGTTGGAAACAAGACAGGGAGCCAATAATTCCAGGCTGAAACTTTCCATAATTTTACCTTAGCAGCCCTGTGCTTGTCTCAAATAGTTCATGGAAAACTGCTGGTGCTCTAAGCACATTTAACAAACTCCAGTTTCCCAAATAACAACTAAAAATGAGCACACGCCGACATTTTCACGACATGAGTAATCTACAATGGAAGCTGCAGGTTACACATAAAATAGATACAGAACTGGATACTATTATTGATATAAGTATTACTCAGTAATAACTAATTTTATGGGTTCATGATTCAGGGGGTTTTAAGAGGGCAAAGGGAGAAGCCTGAATCTAATTAGTGTTTTTAATCAAATGAGTCAATTACATTTGAATACTGTTCTTTGGAAGCTCTCAAAACTCCCTTTCAAAAATGTTTTCCATTCATTATCCACACTTCCCTCAGCACTCCGCCCCACTCATATCCTTCCTGACCTGGGTGACTTAAAAATAACCTTGAATCAAGAAAGAACATCAGGAAATATAAATGGAAATGGCAGCTGATCAACCCTTAATAAAAGGTACATGGTATTAAAGCAGATCAGGCACCTGGTCCCACTTGATATATTTAGAAAAGTCTACTGAAGTCACTTAGATTAAATAATCCACTGCTGCAAAATTACATCAGGTAAAGGACACACATTTAATTTATGTCTTTGATGTAAGAAATACCATTTATGTCTTTTTCTGAAAGTACGTGAGGTAGGAATAAACAAACCTTCACAATGCTGGGCTGTGCTAGGGGTGTCCCAGCTTTATAAGTGATGCCTCTTCAGTATCAGGTAGGGATTCCCCAAATATACCCCAGGGGGAGGAGATTAAATAAAAAGCCACCGGAGTGAACAGCAGAGACAAGGAAAGGGTAAGGGAAAAATCAGGAAAAAATTGGCTAAAGAAGTGACAGACACTGGAGTCAAAGTAAGTCCTGACAATGTCTGGAAGGCCACGAAGCTGAACAACCACGTCTGCCTCTGTGCTTCTACCTCTGTAATAACACAACCCAAAGAATTTATTTTACATTTCCCAGGGCAGCAAAACTAAGTATTTTTGAAAACAGTGTTACTGCTCAGCACAAGGAGAATACAAAAGGCAGAAAACCACAGATTTTTCAGATATATTACAGATATATTCCAAGCAACTCAAGATAAGGAAAAAAGGCTTCAGCTTCAGTTAGCAGCAGTTATATCACATTCTGTTCATTAGCACAAAAAAGTTTAAAGTTAAGTTTATTCTAGTTGCACAATTTTTTCCTGCTACAATTTAAACGTGAGCCAAACCAGAATGACTACTTCAAATTTAAATCAGATGGGAAGCGATTAAAAACAAAACAACTTCTTTCAGTCCCCCAGCAAAAAAAAAAAGAGTAGCGAAATAGAAAATGCATGCCACATACGTGGTGCACTAACATGTGTATTAAAGGAAAAAAAGCATGTCAAAAGCACAAAAAGACAGAAAGGGGTTTTATCTTTTTATTTTGGAGTAAATTCCTAAGAACTCTGAAATTTTTGTTATGGTTCTAGCCAGTAGTAAATTTCTTCCAGAAAGAAGACAAGACTGTACAGCAACTTGAAACAATGTCCTGGCATATATATTTCTTTTCACACGTGATTCCACTTCCTGACAACAAGCAGAGAGGAAAATTTAAGAAAGCAGAGTGGGAAGCCTTGCTGGTTTTCCTTATTAAAAAAATTCCTACTACTTGGGCCAACAGTCCCATCTTAGAACTAAATGTCCTGGGTGAAGGTTCAATATCATCTTTCACTTGTCCTCGGGGCCTGGTCATTCAGAGAGTTTCAATCCACATCCCTGTTGAAGGCTCTCAGGCTGGTCAAGCGTGACTTCCCATCTGTGGATCCCCACTGACCACTCCAAATCACCTCCTTGCCCTCGTGTGTGGAAATGCTTTCCAGGAAGATTTTCTTCATCACCTTCCCAGGAACTACAGTGAGACTGGTCCTGTCCTGTCCTGGCCCTCCCTTGTGGCCATCCCTGAAGATATTAAGGATATATGCTCTCTCCCAGTCCTAGGGAACTTCTCACCCTCACTGTGACCACTCTACAGTTTTCAAGGTTCACTCAAGCAAAAAGTCTGGGTGCCACTGGGCTGCATTAGGAAATCATTGAAGAATATGGACGGATTCAAAGTCAAACAGGTTTGTGTTCCTGAGTCACGCAAGAATTTAGAAAAATCCAAATTACACCACAGCAATTTTATAGAAAAATATTATCTGTTTTTACTGCATGTAACTGTCAAATGCTGACATTATTGTAAGGTGGGAAAGTATAAATATCAAAACATACTAGGAAAGATGAAAAAACACAATTCAAAAAGATGAGGTGCCTTATACTGCTCAAAGTAAGAGGACTTGGCTGCTTACACTTCTCCACCCATCTTAAAAACAGCAGCAGAAAGTCAGGATCTCTCAGCCAGGAGAGAAAGAGATGCTCACAGCAAGAAATAAAATGTGGTAGCCCCGGAAGCTGCTGAAGCAGCTGCAGAAGTAGGGCACAATGAGTTAGAGAATCCATGAGAAAGGACACAAATGATGAACTAAGTCCTACACAGGTTCCTGCTCTGTTCCTGCTCACGCCTGGAGTAATTTGCTGTCCAGGTCCCAGTGAGAGCAGCACAGGGACTGAACAAGCTCACCCAGAGCTCCCAGCACTGCACACGAGGCAGCCTGGAAGCACCACATGAACATTTGCAGGG